>NC_080578.1:68114320-68716140 GCF_029962835.1 Magnolia sinica | reverse complement strand
CAAGATATCTTATTTATTCTGAGTTCATTAGCATCCTCGCATTCCCTTGATTCTAAAAATAGAGCACAAGCAATCAACACAATGAATGAAAGAAAGCAATCTAATGGCAATTTAAGTAGCATTTCGATGCTTTTGATGTTCATCGCATAGGTGGAGGTTGTGCGGTACATATTGATCATCCTTCCATTCATCCTTTCAGTCATCCAGATAGACTCTTCTTTCTCCTGGAGCTCTCTCTTTTTCTATGCTTCACATTTTCTTTTCTTTCCCTTTACGAATCCAACAACGGATGCATGAGGAAACAATGGAGACCTCTCAAACTTGAGTAGTAACATATTTCTATTGTGCAGATCTTCCATCATACTTCACCTTTCTTTCTCTCCTCTGTGAGCTCCTCGAAGCTCTTCAATTTCTATCTTCTCTCACTTCTCCTTCTGGATTTTCTCTCTCACTGCCCCCTCTAAATGGAGATAAGAGAGAAGTATTTATAGACATCCAATAGGTGTGGAGGTTATCTGTCTAAAGATAGAAGTGCACAAGCTTAGATAGGGAATGTGGAGTGCATAAGGCTTGTATTAGGACAAAAGCCATGCATTAGGACAAGTTCCCACGGAGAATGGTGCAAAAGGTAGGCTTCAAGACATGGAGCATGATATGCGGCACAAAAGGCAGGCTTCAAGACATCTTGTAATGACCCTGAAAATTTTGTGCTTATCTTTCCCTAGTAGTTATTTTTGGGGTAATTAGCGCTTATCTCGATTGCTTGTGAAATTCGCATCAATCACTTTAAATCTGATCTGCATGACTCAAAACGTGTAGATTAGTTAGCGCTATGTTACTCTGAAATCTAGGATCCATCGCTAAATCCAGTTGTTCTGGAGAATTTTTGGAAGTTCTGGATCGGACCTGGACCGTGCGTCGAAAGTCCGATGGCGATGATCTTAGGCTGTTGCGGTCACCATGTTGGACTTGGCCATCACCTCGAAAATCAAGTCCAGATGATGTTCTGGGTCGATTTGATTGAGTTCGGAGTGAAGAGTGTGAGAACGGTTGGAAATTAATTAAGAATTTATGAAATCTGAGTCGTGTCGCTTGCGCGATGATTTTAAGCAATCTGACCGTTGGATTCTGACCCAATTTCACCCTTTGATCAGGGAAGGTGGCCCAAGCATGTCCTTGTGCTTGTGGACCTGATCGAGATTCAGTGACCGTTGAATTGAGTGTGGTCCGCCACGACTGATCTGAAGATCCGATCGGTACGAAAACTCAGCTTAACCTAGATCCATAGTCAGTGAGCTTAAGTCCGACCTTTCGTGGTTATAGGTCCACCAGAAGTGCTTCGTTGGATCATGAGAGGTTGGTTTTGGTTATACTTAAGTATACCTTGGCCCTGGGGTTATTTTCATCAATATGAGGCCTATTTATAGTCCTTAAACCCTAGCTCTCTTTTCCATACGAATTTCCTAACCCTACCTAAGAAAGAGAAAGGAAAAGAGAGAGAAAGTGAGAGAGAAGTTGGTGAATCATCTTATATTCTTTCCTGTTCTTCTTCATCCTTGAACCTTCACTTTGAATCATTATTCTGACGATTCTGAGTTCATCTTTGGGTAAGTTAACCTAACCCTAATCTGTGTTAGAGCTTAGAATAGTCTTGATGTTGCTGTATCTCATTTCTATTCTTGTCTTAGGTTATCTTGTCGCCGTTGACGAAGACATATCGTCTGAAATCAGTTCGGTGTTCTTTTCTGGCTTAAGGAGCGGACTTTAAGTGTATAGGTTATGGTTTTCAAGGCTTTCAATGCCAGTGAATGATTTATTCTTGCTATGGATGAGATTTCACATGCCAAATGTTATGTTTATGTTGCATTTCTGATATGCATGTGTTATATTGAGATTTGTGTATTCTATGTGTATGTATAAAGTACCGTATGCGTATAAATTATGAACATGTGATTGCCATGATTATCTGTCGTGTACTTATGCTTATTGTATGTGTGATAACTCCTTGGTAAAAGGAATTGTCCAAATGTGTGTATTTCAACATACGTCATGTATGTTGTATTATGTATTCTAAGTGTTTGTAGAAATGTCTGAATGATCTAAAGTGTGATATATCAACCTAGTATGGACATTGAGAAGCGATTCTCAACTCTCCCACTAGTGTTTATGATTTCCTTCCTGCAAGTTACATTCCTTGTTATTTAATTTCAAGCATTACTTATGCTTACATTTATGTTAAGTTGATATTCTGCAAATGCTTGCGTACTACATGATTTGAGTTATTGTTCCATTACTATTCTAAATTGTAGTTATGAATATCTGTTGTAGTGTAATATGTGTGGAACTACGCATTAGTCCAGGAAATCGGTAATCGGCCTTAAGATCGTGGCTGAGGTTGCTTTCGCCACGTAGGACGTGATTAGACGAACCCGAGTCGTATTAGAGTTGTCGGCAGTGCTTTGGCCACGCGGAGTGTTTGCGTACTCTATGTCTTTCAACCCAACGTGCGCTCGTGCTAGTCAAGTTCATCAAGTAACCTGATTGTCCAATGTGTGTTCACCATGTATAGACGCTACTGTTTGAATCTAGGGTACCGAACTTACCGATGAAATCCTATTAACCATGGTACTTTGATCCGCTAATACTCATGAGCCGGACATGGTGGTATGGGACACCGTGGTTGAGCTGTCGGCCTACGCTGGGGTGACGAGCCTCCCCGTAGTGACCAGTGAGCAACTAAACTCATGAGCAGATTATGGTGGTATGGGACACTATATTCGTGCTGTTGGCCTACATTGATTGGTGACGAGCCCTTTGTAGTGACCTTGAGCATACCTGGATACCGCATTGAGGTGACGAGCCTTAGTGTAGTAACGATGGTATAATAGGCGTGCATTGATTGGTGACGAGCCCTTTGCAACGACCTCAAACCATATGATCGTATAAGATGTCTAGGACTGACGACCCTAGTATGGATCACTGTTTGGATGGTGATATGAGGAAGGTACTTTAGCTTCCCAATCCTGCTGTATGAAAAGGACTAATAACAACTCGGTAATCATGTTCATGCACCGCATTTGCATGTGTTTTGTAGATGTGGCGCACTTTGTGGTGGTGTCATGCGTAACGTAAGATGAAGACGCTGAGGGTGTATGCGTGAGGGCACGCATCATTCTGCATGCATCCTTGCATTAACAAGAGTACTTAGGACTTGTTTAATTGTTCTGCTTTATCATTATTACATGATTGAACTGATAACATGTTAACCTGTGCTTTATTATTCCTCTGAGTTGATCACTCACTCCCACGTTCTGGGGCGGTGTTAAACACCCACCAGACTGTCTTAGCTGCTGATGTTGTAGATGTTGATGTGACTTCTGAGGCAGAGCGGGAGATTGATGATGATGAGGCTGCTTTCTCTTTTAAGCAGTTTTTAGACGGGTTCTAGTGAGCCTCGTTCTGATGCGCGGGATGCTGGGATTTCTTTTGAGAAATTAAATGATGTAATTTGATACTTATAATTTTGATAGTAACACTTGAATTACGACCTGGTATGTATATGTATTTCAGGGATCTGCACTTGTACACATATATTTCTATAAGTCTTCCGCTTGCTTTCTTCACTTATCCCTGAATTATATTTGCTATTTGGCTTAATCTATTCCATGTTTTATGCACTAATACAGACAACATACATCCATCATTGAATATGTTGCATAAGTGATGTTTTGGAACTCGGGAGCTGAGTTATGCTCGACCCCCGAATTTCAGGGCGTTACAAGTTGGTATCAGAGCATGATCTGGATTAAACCGGACTTGGTTATGGTCACACACCGTACGCTGTCGCCACTTTAGTGTATTTGGGTGCGAGTTTATCGTAGATTGTGTGTTTGTGTTCCGTAGCTTCTATCGGCGAAAGTTCACTGAAAACGTTCACCGAGATCGAGTCTGTGCTCTCTCCTGATCACACACAGCGACCCGAAACCTTTCCTAGACCATCTATTAATGAGTTTAGATGGTCTATCTTCCCTTTTTAACCCTTAAATCTTCAAGAAATCTCTATTTAAATCAGATTTCTGCCCGAATGGCTCGATAGGCATCAAATCATGCAAGGGGCCGATCGGGGCATTTCTAGTGGGGCCCAGGGGGGGAACCACATCATTCTGAGCATGGGGGACCAGGAGGACCTCGCCCAAACGGTGAGGCATCACCGGAAGGTCCAGAGACCGGCGATGCCATCGCCGGCTTGGTGAGGCCTCGCCGATTAGTGGGCCAGGCTGGGCGGGCCGACGATTGTTTGGCCTTGTGTGGCCCACCCCTCCACGGTTTGCTGTTTTAAAACCTTCCTACATCCTACTTCCTTCACAAACCTCCCTCTCAAGCTCTCTTTTCTTTCAAGTTTCTCTCCAAACTTCTCCAAATCCTTTCCAAATCTTCTTTTTTCTTCATTTTCGTGCAAACCCCATCACCCCATCTCAAAACCCTCACCCCCATTGCTATTTATCCTTTCTTTCCTTCTCATTTGAGCTCTCACATTCTCTTTTGAGATCTCTAGTGTGTGGAAGTTTCCATTTCTTCATATTTCTCTATTTCTCTCATTTCTCATGGCCCTCTTTGAGTTTATCACGGTCATCTTTTCCATTTCCTCCCTTCTTTCTTTGATGGGGAAGAAGAGAGCACCCGTGGATGAAGCCAGGCCTAGCCGCCCAACCCGTGCATGGAGGCCGAGAGTTGCTGCCGCGAGCACGTCCGCCACTCGTGAATTCCAGACCAAGCGGGACCTCGATCCTCGAGCTCCTATTGGTAGGACCTTGTTGACGGAGTTGTCGCATGGAGTCTATGAAGGTCGTAGAGTCCTTTTTGAGGCTCATGTTGATCCGCAGCTGTATGGCGAGTTTCTGTTGTTGGAGCGCCTGGAAGGGGCTGGTTGGTGTCCCTTGTTTGAGGACGAGTATCGCGTAAATGCAAGTACTGTTCGAGCCTTTTATGCCAATATTCGTGATCCTTCAATGGAGCCTCTGCAGTTCAAGATTCCTTGTGGTAGCGGTCGGGAGGCTATAGTCAATGTCGCTTTGATATCCCGACTCCTGAATGTGCCACTTGGTGAAGTGCATGCCAGCGAGAAGAATGTGAACAGTATGCGCGAGAGGGATCGTCGCACCCGATCCTTGTGTGGTCATTTGGTCGAATGACAGCTGAATAGGAGTCTTCTGGCTACCTACATGACGGACGACTTCCGTTTGCTTCATCACATGTGTACGTTCAATGTATACCCAAGGTGGAGCAACCGCAGCGAGTGTACGCGCCTGATGGTAGATTTCCTGTATCAGGTGGGGCAAGAAGCGAAGTTGTGTGTGCCGACGTACATCCTGCGCCAGATTATTCTCATCGCTCGTTCGACTAGGAGGACCGAATCGCTTCCTTTTGGCCGCCTCATTTGTAAGCTTGCTCATGAGTTTGGCTATAGGCTTGAAGCAGAGAAGCCGGTTCCTGTTCGTCATATTAGCCTGACGACCCTTAAGCAGATGGAGATTGGTTCTGGTCGGCATGCCTCAGAGAGCGATGATGAAGAGTGTTATGCTGAAGGTGGTGCTGAGATTGAAGAAGAAACAGAGCAGGACGAGGAAGAGGTTGAGGCACAGGATACGAGTGATAGCTCTCCTCCTGTGGCACCAGAGCAGAGCGCAGATCAGACTGCTAGAGATGCTCGAATTGCTCGGCTTGAAGAAGGGCAGGCTGTTCTACGCGAGGATATTATGAATCTTCGAGGCCTTGTGAAGCATAAGTTTAAGAAAGTGACTCGAACTCTAAAGTCTATCCTGTGTTGTTTGCAGGATAAGGGTGCCCCACCTCCATCTCCTGATTCCGATGAGTAGTTGTCATTGTGGTCGTCCTTTGCTTTGTTTGTTGTTTCTTTCTGTGTATAGCTGTTGTTGGCTTTGTAGTTAGAGTTGTTTGTAGTTGTTTGTTGTTGTTTGAAGTTTTAGATGTTGTAGTTCACATGCTTTCCTGGTCGTGATTCATGTAATGCTGAACTACTTGTATTGCGACAAATTTTGTTAAATGGAATGCATGTTATTTATTTGTTGAAGTTGTGCTGTGAATGCTGTGTGGCTGAATTAGCGTTTGATAGCACGCTGGTAGTTCGGGAGTTTGAAGATGTGTTTGAGTCGATTCCTGGATTACCTCCTCAGTGTGAGATTGATTTTGCTATCGACCTCATGCCTGGTGCGGCGCCCATTTCATTACCTACCTATCGTATGCCTTCGAGTGAAATGGAGGAGTTGAGGAAGCAGATAGATGGTTTGCTGAATTTGGGTTTTATTCGGCCTAGTGTGTCTCCTTGGGGAGCACCTATTTTTTTTGTGAAGAAGAAGGATGGTTCTTTGCGGTTATATATTGATTATCGCAGGCTGAATCTGGTAACTATGAAGAATAAGTACCCTTTGCCTAGGATTGATGATCTGTTTGATCAATTGAAGGGGGCAATTGAAGGGGGCACGGTACTTCTCAAAGGTTGATCTGCAGTCAGGGTATCATCAGTTGCGCGTCAAGGATGGGGACGTGCAGAAGACTGCTTTTAGGACTAGCTTCGGTCATTATGAGTTCCTTGTGATGTCGTTCGGTCTTACGAACGCACCAGCCGTGTTCATGGATCTGATGAACAGAGTATTTTGACCATTCTTATTCCGATTCATCATTGTCTTTATCGATGACATCTTGATTTATTCGGCGAGTCGGGAAGAGCACGAGGAGCACTTAAGAGCGGTTTTGGATACTCTTAGGAAGAATCAGCTTTTTGCGCAGTTCAAGAAGTGTGATTTCTGCAAAGAGGAAGTCAAGTTCCTGGGACATGTGGTGTCCAAGGAAGGGATAGCTGTCGATCTTGCCAAGGTAGCTGCAGTACAGGATTGGAAGCAGCCTGGTTCAGTTACTGAGGTAAGGAGCATTTTGGGTCTTGCAGGCTATTATCGACGCTTCATCCAAGACTTCTCGAAGATTGCCAGACTGTTGTCGCAGCCGACACGGAAGGATTTGAAGTTTGCTTGGAATGAGAAGGCGGTGTTAGCTTTTCAGGAGCTAAAGGACAAGTTGACGTCCGCCCCTGTGCTAGTATTGCCAGAGCAAGGGGTTAAGTATATTATATATACTGACGCCTCTCGCGTTGGCCTGGGTTGTGTCCTTATGCAGAAGGACAGGGTGATTGCTTATGCTTCTCGTCAGTTGAGGAAACACGAAGAGAATTACCCTACGCACGACCTGGAGTTAGCAGCTGTCATTTTCGCATTAAAGCTCTGGAGACATTACCTCTATGGTGCGGAGTTCGAGCTCTTTTGCGACCATAAGAGCCTTAAGTATATTTTCACGCAGCGTGATTTGAATATGAGGCAGCGCCGATGGATGGAAACATTGAAGGACTTTAAGTTCGATGTTTCTTACCATCCGGGCAAGGCGAACCTTGTGGCAGATGCGTTGAGTCGCATGAAGGCTATTGAGTTTGCAGCTCCGCTGATGATAGCAGAGTGGGATATGTTGGAGTTCGTGCGAGATTTTGAGCAGAAGCTTACTGTGGTTGAGCCGTATGAGGTCATCGCACGTGTTCATGTATAGCCCCTTATCGACGAGAAGATCGTTGCAGCTCAGGCAGATGATGAGCTTTTAGTGAAGATGAGGAAGCGGGTTGGTACAGATGAGAACTTCGACTGGAGTGTTAGTTCTGATGGGGGCCTAAGATTTCATGGCCGGTTATGTGTTCCTGACATCCCTGACTTGAGACGGGAGGTTCTCGAGTTAGCCCATAGTTCTAAGCTTGCAATGCATCCAGGTAGCACGAAGATGTATCAGGATATGAGGAGATCTTATTGGTGGGACAATATGAAGGTCCAGATTGCTAAGTTTGTTTCTCGTTGTCTCACGTGCCAGCAGGTCAAGGCAGAGCATCGCCGACCTCCTGGGTTGCTGCAGCCCATGCCCATAGTAGAATGGAAGTAGGACTTCATCTCTATGGATTTTATTTCTGGGTTGCCGAGAACGAGGAAGGGATATGACTCTATTTGGGTGATCGTCGACCGATTGACGAAGTCGGCGCATTTTTTACCGATCAGAGTCACAAACTCTGCAGACGAGTTGGCTAGGCTGTATATCAAGGAGATAGTACGTCTGCATGGAGTTCTCCTGGAGATTATGTCTGATAGAGACGCGTTTCACATCTATCTTCTGGACTCGTATTCAGGAAGCGATGGGTGTGAAACTGAAGTTCAGCACCGCGTTTCATCCGCAAACAGATGGGCAGACGGAACGCGTGAATCAGGTCCTAGAAGACATGTTGCGAGCTTGTGTTTTGGATTTCAAGGACAGTTGGGATGATTGTCTTCAGTATGCATAGTTCGCGTATAATAACAGTTTCCAGGTGAGTATCGGCATGGCTCCCTATGAGGCGTTGTATGGTCACCTGTGCAAAGCACCACATTGCTGGGCAGAAGTTGGCGAGCGTAGTTTGCTTGGCCCAGAGTTGGTGCAGGTGACTTCAGAGAAAGTTGACGTTATTCGACGTCGACTTCTGATAGCCCAGAGTAGGCAGAAGAGTTATGTTGATACGAGGCGTTGACCGCTTGAGTTTGAGGTTGGAGACGATGTATTTCTGAAGGTCTCTCTTATAAAGGGAGTTTTGCGGTTCGGTAAGAAGGGGAAGCTGACGCCGAGATTTATTGGTCCATTTCAAGTTCTAGATCGAGTGGGAGTGGGAGCGGTAGCATACCGCCTTGCTTTGCCACACCTCTTGCAGGCGTGCATAACGTATTTCATGTTTCTATGCTGAAGAAGTACGTTCCTGATCCTTCGCATATTATCAGTTGGGAGCAAGTGCAGTTGAGTGAGGATGCCACTTATGTACTGCGACCGACGCGTATTCTTAACAGGAAGGAGCAGGTATTGCGTAGCAAGGTTATCCCTCTTGCGAAGGTGCTATGGACGCATCATAGTGAAGAAGAGGCTACTTGGGAATCTGAAGCTGAGGTCAGGAAGAGCTACCCTTAGATACTTGAGGAATATGAGAAGGTATGAATTTCGAGGACGAAATTTTCTTTAAGGGGGGTAGATTGTAATGACCTTGAAAATTTTGTGTTTATCTTTCCTTAGTAGTTGTTTTTAGCGTAATTAGCGCTTATCTCGATTGCTTGTGAAATTCGCATCAATCACTTTAAATCTGATCTGCATGACTCAAAACGTGTAGATTAGTTAGCGCTATGTTACTCTGAAATCTGGGATCCATCGCTAAATCCAGTTGTTCTGGAGAATTTTTGAAAGTTCTGGATCGGACCTGGACTGCGCGTCAAAAGTCCGATGGCGATGATCTTAGGCTGTTGCAGTCACCATGTTGGACTTGGCCATCACCTCGAAAATCAAGTCCAGATGATGTTCTGGGTCGATTTGATTGAGTTCGGAGTGAAGAGTGTGAGAATGGTTGGAAATTAATTAAGAATTTATGAAATCTGAGTCGTGTCGCTTGCGCGATGATTTTAAGCAATCTGACTGTTGGATTCTGACCCAATTTCACCCTTTGATCAGGGAAGGTGGCCCAAGCATGTCCTTGTGCTTGTGGACCTGATCGAGATTCAGTGACCGTTGAATTGAGTGTGGTCCGCCACGGCTGATCTGAAGATCCGGTCGGTACAAAAACTCAGCTTAACCTAGATCCATAGTCAGTGAGCTTAAGTCCGACCTTTCGTAGTTATAGGCCCACCAGAAGTGCTTCGTTGGATCGTGAGAGACTGGTTTTGGTTATACTCTAAGTATACCTTGGCCTTGGGGTTATTTTCATCAATATGAGGCCTATTTATAGTCCTTAAACCCTAGCTCTCTTTTCCATACGAATTTCCTAACCCTACCTAAGAAAGAGAAAGGAAAAGAGAGAGAAAGTGAGAGAGAAGTTGGTGAATCATCTTAGATTCTTTCCTGTTCTTCTTCATCCTTGAACCTTCACTTTGAATCGTTATTCTGACGATTCTGAGTTCATCTTTGGGTAAGTTAACCTAACCCTAATCTGTGTTAGAGCTTAGAATAGTCTTGATGTTGCTGTATCTCATTTCTATTCTTGTCTTAGGTTATCTTGTCGCCGTTGACGAAGGTATATCGTCTGAAAACAGTTCGGTGTTCTTTTCTGGCTTAAGGAGCGGACTTTAAGTGTATAGGTTATGGTTTTCAAGGCTTTCAATGCCAATGAATGATTTATTCTTGCTATGGATGAGATTTCACATGCCAAATGTTATATTTATGTTGCATTTCTGATATGCATGTGTTATATTGAGATTTGTGTATTCTATGTGTATGTATAAAGTACCGTATGCGTATAAATTATGAACATGTGATTGCGATGATTATCTGTCGTGTACTTATGCTTATTGGATGTGTGACAACTCCTTGGTAAAAGGAATTGTCCAAATGTGTGTATTTCAACATACGTCATGTATGTTGTATTATGTATTCTAAGTGTTTGTAGAAATGTCTGAATAATCTAAAGTGTGATATATCAACCTACTATGGGCGTTGAGAAGCGATTCTCAACTCTCCCACTAGTGTCTATGATTTCCTTCCTGCAAGTTACATTCCTTGTTATTTAATTTCAAGCATTACTTATGCTTACATTTATGTTAAGTTGATATTCTTCAAATGCTTGCATACTACATGATTTGAGTTATTGTTCCATTACTATTCTAAATTGTAGTTATGAATATCTGTTGTAGTGTAATGTGTGTGGGACTACGCATTAGTCCAGGAAATCGGTAATAGGCCTTAAGATCGTGGCTGAGGTTGCTTTCGCCACGTAGGACGTGATTAGACGAACCCGAGTCGTATTAGAGTTGTCGGCAGTGGTTTGGCCACGCGGAGTGTTTGCGCACTCTATGTCATTCAACATAATGTGCGCTCGTACTAGTCGAGTTCGTCAAGTAACCCGATTGTCCGATGTGTGTTAACCATGTATGGACGCTACTATTTGAATCTAGGGTACCGAACTTACCGATGAAATCCTATTAACCATGGTATCTTGATCCGCTAAGACTCATGAGCCGGACATGGTGGTATGGGACACCGTGGTCGAGCTGTCGGCCTACGCTGGGGTGACGAGCCTCCCCGTAGTGACCAGTGAGCAACTAAACTCGTGAGCCGATTATTGTGGTATGGGACACTATATTCGTGTTGTCAGCCTACATTGATTGGTGACGAGCCCTTTTTAGTGACCTCGAGCATACCTGGATACCGCATTGAGGTGACGAGCCTTAGTGTAGTAACGATGGTATGATAGGCGTGCATTGATTGGTGACGAGCCCTTTGCAATGACTTCAAACCATATGATTGTATGAGATGTCTAGGACTGATGACCCTAGTGTGGATCACTATTTGGATGGTGATATGAGGAAGGTACTTTAGCTTCCCAATCCTGCTGTATGAAAAGGACTAATAACAACTCGGTAATCATGTTCATGCACAGCATTTGCATGTGCTTTGTAGATGTGGCGCACTTTGAGGTGGTGTCATGCGTAACGTAAGATGAAGACGCTGAGGGTGTACGCGTGAGGGCACACACCATTCTGCATTCATCCTTGCATTAACAAGAGTACTTAGGACTTTTTAATTGTTCTGCTTTATCATTACTGCTTGATTGAACTGATAACATGTTAACCTGTACTTTATTGTTCCACTGAGTTGATCACTCACTTCTACGTTCTGGGGCGATGTTAAACACCCACCAGACTGTCTTAGCTGCTGATGTTGCAGATGTTGATGCGACTTCTGAGGCAGAGCGGGAGATTGATGATGATGAGGCTACTTTCTCTTTTATGCAGCTTTCAGACGGGTTCTAGTGAGCCTCGTTCTGATGCGTGGGATGCTGGGATTTCTTTTGGAAAATTAAAAGATGTAATTTGATACTTATAATTTTGATAGTAACACTTGAATTACAACCTGGTATGTATATGTATTTCAGGGATTTGCACTTGTACACATATATTTCTATAAGTCTTCCGCTTGCTTTCTTCACTTATCCCTGAATTATATTTGCTATTTGGCTTAATCTATTCCATGTTTTATGCACTAATACAAACAACATACATCCATCATTGAATATGTTGCATAAGTGATATTTTGGAACTCGGGAGCTGAGTTATGCTCGACCCCCGAATTTCAGGGCGTTACACATCTTTCCTCTTAAAGTGGCACAAAAGGCCCTCTTCAGGACATCTTTCCTCTTGAAGTGGCACAAAAGACATCTTCAGGACATCTTTCCTCATGAAGTGGCACAAAAGGCCATCTTCACGACATACTTCCACATGAAGTGGCGTAAGGAGGAGTTTCTTTAAGACATACTCCACAGGAAATGGCATAAAGAGGAGTTTCTTCAAGACATACTCCACATGAAGTGGCGCAAGGAGGAGTTTCTTCAAGACATACTCCACATGAAGTGGCACAAGGAATTTCTTCCCAACTCCAATTGCGTGTAACTGCGCAAAGCCCTCAGGACAAACTTCCATAATAGGTGGCGCAAGGAGCCTCTCCTTTAGACAAAAGCCCGATATTTAGACAATATTCCATACAAAGTGGCGTAGAGATCTGTCTTTAAGACAGATAGCCACACAAAGTGGCACACAAAAGCCCATTTTTAAGACAGGGTTCCAGGAGAAGTGGCGCAACCCCCTTTCTCTCCAACTTCAATTGTGCAGAGATGCGTAAAAGGCTTCCTTTAGGACGAGAGTCCATGAGGAGTGGCGCAAGACCTCTCCAACTTCAATTGCATGGAGACGCACAAAAGGCTATCTCTTGGACATGCTTCTACATAAAGTGGCGGAAACGACCTTGCTTCAAGAGGTTTGCATGGGGTTGCACAAACCCTCTTTCTCTCTCTTTCTGTTGCGTGAGGTCGCGCAAAGCTTTTCTCTCTCTTGTCTTCCTTCCTTCTTGTCCTCCTTCCTTCTTGTCTTCCAACCCCCCAAAATAAGGAATGGGGAGGGGTATTTATAGGCTTCCCATACTCCTTACTCAAATTGTGGTGATCACCACCACTTCTTTCTTCACACAACATCCAACCTTACTCCTTAAATTATGGTGTTCACCAACCTCTCTCTTAAATAGTGGTGTTCAACCATTCCTTCCTTAATACAAGGCAACTTCCGTTCCTCCTTCTTTCCTTAAGACAAAGCACAATCGTCCTTCATACCAGGTGATGCCCATGCACTTCTCTATCCCAGACGATGCCCGTGTACTTCTATATACCAAATGATGTCCATCCATTCTCCTATCAAATGACACTCGTCCATTCTTCCATATCAAATGACATCCGTCCATTCTCTCATCCCAGATGACATTCATCCATTCTTCCATATCAAATGACATCCATCCATTCTTCCATATCAAATGACATCTGTCCATTCTTCCATCCCAGATTGTGGAGCGCACAACCTCTTCTAACATGAAGCAATGCTTCATAAGGCTTTTTTACTATTATGGGCACACAACCCTGGGAAGGATTTGCATAATAGAATTCCCCTGCTAATGCAATGGGCATGTAATGAGATTTCCAAAGAGAACGATGGAATATTTTTTATGCCTCAACAAATGCCCATTCAGTGTGCTAAATTCTAACACATATAATCCTAACTGGTGGAATCATCCTAACTTCAGTTGGAGAAATAGGTCAACCGCTAATGCAAGCCCTCCTCTCCAAGGACCTCCCCCTACACCCCAAAGTGTATCACAAGTGCAACCACAAAAGAGGACCCTTGAGGATATGTTGTAAGCATTCATGCAAGGGAAAATGCAATTCAATCAGACCACTATGCGGGCCATAAGTGATCTTAAATTGTTAGTTTCGAGGATTGAATCATACTTGATTGTTAGGGAGAAAGGGACCTTTCTAACCCAACTCCAGCCTAACCTAAATAAACAACACAAAGTGAGTGATTCGAATCCTCCTAACCCACATGTGGAATAAGCCAAGTCCATCACCACTCTTAAAAGTGGAAAGAAAATTGACAAAACTATCCCGATGAAGGTAAACACGCCTAAGGATTCGGATAAATCTGAGGATGACAATGGGCCAAGCCCTATTCTATATGACAAAGAGCCAGTGAATGAATACAAGCCCGTGGTCCCGTTTCTCCAATGTCTTGTCTCATCAAAACGCCCATACTAGAAACATGATATCTTGGAGATGTTCTAACGAGTCAAAATCAGAATTCCCTTGTTAGATGCGATTAAGTGAATTTTGTCTTATGCCAAGTTTCTTATGGACCTTTACAGTTAAACATTAATTAAATGTACAATAGAAAGCTTTTTTTTTTTTTATGGAACAAGTAAGAACGATTATTAAACAAAATACTCCCCTAAAAGATAAAGACCTAAGTAGCCCTACAATCTCATGCATTATGGGAAAATTCTGGATTGAACAAGCCTTGCTAGACTTGGGGGCAAGTGTTAACTTCAGCCCTTACTCAGTGTATGAACAATTAGGGATTGGTGAATTAAAACCCACCAAGATGACCCTACTACTTGCTGACTGATATATTCGTATATTAAGGGGGTAGTTGAGGATGTGTTAGTCCAAGTTGATAAGTTCTACTACCTAGTAGACTTTATCATCCTAGACACACAACCAGCTATAAATGCTAGCACTAAATTTTGGTCATCCTAGTACACCCATTCCTGGCCACTTCAAATGCAATAATCAATTGCTGAAATGGAGTGATAAAGCTCTCTTTTGGGAAAATAATGCTGGAGTTGAACGTGCTTAATCTCTGCAAATAACTTAAGGATGTAAATGAGATCCACGAGGTAAACATGATCGACACACTTGTGGAGGAGGAGATGATATCAATTATAATCCCCGATTCCTTAAAATCTTGTATTGCTCACTTTATGGATTATAACGATCACATGATATTGGATATAGTGTGCGCTTTGTTAGATTATGAGCTGGTATTTGAAACTAACAGGCGGAGGCCATACTTTGAAAAAATTGTCCATTATGGACTCAAAGCCTCTAATGTCTTGAGTCAAGCCATTGAAGCTTTACTTAAAACCATTGCCATCCTAGCTAAAATACGTTTACTTAAGTCAAGAAGACACATATCTAGTGGTGATTTCCTTCCACTTGGATGATGAGCAAGAGATAAAGCTAATTGCCACTCTTAAGAACCGCATGTGTGTCAAAGGATGGACTATTACAGATCTCAAGGGAATTTACCCCTTGATTTGCACTCACTGAATACACCTAGAGGAGAATGTCAAAACATTGTGGCAACACAACCCCGATTAAATCCAAACATGAAAGATGTGGCGAACATTGTGGCATACTTAGTATCTTTTCAAACATGGTTGAGCATTTTCTGAAAGTGTTCGTGGATGACTTCTCCATTTTTAGAAGTATGTTTGATGATTGTGTCAAGCACTTGGATCTGGTTTGACAAGGTGTGAAGAGAAAAACCTTGCCTCGAATTGAGAAAAGTGTCATTTCATTGTTTAAAAGGGAATTGTCCTTGGACATGTGATCTCGTCCAATGGAGTTGAAGTGGACAAGGCCAAAATAGATTTAATTGCTAATTTGTCATCTCCTAAAAACATACTTGATATTCGCTCTTTTCTCGATCACGCAAGATTTTATACAAGGTTCATTAAGGATTTTAGCCAAATCTGAAAAGGTCGACCTCAAAGTCCTAGGGGGGGTGAATAGGACTATGCCAAATAAAAATATATGAGGAATATAAAGACAGATAACACAATTAAATAGTAACCTCAAATGCACTAGTCTTAAGAGGTTGATACAAACTTGGTTATAAGGACAACATAACACCAAAAACCAAAGGCTTATGGCAGGACAACCTTACTAGAATGTTGGTAAGTATCAAAAACTCAAACCAATAAAGAGGCAAAGGAAATAAACTAAATTATTACAACATTCAACACAAGTGCATAAAGAAAATTACAATATTCATCACCACACATACATCACAATCATCATCCAAACTCCGAGAATTATAGTGGTCTGTGTGTGTACACCAATTGTTCACAAACAGTCACATAAGTACTCCTCTCCCAATATCCACACCCACGGGATATTGGCTTTCACTAAGAAATAAGGTTTTCCAAGGTTCACCTTAAAACCTTCACAATTGTGTTTTTCAAATGGGCTTACACAATCACAAAAACCCCACAATGAGATTTTCCTGGTTGAACCTCACAAACCAAAAATGTAAAAAATTGAAATACTTATTTAAAGATTTTGATGTAGCCAGATAGAACCAATTCGATGTAGACGTAGATGTTCAATGTCCAATCTCACAAATGAAAGGGTTCTAAGTCTAAATGTTTTTTAAATTAAATTAACTTAGGGCTAGCTTGATTTGATTTGATCTCAAAAGGGTAAATCACAATTCTCCTTTTTAATACAATAGAGTAGAATAAAGAGATCACAAAATCAAATATAAAAAGCTATAAAAAGAATCTAAAATGAATAAGTAATAACTTTATAATTGCAGGAATTTATCTCTCAGAGTGATGGCTTGATTAGGCTTGGAAATGAATGAAAAACTCTAAGATTCGCCCTTTATTTATAGGTAAAAATTATGTTCCCTCGACTAGTCTAAGGGTCAGTTCGACTGGTTAAAGCACTGACCAATTTTTAAAATTTCTAGCGTGATAAAATAAACTCGTTACTTGACTGGTCAAGAAATGCATTCGACTGGTCGAGTGAGTAAAAATTAATTCACTGGAGTTCGAGTCGAGCACTGCTTGACTGGTAAAGATTGTTCACTCGAATGGTCGAGCAATGTGCATGATTGGTCGAGCCACGACAAAAAATTTCTTAAAATTCTCAACAAATCTTGAACTGATCGAGAAACTTCTTGGACTGGTCGAGCCAGTGCCTGGACTAGTCGAACAATGACTAGGACTAGTCGAATAAAAGCCTATAAACTTATACATTGACCCAAATTTAGTATGCAATAAATATGACCTAACCTATGGTCAATCTAGGTTCATCCATACCTCAAATGTGAGTATGAAATATTAAAACATCATTCGCTTCGGTAGATCATGTATATTGAAGCACATGAAGCTTGACCTTGTAGTCTTGAGATTGGGCTTGAGATCTTAAGCTTGAGGTAACGGTAATGAACTTGAACTTAAGCTTTGAGCTTGGGATAGACTTTGTGTTCTTGTACTTAAGCTTGTGTTGGATCTTTGGTAAAGTTCTTCAACTTAAAAATGTAGAAGAGTTGACGATGGTGATCTTGAATGTGAACTTTCCATCATAACAAGATACTGACTCCAAGTGGTTTAGCATAACAAAATTTGACAATACCTAGTGCTAGAATTACAACATAGCACTTACAATCTCCCCATTTGTCAAATTTGTGACAAAACCGACTAAATAATCATGCACCAGTTTATACACATCGCAAAGCAATGTTACTACTACTCCCCCTCAATATACTACTCCTCAATCCAAGCAAGGTGATATGTAGAGTACCTGTATAAAATCATATACATACTACACAAAAATATGCAATATGCACTTCCATATAATTTCATATTTCTCTACAACCACATCCAGTAATCATCATATACAAATCATATACCATTCCAATCATTTCTCCCCCCTTTTGTCACAAAATGACAAAGGAAAAATGATATAAACAGATGATTGAAGTAAACAAAATATAAGAGAAGAGTATGAGAAAGAGGGTAAATATTAGCAAAATAACATAAAGTTCAAGCAACAAATAGCATCAACTTCAAGCATAAACATGTCCAAAGAGTAGCAAATAAAAACATGTCAAAGGATTATCCAAGCAAAAGTAAAGATTAAGATTTAGTACATGCCCAATATAACTAAAAAGACTAATCAGAACCAGAAGACGGAGCAGGAATAAATGGGTAATTTGATGTAATCCCTTGTTTATGCGACGAAAGTATTTACGCATATATTTGAATTGCGTTTCATGGGATACATGGAGACCATCCACCTTCTCTTCTAAGGTTCTAAGTCTCTCATCAAAATCAGAAGGCTGAACATCAGGATCAACCTCAGAATCAGATTCTAACTCATCAAACAAATCATCCATATTCACTTCGTTAGTGGGTAGAGCTTCTTCCTCTCCAACTTCTTCACTAGCTCCTCCAGCATCCCTATCAACTTGACTAGGATTCAACTTCAAATTCATCTTATTAATATTTTTGTTGTTGAAGGGAAGATGAGAAATAGGAGCCTCTCCATTTGGCATGACCACAAGACAATGAGTAGTAAGGGTGGTCATCAAATAAGCGAAAGGAATTCGCTATGCCCCGGATGGAGATGAAATTGGATTATAATATAGCAAATTAATGAAGGAAGACACACTTGAATACTAGAAACAAAATAATGAAGAATACGTACCATGAAAGAGGTTAATTCAAACTTATTACCAGATGTAGGGTATACAATGGAAATGAAGATACGATGAAGTACTCTGTATCTGGGTAACATCTGATTGGCATGGAGTGCAATCCCGGAATTCCATTGTGAGTCCATGTTACATAAATTCCTAGTTAGAATGCATTTTTTCGATTCATTCAATATATCAGCCAATGTTGAAATTGGAATCCCTTCATCATTAACTGGTATATCCATCAAGCTAGAGATCAAGTGACGATCTACTGGAAATGTACCTTCTCTAAATGTAATATTGAAGGATAAATTTTCAATAGAAACATCACTAATTGATAAGGCTGAGCTAAACATCCTAGAAGGGGGGTGAATAGGACTATGCCAAATAAAAATTAAATACAAAATATAAAGATAGATAGCATAATCAAATAATGAAATAGCACAAGTAAATAACAACCTCAAATGCACTAGTCTTAAGAGGTTGATACAAACTTAGTTCTAAGGATAACCTAACACCAAAAACCAAAGGGTTATGGCAGGCAACCTTACTAAAACGTTTGCCAATGAAGAGGGAAAGGAAATAAACTACGTTATTACAACATTCACCACAAGTGCATAAAATAAATTACACCATTCACCACAAGTTTATAAAGTAAATTACAACATTCACACACATAAGCAAATTCAATCATCCACCATAACTCCAGGAATTATAGTGGTTCGTTTGTGTGTACACCAAGTGTTAGGAAAACAGCCACACAACTACTCCACTCCCAATATCCACACCCACGGGATATTGGCTTTCACTATGAAAAAGTTTTTCCAAGGTTCACCTTAAAACCTTCACAATTATGTCTTTAGATGGGCTTACACAATTACAAAAACCCCACACTCTGACATTTTCTGGATTACCACAGACAAAACCAAAAATGAGATTTTCTTGCACAACCTCACAAACCACAAAATACACAAAGATTAAATGATACTTATCTAGAAAATTCTCCTTCTGAAGAAGTCCGGTAGAACCAATCCGATGTAGACGAAGATGTTCAATGTCCAGTCTCACAAATGAAAGGTTCTAGGTCTAAATGATTATTAGATTAATTCAACCTGGGCCAGCTTGATTTGATTTTGATCTCAAAAAGGGTAAAATCATGATTTCCTTCTTAAATGGAATAGAGTTGAATGAAGATCACAAAATCAAATTCAAAAAGTTATTTAAGAGAATTTAAAATGAATACAATATAGCTTAAGAAGTGCAGGAACTTATCTCATAGAGTGTTGACTTGATATAGCTTAGAATGAATGAAAAACTCTGAGATTCATCCTCTATTTATAGGTAAAAATACTGTTCACTCGACTGGTCTAAGGGTCGGTTCGATCGGTCGAAGGACTAACCAAATTTCAAAATTTCTAGCGTGATAAGATAAGATCGTTACTTGACTGGTCGAGTGGGACTAAAAAACCTTGTTGGACTTTGAGTCGAGCCTGCACGACTGGTCGAGCACTGTTCACTTGACTGGTCGAGCAGTCTCCACGACTGGTCGAGGGTCTAACAGAAAATTCACAACAAACCTTGGACTGGTCGAGCCAGAGCTTGGACTAGTTGAACAAAGATTAGGACTAGTTGATGAAATGACCTATAAACTTATGATATGACCCATATAGCATATGCAATGAATATGACCTAACTTATGGTCAATCTAGGGTCATCCATACCTTGTTTGTGAGTTTGAACAATTGAAACATCATTCGCTCTGCTAACTCATACACTTGAAATACTTGAAGCTTGTCTTCAAATCTTGAACTTGAGCTTGAATAAAGACTTGAGTTCTTGAGATTTTTTAAGGTACTAATCTTGAAGAATATACTCAAACTTGAGCCTTGAACTTGTACTTGTACTTGAGCTTGAAATCTTAAACTTCGACAACTCTTTTTCAACTTGAATACTTAGAGAAGTTCGACGAAGATTCAGACAACTTTAAAGTGTACAAAGTCTATCAATTCATCTTATCAAAACATGATACAGATTCTAACTAATTTGGCACAACAAAATTTGACAACTCTGGGTGCGAGATCTACAATATAGCATTTACACTAATACATGCATACATGGCTTGTTCAATGGACAGATATGCGGGTCCGCCCCAATTCAGTATGTTCTCCCATCCTACAACCACAAGGAGGGGAACAATATTGAACTGAACCAAATGGTTGGAATTGACGGTCCGTTCAACAATGATGTTGTGGAGATGGATGTCCCGCACATATTTCGGGTCCTCTTTAGAGATGGGTTCGACTGGTCGGAGAAGGGGCTATTGGAGAAGATGAAGAAAGTGAAGAAAAAATGATTTTTCTCATAATAAAGTAACCTAACCGCACATCTCGACTGGTTGAGTACATACTCGACCGGTCGTGCCATGACTGGTTGAGTGTGTACTCGACTGGTCGTGCAGACTCAAAAAATTCTCTTATTAATTTGAAATCTAGAAATTTACAAAAATAAAAATATGCAAAAAATAATATAAGCAAACACAATAATCTTAGATCAGATTACACATACCAATATCTAATTTTAATTTAGAGAACCTATTTCTGTCAAGTGGTTTGGTGAAAATGTCTGCAAGTTGATTTTCAGTTTGAACATAATCCAATGAAATAATTTTATCTTCCACTAATTCATGAATATAATGATATCTAATGTCAATATGCTTAGTTCATGAATGTCGGATGGGATTTTTAGATATGTTGATAGCGCTAGAGTTATCGCAAAAAAGAACCATAGTATCTTGCGCAAATCCATAGTCATTTAGCATCCTTTTCATCCACACAAGCTGAGTGCATGCATTTCCAGCTGCAATATATTTAGCCTCAGCTGTGGATAGCAAAGCGGAACTTTTTGCTTGCTATGCCATGAAATTAAACAGTTCTCAACATAAAAACATTCGCCGTTGGTAGACTTTCGATCATCTATATTCCCAGCCCAGTCAGCATCTGTATAACCAGCTAATTGAACATTAGTATCATATGGATACCAAAGGCCAAGATTGGCCGAACTTGTGACATATCTCATAATTTGCTTAATAGCAATCAGGTAAGATTCCTTAGGATCTAATTGATATTTAGCACAGATACCTACACTAAATGCTATATCAGGTCGGCTCGCAGTTAAATATAATATGCTATCAATCATACTGCGATACAACCCAGGATCTACACTTTACTTGTTGCATCCTTAGAGAGCTTAAGAGTCGTACTCATAGGATTATCAAAATTTTTTCCATTCTTAAATCCAAACTTCTTTACCAAGTTTAGAGCATACTTGGTTTGAGAAATAAAAATCCCGTCTTCAAGTTGTTTCACTTGTAGACCCAAAAAGTAGTTTATTTCTCCAACCATGCTCATTTCAAACTTGGACTTCATTAATTCTGCAAACTCGTAGACAGGTTAGAACATTTAGAACCATAAATAATATCATTAACATATATCTATACTATGAGTATGTGATTATTGTGTTTTTTTACAAACAGTGTCTTGTCAACACTCCCCATTATAAAATTATGACTTAGTAAAAACTTAGTCACCTTCTCATACCATGCCCTGGGAGCTTGTTTTAAACCATAGAGTGCCTTTTTCAGGCGATAAACATGATCAATGTATTTAAGGTCTTCAAAACCCTTAGGTTGTTCTACATGTACTTCCTCATGTAAATCACCATTCAAGAAAGCACTCTTGACATTCATTTAAAATATTTTAAACTTTTTGAAATAAGCAATGGATATAAATAATCTGATAAATTCAAGACAAGATACTAGGGAAAAGGTTTCGTCATAATCGATGTCTTCTATCTGAGTGTACCCTTGTATAACCAGTCTTGCCTGGTTTCTTATAATATTTCCTAATTCATCAAATTTATTTTTAAAGATCCACTTAGTTCTAATTATATGTTTATCATTAGGTCTAGGAATCAAATACCATACATCATTCCTTACAAATTGATTTAGTTCATCTTGCATGGCTACTATCTAGTTTTCATTAGTAAGCGCTTCTTTTACATTGGCCGGCTCAATTTGGGAAGCGAAGCATATATAATTACATATGTTTTTATTTGCTTCGAGTACGCACACTAGTGAGAGGATTTCCAAGATTTGATCAGTTGGATGGTCTTTAATTGATCGTAGTTCAGTGTCGTCTTGACTAGATGAAGAGTCTAGTTTATTAAATATAGAGACTTCATCATCTTTTGAACTAGAGATAGGTGTATTCAAGTGATCATCTATAACCACATTAATGGACTCTTAAATAACACCGGTTCTCTTGTTGAGAACTCGATATGCTCGACTATTTAGAGCATACCCTAGAAAAATCCCTTCGTCACTTTTAGTGTCGAACTTCCCTAAATTTTTGCGGTCACGCAAAATATAGCACTTGCTGCCAAAAACTTGAAAGTATTTAACTGTGGGCTTCTTATTGAACCATAGTTCATATGCAGCCTTATCATTTGATTTTCTAGTATAAACATGGTTTATTATATAGCATGCAGTGTTCACAGCTTCAACCCATAGATTTTTAGGTAATTTCATGCTATTTAACATAACATTGGCCATTTCTTGAAGCACACGATTTTTCCTTTCAACAACCCCATCTTATTAAGGTGTCTTAGGTGCAGAAAATTCCTACGATATCTCGTGACCGCTCATAACTTCTCAAAATTACTATTATCAAATTTCAATCCATGGTCACTTCGGATTTTCAAAACATTTGATTCCTTCTCAGTTTGAATATGCTTAAGTATCCTTTTCACTTCATCAAGAGTTTCGGACTTCTCTCTCATGAAAGCTACCCATGTATATCTGGTAAAGTCATCCACAATTACCAGAAAATATTTCTTTCCACCTCGACTCTCCGTTCTAGTAGGTCCAACAAGATCCATGTGGAGAAGTTCAAGGGCTTTAGACGTGGCCCTGGAGTTCACTTTCTTGTGACTACTCCTAGTTTGTTTACCAATTTGACATTCGCCACAAATTTTGTCCATTTTCTTTAGTTTGTGTAGACCTCTTATTAACTCAGCTTTGCTCAGTCTATATAGATTTCAGTACTATACATGTCCAAAGCGTTTATGCTATAATTCAGTCTCATTGGTTTAGACCATGTAACATGATAATTTAGATCAGCTAGAGTCACTAACTATATAGCAATTCTCAGATGTTCTGCGACCAGTTAATATCTCAGAATCTTTCTCATTAGAAATCTCACATCCTTGATTAGTGAATTTAACGCTATGTTTATTATCACAGATTTGAGAAATGCTTAAGAGATTATGTTTAAGACCTTCTACAAACAAAACATTCTCAAAAGGAGGAAGATTGAAGAGTTGAACTGTACCTTGGCCAATAATTCTACAGTTGCTACCATCACCAAATGTGACTGAACCATCAGTCATATCTTTGAAGTTGGTGAACAAATCTTTGTCACCTGTCATGTGTCTAGAGCAACCACTGTCTAGGTACCACTTTGATTGACTCGAAGCCTTGAAAGCAGTATGGGCAACCAGACAAGTAACTTTAGGGACCCATTTCATTACCATTTTGGGTTTTGGAACACTGTTAGTTTTTCTATGCTTGTAGTTGTTATAAGTTCTACCATTCAAGTTAGATTTCAGAAGCTCCTTGAGTCAATCCACATTCTTCTCAGCTAAGGAGTTATAATTCTGATTACTAAGATTGATATGGTTAACATTAGGTTTGGTAGTTTGAAAAGTTTTAGGATTTTTAAAACCATTTTGATTAAGACTTTTCCCTTTTGAGTTGGAGGACTCTCCTTTAACAAACTTAGGAGTAATCTTATTTTTAAGAGGAATATTTTTATCATAGCCCAGACTAGATCTATCTCCATATTTCCTTGATCTGGTTAGCAATTTTTCTAGTTTAGGATCACCCTGGGCATACCTCCAAGTATCCTTTAAACTCAAGAGAGAAGAGACTTCTAGTTTTAGTTTTTCATTTTTTGATTTTAGATTTTCAACTTGGGACATTTTGAAATCTAAATCATATTTAGCCTTTTCAAAAAAATTCGAAAGATGCAATTTTTCTAAAACTAGGTTTTCAAAACCTTCTTTTTAACGTTAAAAACTTTCTTTTTGAAGTTTAAGTTTTACAACTATCTTACAACTTTTCCTGTATAAGGCATTATAGGCATCTTGTAAATCATCATCATTTTCATGGTCACTCTTCAGATTTTCATCATAAGTTGAATCACAACTATCTAAGGAAGTGACTCTGGTTAGAGTCATTAAGGCCTTGACCTCATTAGAAGATTCAGGTTCAGAATCATCTGACTCAGAAGAAGCTTTAGAGCAAGACGATTCATCCCATGTGGCCAACATACCTTTCTTCTTTTATTTGTCCTTCTTTGGACACTTGTTTGCCAAATGCCCGTATTCACGGCAGTTGAAGCATTGGCTATCTTTAAGAGATTTTCAACTTTTAGATTTACTATTTTCTTCTCAGAGAGTTTTTGAAAATCAACTCTCTTTTTGCTTTTGAAAATCTTTTAAAACTTCTTGGCTAATAGTGCCATATCATCCTCTGAATTTCACAATCAGAATTACTAGTATTATCTTAAGAAATACATTTAGATGACTTAAGGGGTATCGACTTACCTTTAGGAGCCTTGAAATTTAACTCATAGGTTTGTAAAGAATCGACAAGCTCTTCAACCCTCGTATTGTTTCGACCAGAAACGAAAAGCATTTGATTTGGGAGAATTTCTTATTTAACATTGATGAAGATGGAACAAAGAGAATATTCATCAATTTCATTTATTCTGAGTTTATTAACATCCTCTTGATCCTTTGATTTCAAGATAAAATCTCATAATAAAGAGAAAAATACACAAGTCAAATATAATCAAAACGTAAATTTTGACAGCATTCCGGCGCGTTTTCATCAAATCTCCAGGGGAGACGAGTTGCGCGGGTTTCCCATGCTAGGATCCCTTGGAAATATCTGAAATAGCCTGATCGTCTCTTAGAAATTTTAGCATACGTCGACAAGTTACGCGGGCTCACGCAACTTGCTATGAGTAGCGCGGCCCTACTTCATTCCTCTATCTTCAATACCTATCAAAGAAGCTGACCTCTTGAACATCTGTTCCCTCAAATGAAGGGGTATTTATAGGCATCCGCACGTGTGAGCCCTCGACTCTTATGCCATGGGCCCCACTCGTATCACCAAATCCTCCTTCTCTGATGAGACTTACGCACCTTAGCGCAACTTGGGTGAGTTGTGTAGACCCGTACAACTTAAGTCCCACACAACTTGGGTTTTGCATGACTTGGGCTCCGCACGACTTAGGTCCCGCACAACTTGGGTCCCGCACAACTTGGGTCTCATACAACTTGTACTGTTTTCCCTCCCCTGTTCATGCCTTTCTCCAATTCTCTCTCTTATCACTTTTGGTACCCTAACAAATGCCCCCTTGATCCAAAATTTAATTTTTCTGAATCAATTTGAAGGATCAAACTTGCCATGGAGAACCTGAGTTGCATGGACCGCGCAACTCTCTGACGGCATCTCTGGCCTATAAATACTAGTCCACTCAACTATTCCTCACTTCAAAATTCAATCTCCCAATCT
This sequence comes from Magnolia sinica, assembly GCF_029962835.1. Taxonomy (NCBI): domain Eukaryota; kingdom Viridiplantae; phylum Streptophyta; class Magnoliopsida; order Magnoliales; family Magnoliaceae; genus Magnolia; species Magnolia sinica. The sequence goes on along the minus strand of NC_080578.1, from coordinate 68,690,088 downwards.
AGCCCATCTTGTGCGCAGGCTATCCGCACTACTTACGCAACTCAACCACGCAACTCGCTCGCCCTTGGTGCGATAAATTTCTGTCTCGAAACTCTGCCGAAATTTCTTTAACTTTTCTCTTCTTTGTTACCATGAGTCATTTAAAGGGTTCATCCTCAAGAAAAAAGAATTCTTCAATTTCTTCCACTCATGAACAATTCCCTCATCACACTTGGATGTGTGTGGAGATTAATGAAAAACTACTGGAATTCCACCACCCTTACTTGGGTAAAATCATCTCTTATCCCATGAATCTTCAACGTCTTTGGTCAATCCCTTATAGTGAACCTTCCACCCACCGAAGCCGCCTTGTCTTTATAGATAATTGGATCATGAGAGAACCCTGAATCCTAGAAGGCCATATAGAAGGAAAGGATTTGCATCAGAAAGCTGGCATGATATACAAAATGTGATTTCTACGCCCTTGCAATGATTCTCATCAGCCCTTTCCAACTCATTTCTTCAAAACTGCTCGTCAACATTTCTTTATCAATCGTGTCCCTTGGAGGACAGATGATTCCATAGTCGAGGGTCTTTTATCTCCTCGAGATTTTTATAGTGCCTGGGCCCACGCTATTGCTCAAAAGCATACTGTCATTTTGGAACACAGCTATCTTTAGGGGTTTTCTTAACTTTTAGTCCCCCATAACCAACTCATTAATCTTCCTCTAGGTGAGATGAGTATTACCTTATGGGACCTTTACTGTATAACAGGTCTTCCCATCATGGGTGACTTCCTCGATATTTATATTCCTTCGAATGAGGAATTGTCTCGCGTTTCTGCAGAAGATAGTAAATCTAGGATTTCGAAGACTACTCTAAAACCTTTCAGTGAGTTGGTTAACTTTTCCCATCCTAAACACATCACTCCTCTTGAATGGTTGGCTCATTTCTCTCGCAAACTATGGTACACTTCTCTTCTCTTAATCTTTTCTCTTCAAATCTTCATCTCTTTTTTTTTTTTTTGAAATAACCCTGTTATTTTACCTTGACAGCTTTGTAGGTTATAATCATCAGAATCTTAAAACCGTCTGCGAGAATATTACAAACACTACCGAATACAATCACTCTTGTGAATTAGCCGCCTTCCTAGCTTATTGGTTAAGCTTGGTAATATTCCCTGGTTCGAAACAAGTCATCAGACCATCCCTTTTTGTAGTCACTAATGCTATGGCTGGGGTCAAAAGCATTCATTGGCTCCTTCAGTTCTATGTTCCTTATATCGTGCTTTTGGTGATATAATTTTCAGGCCCATGGATTCATCACTCCAACCTTTCTTGGTTTATGCTCCTTGGCATTTCTTTCTAGGTTGGCTACGAGTATATTTCCCTTGGACCTTTGATGACTAACCGGAAGTATATTCAAATCCTCATCAGCTCCCTCTTCAACACTACTAGCTGAGGAAGAGGGTTGAAAAATCAAATGGTTAGGTTACCCGTAAAATAAAGACGATGATCCTGTTAACTTTCATCATTTTCCTTTCACTGTTCATCCGGAAGGCATAGAAGCTGTTGATAATGACTCTATTTCTCACGGCGAGCACTCATTCCTTATTTCCATCAGACTCACGACGAGCACTCATTCCTTGTTTTCATCAGATCCAATACTCTTCCCTTAAGAGAAGGCAGCATGTTCTGGCACAAACCCTATTATCCAAACAGATTTGTTCGTCAGTTTGGGTTTGACCAAACAGTGTCGGCGACTTGTGATATCGTTACTAGATCTATGAGGAATTGTGGTATAATTGGGCTTTGATATGGAGACAACTCTTGAGTGTTAACACTGGATCTCATTTTATACTCTCGGGCTAAGGGTACCCAATCCTTTCTTCATATCCCTGGATGCGTTGGTGGGTCCACCAATACTATTTGGTGTGTAGATATCATTCAAATGACCATGCCATATTCATTCCTCCACCTCGACTAAGGAGTTATCAAGAAGACCAAGGCATCAGTTATTCCAGGGAGACTAACCATTCCCCCTATTCTGGTCAATTCTGTGCAATGATTTCCCTGGAACATACTTCTTATGAAGCACAATAGGCCGATACTCTTGAGGGTTGGATAGATTTTGGGGTATCTCTTCAAAGTACCCATGAATCTCCAAATTTTTCAGAAGAAGATGATAATTCTGTACAATTTTACCCTCCTCCTTTGCAAATCATGAAAGACATTACTCCTAAAGCATCAAGAAGACAAGAGACAGATAGGCACTGTCGTTCTCTTCAAAAGGACAAGTATATCATCATTGAAAGCTTGTCCTCTTCGGAATAGAACAATAGTAAATACATATTGGTCAAATCTAACAGGAGTACATTTTGAACAGGAAATATGACTTTTTTTATACTTCATATGAAACTTATTTATCTTATTATCATACCTTCATGTGGCATGTATTTATCTTATCATTGCATCATTTTTGAACTTGAGCAATTCTCATACATATGTTTGATGGTCATGTGGAGCTTGAGCAATAAGTTATAATAATAGTTAGAATAGCATTGCTTAAATGATATTCAGAATGGGCGAGACTAAGTTTCAATTCTAGTTAGTTGTAGACAGTTTATGCTCATAAGTTGTTGGAGCAACCACAATTTAAACTCATAAGTAGTTGGAGTTGGTCTTATGCGAATGGCCGCTGTAACTCTCTAGAGTTCACGGGGCTTATCGCGGTCGGGGAGTTCACAAACCGTGATCCATCAGAGGGGCCTAGTGAAGCTACCAGGGTTGTGAACTCAATAGTATTTACACACAGGGTTGGCCACAGTAACTCTCTAGAGTTTACGGGGTGTGCAAGGCTACCGTTGGAGTACCAAATCCAAGGCCTCTAGTCCATCAGTGGAGGGTCTCTTGCTTCGACGACTTGCCCTCATGAGTTACTATTGAAATCAAACCAGAGATCTGGGGAGTCATCCTTCTTCGAAAAACTCACTTTTCCTTCGCCTGCAGGTCAGACCCATTCACAAGAGGCGCTCTCTGGCTATCCTTATAACACTGCCTGAAACTATACAGATGGCATATGTCTTACATAACTGCTTTGTCAATTGCCCGCATAGGTGTATATGAAACTCTCTATGGGCTTTTTTAGGGCCACAGACTCCACTACTACCCAAATTATATATATATATATATATATATATGTCACCAATGACAGTAGATCTTATCCATAGTTGGCCATATGAGGCTTGGCTAAGCTTCTTTAAATGATAAGCTGCCATCGCTGTCATCGACCAAAAATAGTGAATCAATAATTGATATTTCGCCATTGCTGATAATGTTCTGGTCAATATTCATGTTGTATTTAAGATAATATATCAACTTGGCGATGATAGCAATTCTAATTTTGGCAATTTTGGCGATAAGCATCATCTTTTAGCAATTATCATCAATGCTTGGTCTTAACCCGGTCGCATAGTTTTGCCATATCACCCGTAATAATAGTTTAGCTTTTTAGTAATGCTTTCTTACTATCATATATAACAGATCATCATTGCTGATATAATCCATCATAATCCTTGCATTTAGCTTTTCCATCCGACGACTTACTCTTGTGATAATCATTGGTGATAATCATCAGCGTTATCATCAGCATAATCATTGGCGTTTTGGCAATTGGCAATATATATATATGTATATATATATATAGACGCTTTTCACCTGACAATATGGCTGATGCTTTTGATACACCTCAAAAGTCTGATTTCATTAGTACTCAAAGAAAGAGAATACAACACTAAAAAAGAATACAAAGGATGATCTTTATCGCACTCTTGCTTGCCCCCTTTTGATTGGGAAGAACTATAGAGTTACGCTGCAAGTCTTCGGAATCCAAACTATATGCATATTCATGAATGATATATTTTTAAGGAACGAGCGTTCACCGGCATACTTATACCCCGTCCGTCTTGATTTACTACCCAATATGCCCCATTAGAATACACTTCAGATATTATATATGGTTCATCCCATTTAGGGTCAAATTTGCCCCCTGTCTTGTGAGTGACCACTATTGGTCTTTTCAGTATTAATACCATATCACCCCTTTTAAAAGAACGATGCCTAACCCTTTTATCAAAAGAGGTGAAAATTCTTGCTTGATACAACTGTAATCGCTGCTGAGCTGTTAATCGCTTTTCGTCCAACAGATCTAATTCAGCCAATCTGATCTTAGCTTTTTCATCATCAGTCATCGACTGATGTACTGCTACTCTGAGCGAGGTAACTTGCATTTCTATAGGGATAACAACTTTAACCCCGTACATTAGAGAGTATGGTGTTGCTTTCGTGGTAGTACGGTGAGTAGTTCGATAAGCCCACAAAGCTTCTTGCAACTTCTCATCCCAATCACGTTTGTTCCCTGCAACTGTTTTCTTCAATATTTTCACAATTGTCTTTTTAAAAGCTTCAGCTAATCCATTAGCTGGTGGATAGTAAGGTGTCGAAAATGAATACCGAATAGTTTTTGGCACAATTTCTTCACTCCCCTGTTCTTGAATGGCGTCCCATTATCAGTAATAATCTTTTTGGGGATACCGTAATGGTATATTATTGCATGTCGTATGAAATTCACGACGTCCCTCTCTTTGACACTAATCAATGCAATAGCCTCAGTCCACTTGGAAAAGTAATCCGTGGCTGCCAAAATGTACTGTTTCCCTTTGGATGACGATGGGTTTATAGGACCAGTAACATTAAGTCCCCAGGCTGCGATGGGCCAAGAAGCTACTAATTGATGCAAATCTTCAGGGGATACATGTATTACATCACCATGTATTTGACATTCATGACATCGTCGTACATAATCAATTGCGTCCTTGACATTGTAGGCCAGTAATACCCCATTCGATGTATTCGATGAAACAGATTTCTACCAACCTGATGAGCTCCACATTCTCCTGAATGTGCTTCACCCAATATTTGATTTACTTCCTTTGTATCCAAACATCGCAACAGTACCTCGTTGTAGGATTTCTTATAAAGTTCTTCATTACACATAATGAATTTCTTTGCTCTTTGCCTTATTTGCAGCCTTTGTGCGAGATCCGCCGGTAGGATATCGTATTTGAGATAATCCACAAAATTCTGGCACCAATCATCAATCATGATCTCTAAACATGATACAGGAAGTACTTCAGCAATCTCAACATCATCAGCAAGCAGTAAGAACCATCTTTCTTCTATTATTACTTGTAAAGGGCTCCGATTAGGACAAGCTAAGGCTGTAGCCAAACTGGCCAAAGCATCTACCCTTGCATTTTCTGACTGGGTATATATTTGATTTCAATGTCTTAAAATTGCTCCAAAAGTTGTTGTGCGCGACAATAATATGGGAGGAGCTCTTGCTTCCTTACTTCGAATTCTGTCATGAGCTGGTTTATTACTAGCTTAGAATCGCCAAAAATCTGCAATGCCTTCATCTTCATTTCCTGAGCTATTTCCATTCCTATAATGAGGGCTTGATATTCAACCTCATTATTGGTGCATGTTGCGCCTAATGTGAAGGAATATTGTAATAGATCGCCTTGTGGACTAATAAATATTACCCTAACACCAGTTCCTAAGTTCTGGAAGCACCATCAAAATATCTGCCATAGGCCGCATAATTCTGTCATCATCACCTGTTCATCTAGAAAATCATCATTTATCATTTCACTATCTGATACAGGATGGGCTGCCAAGAAATCTGCCACTGCCTGTCCTTTTATTGCTCTTACCGGTTCATACGTTTTCGCATATTCTGACAGTAAAAGCATCCACTTGGCCAATCTCCCCGATAGCATCGGCCTTGTCATTAAGAATTTCAATGGATCCACTTGCGAAATTAAAATTATATTGTGGGAGAGACAATAATTGCTTAATTTATGTAGTACGAAGATCAGATCTAGACACTTTCTCCATAGGCACATAATTGCATTCGGCTCCCACTAAAGTTTTGCTCAGGTAATACAACGCGATTTCCTTCCCTTGCTCATTCATTTGTGCCAACAGGGTCCCTAATGAATTTTCTGATGCAAAAATATAGAGAATAAGGGGTCTACCTTTTACAGGCGCTGCTAGTACTGGGGATGTTTCCATAACTCTTTGATTGAATTGAATGCGTTTTAACATGACTAGTCCCACATAAATTTTACTCCTTTCTTCTTAGATGAGAAAACGGTTGACACCTTCCTGCAAGATTTGAAATAAAACGATGAATATATGTCAACTTTCCTTGTAAACTTTTTAATTCCTTCAGTGTTTTCGGGGGTGGCATTTCCTGTATAGCTCTGATCTTTCTTGGATCAATTTTAATTCCTCGATGTCTAACGACAAAACCGAGAAACTTCCTTGACGAAACGCTGAACGCACATTTAGATGGATTCATCTTCAGTTGCTTCTTTCTGAGATGGCAGAATACTGAAACCAGATGTTCACAATGTTCTTCGTGGTCATTTGATCTAACCACCAAATCATCTACATAACATTCGACATGTTTGTGCATATATCTTGGAATATATTTTACATTGCTGTCTGATATGTTGCACCAACATTTTTTAGACCAAATAGCATGACTCTGTAACAGTAGATTCCCAGTGATGTTCTGAATGCCGTGCCTTCCTCATCTTCCAGAGTCATTCTTATCTGATTATATCCCGCGTAACCATCTATAAAGGACATGACAACATATTTTGTTGTACTATTGATTAACAACTCAGTAATTGGCAGAGGGAAATCATCCTTGGGACATGCTTTGTTCAAGTCCCTGAAGTCGACGCATACTCTGATTTGTCCACTCTTCTTTTTTACTGGGACAATATTTGATATCCATTTGGGGTACTTAACCTCCTTGATGAACCCAACCTTGATGAGTTTGCTCACTTCTTCTTCAATCAGAGGAATCAGCTACGGATGGAATCACTGTTACGCTTGCTTAAGTGGCCTCTTGTCCTTGGAAATATTTAATCGATGCATCGTCACCGATGGTTCCAGACCTGGTATTTCAGCATATGTCCAGGTAAATACATCTTTATTCTCTTTCAAAAGACTCACATACCGGTCGGCTTCCTGTTCAGAAAGACTGGCGCTTATGAATATGTTCTGAGGTTCTTCTTCCATCCCTATGTTTATTTCTTGCAAGCTATCAATCATCGGTTGCCCCCCATCTTCCATTTTCTTGGGAGCCACTTTAGGATGTTTAATCATTTTAATTTCCTCTTCTTCTGCCACCTCTACAGTGATCATATTCATTGAAGATTTCCCTCCCAATTCGAGAAATCTTTCCCATTTCTTTTCATTGACCCCAACTGAGATTAAAATACCTTTTCCACTGTTTAAACCAACTGGCTCTTCACAATCGAAGTTCATATTCTTCATTATTCTTTTGCTAGCACAGTTATACCTTTTCAAATCTTCGGGTGTCAATTTTGTAGATTTCATCTTATTATCTCTCTTTGCTTCTATCTCTCCCCCTGACGTTACATAGAATTCAATAGGTTCAGGGTTCTTCTTATTGGCCTCAATATGAAACCTCTTAGGCATGACTGAGAATGGTTTCTTCCTTTCGGCTTGCGGTAACGACATCGTATAATTTGCTTGCAAAATTTATAACTGCTCAGGCAATAATAATGTCAGTGGAGGTTGTCCTGGTCATCTCAGATGTTTTGGTACAAAATAGAATTTCTGTTTCACCTTCTCTTTCTCGGACATCTCTATCTTTGTAATCTCATTTTGTGCTGTGATAGTACTATCTTTCACCATTTCATTATTATTGCTTCTCTCGTTATTTCCTATGGCGAATTTGTCATAATAACCGGCGTCATCAAAGAAAGATTCTTCCTCTGTATATGGTTTTGCATCAGTCATCACCTTACACTAGATCCCGTCTTTACAATACTTAAAGCATTGGTGAAGAGTTGACACACTACGTGAAAAATGGAAAAAAAGGATGGATTTTGAGACGGTTCAGGACCGTCTCTAAAATTCCTTGGTTTAAAGACGGTTTAGAGACGGTCGTAAGCCATCTCTAAAATTTTAGACGGCTCTTGACCGTCCCTAATATTGTCTTAAAATGTTGAATGTCCACAAATCATTTAAGACGGTCGAAGACTATCTTATATGTAGTCATCTGAGACGGTCAAAGACCGTCCGCATTAGAGACGGTCTTTGACCGTCTTATATGCAGTCATCTAAGACGGTTATTGGCCGTTCGCATTAGAGACAGTCATTGGCCGTCTTTTATTTGTAATCTGAGACTGTCAAAGACCGTCTCTATTAGAGACGGTCCTTAGCCGTCTTATAGCCCTGTCAAAGACCATCTCTATTAGAGACTGTCAAGGAGCGTCTCTATTAGAGACTGTCAAGGACCATCTCTATTAGAGACGGTCCTTAGCCGTCTTATAGCCCTGTCAAAGACCATCTCCATTAGAGACTGGCAAAGACCGTCTCTATTAGAGATGGTCCAAAACTGCCTCTAATACTCAGGTCAAAAATTAAGAAGCTTAAAAAAATTATGAATTTTGAAAAAAAAAAATAGTTGAGAAGCTTAGAAAAATAATTAACAATGTTTAAGAAAAATTTATATTTTGAAAAAAAAAACTGTTGATAATTTTGAAAAAAAAAAAAAGATTTCGATAAAAAAAATGATATTTTGAAAAACAAAATTTAAAAAATTAAACAAAATTGTGAAAAAATTGACAAATTGTAAAAAACTGTATATTTTAAAAAAGAAAACTAGATTTTGCATTTTGACATGAAAAATTGAAAAGCTACATAAAAAAAGTGAGATTAAAAAAAATGATATTTTGAAAAAGAAAATTTTAAAAATTTTAAAAAATTTGTGAAAAAATTGAAAAATTGTAAAAAAAATATATATTTTAAAAAAGAAAACTAGATTTTGTATTTTGATAAGAAAAATCGAAAAGTTAGATAACAAAAGTGAGATTTTGATGATGTGTTGTATATCCTTGCCGCCCCTATGTTTCTCCAACCCATTTTTGGGCCGGATATAAAAAAATTGTGTAGATTTAAATCTTAAGTGGACCACACCACTGGAAAGAATGATAATATAGTACCTCGCCATTAAAAATTATAAAGAGCCCATCGTAAGGTTTTAGTAATGTTTAATTGCAATCCAACTTGTTGATAATGTAAAGAAGATCTAGATGAAGGTAAACTACAAAGATCAAATTGATCTAAAACTTTTGTAGCCTTCAAAAGGTTTTTAATAGTTATTCATCATTGTTTTGATTGGTATGGCCCACCTAAGATTATTGAGTTCTTATGATTTGAAATCACATCCTAAAATATGATGGAAAAATATATGAATGGTGTCGATATACATAAAATATATCAAGGTGGACCCTACACGGTTAGAGTAACACCCACGAAGGAGTTACCTAAATAGTGAAATGGTACTATAAGGTTACCTCATGGGAACTTCCCATGAGGTTAATTTTTGTACGCCCCACCATGATGTGTGTAGAACATCAACACCATGCATTTGATGTGTCCCCTTTAAGTCCAAAAATCAGTCGTATACGAAACTCAGGTGGGTCGTAGCATCTAAAACTATGTGAAGACATCCCTAAAACATATAAAAGCATTTGGTGGGGCCCACATGAGTTTTAGATGTGTATGAAACTTGGTCTGACTCCTCATCCAAGTGGGACACACATAATGAATGGGCTAGATCTATGAACCACATCTAGGTGGGCCCAATAAATCATTATGAATGTTTTAATGGGAGGGTAACCCTCTCAACTATAGTATGTGGTGTGGCCCACACAAGTCACGGATTGACTTTATTTTTAAGCTCATGGCCCACCATGGAATGGTGCATCTGACTGACAGGGCAGATCCAAAGTTCAAGTGGATCCACCATAAAAAAGAGTGGGATGGTGACACCCACTATTGAAACCTTCTTAGGGCCTGCCGCGATGTTTATTTGAGATCTAACCTATTTATAAGTTAATACAGACATAGAATAAGGGAAAACATATATATTAGCTTGGTTGAAAACTACATAACATATTAACGATAAAAATTTATTTTTTATTATTTCTTATGGTGTGGTCCACTTAGACCTTTAATCTATATATTTTTTTGGCTCATCCACTAAAATTATATATCAGAATTGATGGACGGTTTAGATCAAACACAAATATTTCAATGGGCCCCATGAAGCCCCTCAAGGTGGGCCATACCATCTAAAATCATATGAAGAAATGCCTAAAACATATAAAATCACTTGGTGGGGCCCACCTGAAATTTTGATGCATATGAAACTTGGTCTGACTCCTCATCTAAGTGGGACACACATAATGGATATATAATATGTAAATCAAAGTAGGCCCAAGGTCAAGTCTGGCATTAGGTTGGTTAAGGTCAGGCTAAAGGAGCTGGGCAACAAAGAGCCCTGTTGGGGCCTGTATGACCTAATAAATAGATTGGATGTCAAGTAAACAATAAAGTGGGCCTTAGGAGGATTTTAATGATGGATATCCAATCACTATTGTTTTCATGTGGTGTGGTCCACCTGAGATCTATATACCTCTCATTTTTGGGCCCCACCATGATGTATGTTTTATATCCACACCCTCCATCCATTTGGAGAGATCATTTTATGGCAATGTCCAAAGAATGAGTTAAATCCAAAGTTCCAGTGGACCCCAACACAGAAAACAGTGGGACCGTAATGCTAGTGTGGTCCATTTAATAATTGTAAATTACTCATGTTTGGGATCACAATCTAAAATGATCTCTCCAAAGTGATAAACGGTGTAGATATGATAAATACGTCATTGTGACGCCCATTTAACTTTGATCTCCTTTAAATTGTTCGTGCAACTTGGAGCTCGAGGAACGTCAACGCTCTCTCCCTCTCGAAAACGGATTGGCTACTCCCCCTACCACCAGCCATCTGTGGGCCCCACCATGATGTATGTATTTCATCCATTCCATTCATCCATTTTTACTGATAATTTAGGGCTTGATCCAAAAAATTAGAGGGATTGAAATCTCAGGTGGACCACACCACATGAAAACAATAGTGATTGGATATCCACCATTAAAACCTCCTAAGGCACACTGTACTGTTTATTTGACATCCAATCTGTTGATTAGGTCATACAGGCCTAGATTAAGGGAAAAAACAAAAATCATCTTGATCTAAAACTTCTATGGCCCCCAAAATGTTTTTAATGGTCGATGCTCAATAGTGTTTTCTGATTGTGTGGTCCACCCAAGATTTATTTCAGCCTCATTTTTTGTGATCGTACACAAAATGATGTTATGAAATGTATGGACGGCGTGGATGAAATAAATTGATCATGGTGGGGCCCATAGAGCGATACCAGGTTCAAAGTTCAAGTTAACGTTTTCAGTCTACTGATTTTTCATTGTGAGTCTTGCATTTTATGTAAAATGGTTTTGACTCATCCATAACAATAGTGGCTAAGATATAGAGTTATCCAGACCATAGAAATAACCGGTATAGTTGTAAATAGTAAATATTTATAATTTTATTTTGTAAAACAATCTTAACCATCTAGAAAATGGTCCCATGGATGTACGACCGTTAATAAAGTTGGTGTTATAAATAATGGTAAACTCATAATATACGTATTTGAAATTTTTATCTTCTTTAAAAGATGAAAACCATCAAACGCCTGCTCCTCATTTCCTATTTTCCCTCTTTTCCTCATCTTCCATCGACGAGAACCCCTCTCTCTCTCTCTCTGTTGTGAAAATCCATGGCAGCAGCAGCAGCAACAGCTGCAGCAGAAGCTTCTTCAGGATCTAGCAGTGGAGGAGGATCCGCAGATACCTACATCGGTAGCGTGATTAGCTTGACATCCAAATGCGAAATCAGAAACGAAGGCGTCCTCTACAACATCAACACCGATGAATCCAGCATCGGTTTGCGGAATGGTACTCTCTCTCCCTCTCCATTTTTTCTCTAAATTGGGGTTTTTAGGGTCTGAAAGGGTTTTTGTGGGATTTTGGTATATAGGTTTTGATTTTTGTTGGATTTGGGAATATGGGTCTTGTTAAATTTGACGTGAGATTTGTTGGATTTTTAGGAATTTGTTTTTTTATTCTTTTCATTTTATACGGGTTTTGAGTGTATTTTTCAGTTTTTTCATATATAATTTTATAACCAGGAAGTTTTTATTTATTTATAGAAGATTCTGTATGGTCGGTGGAATGAAAATGTTGAATATTTTTTTAAATGTTTTTTCTCTTAATTTTTAATTAGGTGGTGAATTGGAATAAAAATAGAACTTATTTTCCCATACAAGAATTGAAAAATGTTGCATTTGATGTATGTGGTTAAGGGCTTGTTTGGGTGTTTGAACGAACTAAATTGGAGCAATCGGATTCGGGGTTGGAACATTTTGATGCATAGATGACGGTTGTGCTCCTAATCCCAATTTCTTAAGATTTAAGTTGGATTTGAAGTGAGAGTATTTTCAGCTTGGGGAGCTAGTTTCTCGTTATGAATGGATTGGAGATGTCATTATCGGAAGGCACTGCGTTCCGTTTCACCTACACTGAGGTATACTTTACTTTCCCATTTCATCCCTCCCTCGAATTGTATTACAACAGATTTCTCTAATGCATCTCTTCCTTTTTTTTCTCCTTACTATCCTTACCAAATCTCCTGCATGCATTTCCATCAAAATGCTGGAACATTCATTTATCTTCTTTTTCTTTTTTCCTTTTCATTTGATCTTGAAAAAGAATCAGATTTCCTCAAAAAGATAATAAATAAAAACAGAAATTCAAGACTCACAATCCATTTTACGGTGATGATCTATTGAAGGCCGTGGGTAAGGATGTCATTATTGGCTAGAGTATTTTCAGCCATGGATATGACTATCCTGATGGATGGTGTGGATTTACTTCCACAGTTGCTATGTGTAAGGAACTGGGCATTGAATGCACATTTTTGATCAACCGGCATCATAACTAAGCAAAACTTCCTCTTGAGGGAAGCAGGGTGGGGCCCACCTTGATGTTTGAGATAAACCCCCACATTCATCCGATTTTACAAATCATTTTAGGATACTATCCAAAAAATGATGCAAATCCAAAACTCAAGTAGGCCGTACGATAGAGGATTGAACGCCTATAGTGGGTCACAGAATTTTAGATCTGGCTAATTTTTATGTTTTCAGTTCATTGCAATAAGAATGACCATATTAACAGTATAGATGACATATAAATATCAGTGGACTCAGGAAGGTTTCAATGGTAAGCATTTACTTACCAGCTTTTTCCTGTTGTGTGGCCCACTTGAGTTTTGGATTTGTATCATTTTTATGCCTGTGTATTAACATGATCTGGATAAATGGATTAGCAGGATAGATCTCATAAGCATCACGATGGGGCCCACCTTGCCCCTGTATCTGGAAGTTCCAATGAAAAGTTCTCTCTCTCTCTCTCTATGTGTGTGTGTGTGTGTGTATATATATATATATATCGATTTTTTTAAAAAAATGTTTTTATGTTATTTCTGGTTGTGGATATTATAATCTCATTGAATAAGTTCGGTGTTTCTTAGAATTTCAGTACATGTAGGAAAAATCCTGATTTGGGTTTTCCTACATGTATATCATGGTGGGCCCCATTAAACCCCTGTTGGGGCTGAGTTACACAACGCAATCCGCACCATCGTGACATTCATGTATGGATGCAAATTAACTTGTCCTGAGACTGTTATTGTGATGGTTGTACCTTTTATTTTGATTTTTATAGGAGGGGAGCTTTTCATTAGAACTTCCTACTATATATAGTGGATTCTTCAAACTTCTTGACCCGACTTGAATCACTCCAAAAGGCATCCATAGTCATGCCAAGCCATGATTTTCCTTTCAAAGAAGCCACAGGTTCTCTCAATTATTCTAAAAAATTGCAGCTAATAAAGTAATACTGCGGGTTCCAAATACCTTAACTAAGGATCCTTTTTTTTTAAAAAAAAAAACCTCATTTGGGTTCCTGATAAAATTACAATAGTCAGGCTAAAATGGTCAATCCACCTTACTCTTATGAACCAATCTCCTACATGTGTGACATTTGTCGACCTACAGGTGCATTTTGTTTCTCAAGTTGGGTCCTGAGGGTGAGAAGGAGACAATGTTGTGGGTACCACATGCCTTTAACCATTTGTGTGTCAATGATCTGATTCTTATATATTCATGTGATTGATTTATGTGGATTATGTATTTTTTGGCCTCTCATTTGGTTATTCTTTAAAAGATTCTGTTTTTTCCTTCATGCTTAGTATTTGTTTTGTGCCATACATTGATTGTGTAACAAGAATATGCATTGATTGTGTATTTGAAATTTTTAAATGCACCAACCAGAAACGACTTGAGACAACGTTCAAAGATACTTTGTTAAATATGAAATTTATGACTTTTAGTAACTTGGTTAATTAAAAAGAACTATATAGTGGCTTGATCCCAATCTAACTTTTTGGGTACGTAAGCAGCCGTTCATAATGTACTAGAATATTGGTGCAGCCACAAATCTTTTTTCTCCTTTAAATTGTAACAGACTATATCGGTTGTATTTTTCTTTGTCATACAGGTTGTTGCTATCAAAGATATAATATCACTTCCTTATAGGGAAACATTTAATGATGTATACAGGTAAATTCATCTTTTCTTATTCTTTATATTGTTTCGCAGTTATATTTGTGTTGGTTTCAGAGTATAGGTAGCAATAGAAAGTGTTGGTCGATTGTGGCTTATAGACAAAGGGATGAGTAACCAACAATACGAATATGAGAGGCCTTCCCCAAGTATCCAGATGCTTTTAGATATAATTATGTTGTTTTTAAAAGTATTAGCTCAAAATTGATGGAGCAGACCTGGATGTGCGTCAGAGCTATCCGGATGTTGAGCGGGGTCCCTGAAAGGTGGGAACCGCTGTTATGACCATGATGAAGTTGTCCATTTCCTATGGACAGCATTGGAGTGGCCTAGCCATTTGGACATGCCATGTTTATGTATTATTTAAAATTGATGGAGCAGACCCGGATGTGCGTCGGAGCTATCCGGATGTTGAACGGGGGTCCCTGGAAGATGGGAACCGCTGTTATGACCATGATGAAGTTGTCTATTTCCTATGGACAGCATTGGAAGGGCCTGACCAATTGGAGCAGGCTGTGTTTATATTTGTATTTGCAGGGACCACACCCTTAACCTATAACCTAAACTTATTCTCAAATCCCAAAACCTATAACTACAACCTAAACCAATAACCTAAACCTACAAACTATAACCTAAACCTATAACCCAAACCTATTCTCAAATCCCTAAACCATTAACCTATAACCTAAACCTATAATAGATAACCTAAAACTAAACCTATAACCTAAACCTAAAACCTAAACCTACACTTATAACCTATAACCTAAACCTATAAACTAAACCTATAACTTAAAACCCAAACGTAAGCCTAATCTCGAACCCAAACCAAATTTCCTAAACCTAAAACATAATGTATTCTCAAATCCCTAAACCTAAACCTACACCTAATCTTAATCTCAACTCCCTAACCTAAACCTAAAGCTAAACTTGAAAACCCAAACCTAAACCCGATCCCGAACCCAAACCCGATTTCCCAAACCTAAACCTCAACCTATACTCAATTCCCTAAACCTATAGCTTATAACCTAAACCGAAACCTAAACCTATACCTTAACCTAAACCTAAACCTAAACCTATAACCTATAACCTAAACCTAAAAGCTAAATGTATTCTCAAATCCCTCAACCTAAACCTACACCTAATCCTAATCTCAACTCCCTAATCTAAACCTAAACCTAAACTTGAAAACCCAAACCTAAACCCGATCTCGAACCTGAACCCGATTTCCCAAACCTAAACCTTAACCTATTCAAAATTCTCTAAACCTATAGCTTATAACCTAAACCTTAACCTAAACCTAAACCTAAACCTATGACCTATAACCTAAACCTAAACCTAAAACCTAACGTATTCTCAAATCCCTAAACCTAAACCTAAACCTAATCCTAATCTCAACTCCCTAACCTAAACCTAAACCTAAACTTGAAAACCCAAAACTAAAGTCGATCCCAAACCCAAACCCGATTTCCTAAACCTAAACCTTAACCTATTCTCAATTCCCTAAACCTATAGCTTATAACCTAAACCGAAACCTAAACCTAAACCTAAACCTAAACCTATAACTTATAACCTAAACCTAAACCTAAAACCTAATGTATTCTCAAATCCCTAAACCTAAACCTACACCTAATCCTAATCTCAACTCCCTAACCAAAACCTAAACCTAAACTTGAAAACCCAAACCTAAATCCGATCCTGAACCCGAACCCGATTTCCAAAACCTTTAGCTTATAACATAAACCTAAACCTAAACCTAAACCTATAAGTTATAACCTAAACCTAAACCTGATACCGAATGTATTCTCAAATCCCTAAACCTAAACCTACACCTAATCCTAATCTCATCTCCTTAACCTAAACCTAAACCTAAACTTGAAAACCCAAACCTAAATCCGACCTCGAACCCGAACCCGATTTCCTAAACCTCAACCTCAACCTATTCTCAATTCCCTAAACCTATAACTAATAACCTAAACCGAAACCTAAACCTAAACCATAACCTAAACCTATAACCTATAACCTAAAACGAAACCTAAAACCTAATGTATTCTCAAATCCCTAAACCCAAACCTACACCTAATCCTAATCTCAACTCCCTAATCTAAACCTAAACCTAAACTTGAAAACACAAACCTAAACCTAATCCCGAGCCCGAACCCAATTTCCTAAACCTAAACATCAACCTATTCTCAATAACCTAAACCTATAGCATATAACCTAAACCTAAACCTAAACCTTAACCTAAAACTAAACCTAAACCTATAACCTATAACCTAAACCTAAACCTAAAACCTAAATGTATTCTCAAATCCCAAAACCTAAACCTACACCTAATCCTAATCTCAACTCCCTAACCTAAACCTAAACCTAAACTTGAAAACCCAAACCTAAACCCGATCCCAAACCCGAACTTGATTTCCTAAACCTAAACCTTAACCTATTCTCAATTCCCTAAACCTATAGCTTATAACCTAAACCGAAACGTAAACCTAAACCTAAACCTAAACCTATAAACTATAACCTAAACCTAAACTTAAAACCTAAATGTATTCTCAAATCCCTAAACCGAAACCTACACCAAATCCTAATCTCAACTCCTTAACCTAAACCTAAACCTAAACTTGAAAACCCAAACCTAAGCCTGATCCCGAACCCGAACCCGATTTCATAAACCTAAACATTAACCTATTCTCAATTCCCTAAACATATAGCTTATAACCTAAACCAAAACCAAAACCAAAACCTATAACCTAAACCTAAACCTAAAACCTAACGTATTCTCAAATCCCTAAACCTAATCCTACACCTAATCTTAATCTTAACTCCCTAACCTAAACCTAAACCTAAACTTGAAAACCCAGACCTAAACCCGATCCCAAACACGAACCCGATTTCCTAAACCTAAACCTTAACCTATTTTCAATTCCCTAAACCTATAGCTTCTAACCTAAACCTAAACCTTAACCAAAACCTAAACCTAAACCTATAACCTATAACCTAAACCTAAACTTAAAACCTAAATGTATTCTCAAATCCTTAAACCTAAACCTACACCCAATCCTAATCTCAACTCCCTAACCTTAATATAAACTTAAACTTAAAAACCCAAACCTAAACCCGATCCCGAACGCGAACCCGATTTCCTAAACCTAAACAATTAACCTATTCTCAATTCCCTAAACCTATAGCTTATAACCTAAACCTAAACCTAAACCTTAAACTAAACCTAAACCTAAACATATAACCTATAACCTAAACCTAAACCTAAAACCTAAATGTATTCTTAAATCCCTAAACCTAAACCTACACCTAATCCTAATCTCAACTCCCTAACCTAAACCTAAACCAAAACTTGAAAACCCAAACCTAAACCCGATCCCGAACCCGAACTCGATTTCCTAAACCTAAACATTAACCTATTCTCAATTCCCTAAACCTATAGCTTATAACCTAAACCTAAACCTAAACCTAAACCTTAACCTAAACCTAAACTTATAACCCATAACCTAAACCTAAACCTAAAACCTAAATGTATTCTCAAATCCTTAAACCTAAACCTACACCTAATCCTAATCTCAACTCCCTAACCAAAACCTAAACCAAAACTTGAAAATCCAAACCTAAACCCGATCCCGAACTCCCGATCCCGAACTCGAACCCGATTTCATAAACCTAAACATTAACCTATTCTCAATTCCCTAAACCTATAGCTTATAACCTAAACCAAAACCTAAATGTAAACCTTAACATAAACCTAAACTAATAACTTATAACCAAAACCTAAACCTAAAACCTAAATGTATTCTCAAATCCCTAAACCTAAACCTACACCTAATCCTAATCTCAACTCTCTAACCTAAACTTAAACCTAAACTTGAAAACCCAAACCTAAACCCGATCTAGAACCCGAACCCGATTTCCTAAACCTAAACCTTAACCTATTCTCAATTCCCTAAACCTATAGCTTATAACCTAAACATAAACCTAAACCTAAACCTAAACCTATACCCTATAAGCTAAACCTAAACCTAAAACCAAATGTATTCTCAAATCCCTAAACCTAAACCTACACCTAATCTCAATCTCAACTCCCAAACCTAAATCTAAACCTAAACTTGAAAACACAAACCTAAACCTGAACCCGATTTCCTAAACCTAAACCACAACCTATTCTCAATACCCTAAACCTAAACCTTAACCTAAACCTAAACTTAAACCTAAACCTATAACCTAAAACCTAAAACCTAATGTATTCTCAAATCCCTAAACCTAAGCCTACACCTAATCCTAATCTCAACTCCCTAACCTAAACCTAAAACTAAACTTGAAACCCAAACCTAAACCCTATCCCGAACCCGAACCTGATTTCCTAAACCTATAGCTTGTAACCTAAAACTTAACCTAAACCTAAACCTAAACCTATAACCTATAACCTAAACCTAAACCTAATACCTAATGAATTCTCAAATCCCTAAACCTAAACCTAAACCTAATCCTAATCTCATCTCCCTAACCTATACCTAAACCTAAACATGAAAACCGAAACGTAAACCCGATCCCGAACCCGAACCGGATTTCCTAAACCTAAACCTTAACCTATTCTCAATTGCCTAAACCTATAGCTTATAACCTAAACCGAAACCTAAACCTAAACCTAAACCTAAACCTAAACCTATAACCTATAACCTAAACCGAAACCTAAAACCTAATGTATTCTCAAATCCCTAAACCTAAACCTACACCTAATCCTAATCTAAACTTCCTAACCTAAACCTAAACGTAAACTTGAAAACCCAAACCTAAACCCAATCCCGAACACGAACCCGATTTCCTAAACCTAAACATTAACCTATTCTCAATTCCCTAAACCTATAGCTTCTAAACTAAACATAAACCTAAACCTAAACCTTAATCTAAACCTAAACCTAAACCTATAACCTATAACCTACACCTAAACCTAAAACCTAAATGTATTCTCAAATCTCAAAACCTAAACCTACAACTAGTCCTAATCTCAACTCCCTAACCTAAACCTAAACCTAAACTTGAAAACCCAAACCTAAACTCGATCCCGAACCTGAACCCGTTTTCCTAAACCTAAACCTTAACCTATTCTCAATTCCCTAAACGTATAGTTTATAACCTAAACCGAAACCTAAACCTAAACCTAAACCTAAACCTATAAACTATAAGCTAAACCGAAACCTAAAATCTAAATGTATTCATAAATCCCTAAACCTAAACCTACACCTAATCCTAATCTCAACTCCCTAACCTAAACCTAAACCTAAACTTGAAAACCCAAACCTCAACCCGATCCCGAACCTGAACCCGATTTCCTAAACCTAAACCTTAACCTATTCTTAATTCCATAAACCTATAGCTTATAACCTAAACCTAAACCTAAACCTAAACCTATAACCCATAACCTAAACCTAAACCTAAAACCTAATGTATTCTCAAATCCCTAAACCTAAACCTACACTTAATCCTAATCTCAACTCCCTAACCTAAACCTAAACCTAAACTTGAAGACCCTAAACAAAACCTGATCCCGAACCCGAACCCGATTTCCTAAACCTAAACCTTAACCTATTCTCAATTCCCTAAACCTTAACCTATAACCTAACCTAAAACTAAACCTATAACCTGCACTTATAACCTAAACCTATAACCTATACCTAAGCCTAAATCTTAAACCTAACCCAAAACCGAAATGCATACTCAAATCCTTAAACCTAAACCTACACCTAATCCTAATCTCAACTCTCTAACCTAAACTTAAACCTAAACTTGAAAACCCAAACATAAACCCGATCTCGAACCCGAACCCATTTCCTAAACCTAAACCTTAACCTATTCTCAATTCCCTAAACCTATATCCTATAACTTAATCCTAAACCTAAACCTAAACCTATACCCTATAACCTAAACCTAAACATAAAACCTAATGTATTCTCAAATCCCTAAACCTAAACCTATGCCTAATCCTAATCTCAACTCCCTAACCTAAACCTAAACCTAAAGTTAAAAACACAAACCTAAACCCGAACCCCAACCTGAACCCGATTTACTAAACCTAAACCTCAACCTATTCTCAATTCCCTAAACCTATAGCTTCTAACCTAAACCTAAACCTTAACCTAAACCTAAACCTAAACCTATAACCAATAACCTAAACCTAAACCTAAAACCTAAATGTATTCTCAAATCCCTAAACCTAAACCTACACCTAATCCTAATCTCAACTCCTTAACCTAAACCTAAACCTAAACCTAAACTTGAAAACCCAAACCTAAACCCGAACTCGATTTCCTAAACCTAAACCTTAACCTATTCTCAATTCCCTAAACCTATAGCTTATAACCTAAACCTACACCTAAACCTAAACCTAAACCTATAACCTATAACCTATAACCTTAACCTATAACCTATAACCTAAACCTAAAACCTAAATGTATTCTTAAATCCCCAAACCTAAACCTACACCTAACCCTAATCTCAACTCCCTAACCTAAACCTAAACCTTAACCTATTCTCAATTCCTTAAACATATAGCTTATAACCTAAACCTAAATCTTAACCTAAACATAAACCTAAACCTAAATCTTAACCTAAACATAAACCTAAACCTATAACCTAAAACCTAAACTGAAACCTAAAACTAAATGTATTCTCAAATCCCTAAACCTAAACCTACACCTAATGTAATGTCTTAGAAAAATCCGTACAAGGACCCGAGTACCACCTCAGGTAGAAATTACCCAGGACCAAATCCTTTAGAAATTAGGTTAATATTAGCAAGTGCTAAACTAGAGTGCTTATGAAATTAGCACTAATCTCAAATCCCTAAACCTAAACCTATAACCTAAACCTATTCTCAAATCCCTAAACCTAAACCTAAACCGTAATGTAATCTCAAATCCCTGAACCTAAACCTACACCTAATCCTAATCACAACTCCCTAACCTAAACCTAAACCTAAACTTGAAAACCCAAACCTAAACCTGAACCCGAACCCGATTTCCTAAACCTAAACATTAACCTATTCTCAATTCCTTAAACCTATAGCTTATAACCTAAACTTAAACCTAAACCTAAACCTTAACCTAAACCTAAACCTAAACCTATAACCTATAACCTAAACCTAAACCTAAAACCTAAATGTATTCTCAAATCCCTAAACCTAAACCTACACCTAATCCTACTCTCAACTCCCTAACCTAAACCTAAACCTAAACTTGAAAACCCTAACCTAAACATGATCCCGAACCCAAACCTGATTTCCTAAACCTAAACCTTAACCTATTCTCAATTCCCTAAACCTATAGCTTATAATCTAACTTAAACCTAAACCTATAACTTAAACCTAAGCCTAAAACCTAAACCTAAATCTAAAACTAAAATGTATTCTCAAATCCTTAAACCTAAACCTACACCTAATCCTAATCTCAACTCCCTAACCTAAACTTAAACCTAAACTTGAAAAGCCAAACCTAAACCCGATCCCGAACCCGGACCCAATTTCCTAAACCTAAACCTCAACCTTAATCTATTCTCAATTCCCTAAAGCTATAACCTATATGCTATAACCTATAACTAAAACCTAAACCTTAACCTAAACCTAAACCAAAACCTATAACCTAAACCTAAACCTATAACCTAAACTTATTACCTATAACCTAAAACCTAAACCTAAGCTGTAATGCCCTGAAAATCGGGGGTCGAGCAGAAGCTCAGCTCCCGAGTTCTAACGCATCACTTATGCAACATAGATAATGATGATTGAATGTTATTTATATTAGTGCATTAAACATGAGTGAGATTATACCAAAACAACATATCATACTCTAGAGATAGTTAAATTTCGCAAACAGAAGACTGTGATAGATATATAAAATATATAAACTGTCGCAAGTCTCCAGAGTGTGAACATGTTACCAGGTTAAATATATATATGTATACTCCAAAAATGGACAAAATGAATATATATGGTGTTCCAAAAGTGCAAAATAACAAGTGTAATGGCATCTAATCAGCATCCCTGTAACCCCATCGATCAGAATATGGTCTACATAGACTCGCTTGATAGCTGCATATAGGAGAAACCCTCATCATCCTCAAAGTCTGACTTCACCTCGCAGGCTACGCCATCATCTGAACCTACAACAGGGTCTGGTTGGTGTGTACAACACCGTCCTGTAACGTGGGAGTGAGTGATCAACTCAGTGGAACAATAAAGTAAAGGTTAACATGTTATCAATTCAGTCAAGTAGTAATGATAACGCAATACAAGCAAACATCCCTAATTACTGTGATTAATGCAAGAATGATATGAAATAATGATGTATGCCCTCGGCTGCGCTCCCTCAGCGACTTCATCTTACGATCGCGCATGAAACACTGCCTCAATGCTTGACCTGCTACGCCAAATGCACATGTAATGCGGTGCATGAGCGTGATTACCAAGTTCTTATTAGTCCTTTTCATACAGCATGATTGGGAAGCTAAGGTACCTCCCTTATATCAATTCCTAAACAATGATCCATTCTATGGTCGTCAATCCTAGTAAATCTCATACGATGATACGGTTCTAGGTCGCTGTAAAGGACTCGTCACCTTATCAGTGCAGGTCTAGTGTAATCTTGTTGCTATGTAAGGGCTCGTCGCCTCTACGCAGTCTTAGTGTATGCTCGAGGTCACTACAAAGGGCTCGTCACCTTATGAGTGTAGGCCGATATCTCGAATACAGTCTCATACCACCGTATTTAGCTCACAAGTCTGGGTTGCTCACTTGTCACTACGGGGAGGCTCGTCACCCCAGCATAGGCCGACAGCTCAACCACGGAGTCCCATACCACCATGCCCGGCTCATAAGTCTTAGCAGATCGAGGTACCAAGGTTAAAGGGATTTTCACTGGTGAGTTTGGTACCTTAGATTCAAGCAGTAGCGTCCATACATGGTGAACATACATCGGGTCAATCAGGTTACTTGACGAGCTCGATTAGTATGAGTGCACGTTAAGTTGATCGATATGAAGTACGTAAGCACTCCGTGTGGCCTAACCACTGCTGACATCCCAAGTACGGCTCGGATTGATCGATCACGTCCTATGTGGCGACACAACTTCAGCCACCAAATCAGAATCTGTTACCGATTGCTTGGACTATTTATAGTCCCAAACACATTCAATTATAACAGATAATCATACAAGCTAATCAAAACAGTAATGGATTAACAATTCCAATCATATAAGCATGTGAGCATTTGATGGATTTCAACTTAACCATGAATTCACACATCAGCAGTGTCTAGGTAAAACAGACAAAGAAGATAGGTAACATGGAGGAAGTCATGCACATCATTAAGGTAGTTGAGAATCTCTTCTTAATACCCATATAAAGTACAATTTATTACACACTTGTTCATTTAGACATTTCTACAAACACTTAGACTACATATTCCAACATACATGACGTATGTTGGTGATAGCACGTATTAGGACAAATCCTTACACTAGGGAGTTGCCCCGTATACCACACGCATATACCCATAATCATGGCATGCATGAATCCGGGTTCCATATTCATTTAATCATTTTCACAAACACTTGGCCATGGTGTGATTTAGGGCAAGTCCTTTCGCTAAGGAGTTGTCACATATATAAGAAGCATATATCCACGACAGATAATCATGTTAGGCATAATTCCAAATTCCATACATATTCAAATATCACAACATATACATAGAATACACTATATGTTACATAGTTCATATATACTTGTAAAACGAAATAGACGACACATTTTGCATGTAAAATAGCACCCACGTCAGTTATAAATTATTAACCGACATTGAAAGCTTTGAAAACCATAACCTATACATTTATAGTCCGCACCTTTCGCCGGTAGACTCGTAACAAACTCAGTTTTAAAGCTAAGTCTTTGTCTACGGCAGATTGACAACCTATAACATAAATTAGGTTAGCTATTTCATAACTTACACTATCTGAAACCCTAAAACAGGTTAGGGTTAGGTTTTCTTACCTAAGAACGGGATTGGTATCGCCCGTATAGCGACACAGGAGTGGTGGCTAAGCACGTGGAGCGTCGGGGAAAGATCCCAACATCTATCTCTCACTCTCTCTCGTCCTCACTTTCTTCTTCTCTTTTCTCTCTTCTTTCCCTTAAGGTTTGCAAAATTCTTATGGCATATGAGAGGGAGTGTTTAAGGTCCTTATATTGGCCCAGGTTTGATTGGAATGGCCTTAGGGCCAAGGTATACTTAGGTTATATCTAAATACGGACTGTTCCGATCCAACGGAGCACTTCTAGTGGCCCCTATTCCACGTGCGGTCGGACTTAAGCTCCCTGACCATGGATATAGGTCAGGCTGAGTTTTTGTTCCGATCGGATTTACAGATCAGCCGTGGCGAACTAGTTTCAGTTCAGCGGTCACGGTTACTCAATCAGGGTCACAAGTACACCTACATGTGTGGGACATTTCTCCTGATCCGAGGGTGTATTTAGGTCAGATTCTGACAGTCTGAATCCTTATATTTGGTCCACAAGTGACATGACTCAGATTACTTAAATTCAGATTTTATTTCTGAATATTTTCACGTTTCTCCCACTCTTTACTCCGGGCTCAAGTTGTACATTTTTAGACATAATCAAGACTTAATT
Organism: Magnolia sinica; assembly: GCF_029962835.1. Lineage (NCBI taxonomy): Eukaryota > Viridiplantae > Streptophyta > Magnoliopsida > Magnoliales > Magnoliaceae > Magnolia > Magnolia sinica. Next base: position 68,664,728 of record NC_080578.1, on the reverse strand, counting down.
TCTAAGGGAGTTGTCAAGTCCAGTAATGCGGTCATATCTGTATAGTTTCGGGGTAATCGGACTTTCGACTTGCGGTCCAGGTCCGGTACGGAGTTTCAATGTGCTCCCAAGAGCAACTGGATTTTAAGATGGATCCTAAGTTTCAAGATAATGTAGCATTAATGATTCTACATATTTTGAGTCTTGTAGTTCGTATTTAAAGTAGTTCGAGCTAATTCTATTGATTGTTCAGTTTAGCACTTAACTAAATCGTGCCCTAATTACGATAGAATAAGGTCTTAGGGAAGTTCTACGCCCCTTTCTGGTACTTTTAGTTGGTATATTATTTTAATTATTTTTCTAATATGTTTTCATTAAGTCCATTTCATTCCTACCAAATTTCATTAGATTCGTATTGTAGAAAAATTCTAAAAATTCCAGAAGCAGCAGCTATCCAAACTAATGATTTTCAAATAATTGTCACAATGACCTATATTTAACTATATTAAATATTTTATTATATTTTTACTATTTTTATGTAAAACTAGACTTATCAAGCTTTAATTTGACTTTTGAATCACCTAAATCGGAGTTATAACGAAGGAGATATGACATTTCAAAGTTGGACAAACATTGCAGAATTTTTCTGCCGAAAACGTGTCGTCTGCCCGCTGCGGCCCTGCCAAGCCCGCTTGACGGCAAGGCCTCACCAAACCGGTGAGCCCCTTGCCGGTCGCTGAACTCTGGGGTGATGTCCCCCCCCCCTCGGGTCCCCCTGAATTGTGTTGTTTGGGCCCCCGAGTCCGTCGAGGCATTATCAGGTCTCATTTGCAAACCAGAATGAGTTTATTTGATGTGCAATATATGATTTTGGGATAGAAGATGCTAATCTATCCAACTAACCTATTTTTTTTGTTAGATTCCAAAAGGTTAAGGGTAAAAAATCCATTTTATCCATTTAGTTACTATTTATGGTAAGTTTTAGTTTTGGTATTGTTCTTCATCATTTATACCCTAGGATTGGTGTGTATTATGAATGTTCTTAGAAAAATTTGAAGGGTAGGATGGTGAAAGGTGAGATCTCGAAGGAAATAGAAGATTTTGAAGGAAATGGGTTGTGAGAGGATTTGAGACTTTGGGATTGAGTTTTTAAGAAGTAATTAAGGTGTTAGGATCGACCCATTGCTTAAGTACATCTAACTCCAAGTTGGAAAAAATCCGGGGTGTTACATAAACCTAAACATATAACCTAAAACCTAAAACCTAAACCTAAACCTAAAACGTAAATGTATTCTCAAATCCTTAAACCTAGACCTAAACCTAATCCTAATCTCAACTCCCTAAGCTAAACCTAAACCTAAACTTAAAAACCCAAACTTAAATCCAATCCCAAACCCGAACCTAATTGCTATAATAATGTAGCCCAATCACATGGCAAGAAACAATAATGTATCCCTTTTAACACATGCCCCTTTTTACAAAGGTTTAATTTTTGTTGTTGTTTCTATTAACTTGAATTGTAGCCCAATCACATGGCAACAAACAAGAATGTATCCCTTTTAACACATGCCCCTTTTTACAAAGCTTTAATTTTCATTGTTGTTTCTATTAACTTAAATTGAAACACTTTTTTGCATTATTTGCTTGCATTAGTTTTATTTTAATGATCAGTTTTATTTTAAAAAAGTGCCCACTTTTTTGAAGAAGTTTATGCAATTCTTCATGATTCTGAATTATAATGTTTTGTTGGTTTAATATTTTTTTTAAGATGAAAGACACAGAAAATTGTTGCTGATTTTTTTCCTTTATTTATTTATTTATGATGTTAAACTTATATGTATTTATGCATGTATGAATGTAATATGGATAAGATTTTTGTGTTTGGATGGTGTAGTTTATGTTTAGATGAATGTAGTTTATGTTGGATTTACGTAGTTTGGGTTTAGATGGATGTGAATGTGAATATGATGAAATAAATTATATAACAGGTGTATATCAGGAAGACTATGATGAAATATATTTTAACAGGTGTATATTGACTCTCTCAAATTTGAAAATGTGATTTGAAGGCTCATAAGGGAAGGTCCATGGCCGTCCTTTGAAGGCTCATCAGAGACGGTCCATGATAGTCTTTTTTAAGGATGGTCCATGACTGTCCTTTTAAAGGACGGTCCATGGTCATCCTTTTTAAGGACGGTCCATGACTGTCCTTTTAAAGGACGGTCCATGGTCGTCCTTTGAAGGCTTATAAGAGACGGTCCATGACCGTCCTTTGAAGGCTCATAAGAGACGGTTCATGACAGTCCTTTTTAAGGACGGTCCATGGCCGTCCTTTAGAGTCTCATCAGAGACGGTCTATGACAGTCCTTTTGAAGGACGATTGATGGCCGTCCTTTGAAGGCTCATAAGAGATGGTCCATGACCGTCCTTTTTTTGTCAATAAGAATGACGAATTTCGACCATCCTTTAAGTAATACGACACGTCATAATTTGACGGCCCATGCGACGGTCCATAACCATCCTTTTTGGTCATTTGAGACAGTTTTGGACCGTCCTTTTTTCACTGTTTTGACGTAGTGACGGTACGATGCCATATTGATGCATTTAAGGTCTTCCCAAAAGGAGATTATATGTTGTTACTGCATCGATTACATGACAAACAACATTCATTATCAGTTCCCCGATTTTCAATGTTAACATGACTTTGCCGAGCGCCCTTTGTCCATCCTGATTGAACCCTTGTATCATCATCCCACTAGGGCGCGGATGAGAGCGGCGATATCCGAGTTCACTTAGCATCATTGGTGGCAATAGATTCACTACAGACCCATTATCTAGCATTATCCATTTTATTTGTTTACCGCTGACATGGCCTTCAACCATCAGCAGTCTATTATGATTTTCACCACAGATTAAGTCCTTATCAGAGAAAGAAATGACTGACATACAATTGTTTCGTTAATAATGTTCCATCTTTGTAAGCAATGCTCTCCTGACGTTATTATCAGATAGGGCCTGTATCAGACTGTTCTTGGAATCTTCTGACAGTCGTAGTGCATCATATACGCTTAGCCGAGCTAGTATGCTTTTCATCATATGCCACCCCTTCCAATCTTTCCCTTTTTCTTTGGTATTGTCGTGGCATTCTTCATGTATCTCTTTCCTTGTTACCTCTGCATTCTGCCTGCAGGGGCTCTTTATCCTTTTTCAAGAACGTAATGTGACCACTGCAGCTTTACCCGTTTGTCCAAGTGAATAATGGTCACCCATCCTTTTAACGTAATTTGAATAAGTATGTTCCTGTCAAGCATCATGTGCAATATTCGCTAGTATTTATCTGTAAGTAAATTCTATTTTGGAGATGAAAGGGAGGATGTTTCCACTAAGAGTCACCATTTTAGCGTCTTATAGGATGCCAAACAATGATAAAATCCTTTAAGTCATTCTTAAATCAATATTAAATAAGAGAATTCCCTAATGGAATCGCCATTTTGTTTTGACCAGAAACGAAAAGCATTTGATTTAGGAGAATTTCTTATTTAATATTGATGAAGATGGAACAAAGAGAATATTCATCAATTTCATTTATTCTGAGTTCATTAACATCCTCTTGATCCTTTGATTCCAGGATAGAATCTCGTAATAAAGAGAAAAATACACAAGTCAAATATAATCAAAATGTAAATTTTGGCAGCATTCCGGCACGTATTCATCAAATCTCTAGGGGAGACGAGTTGTGCGGGTTTCCCATGCTAGGATCCCTTGGAAATATTTGAAATAGCCTGGTCGTCTGTCAGAAATTTCAACGTAATGACTGCTCTCAGAGATTATCCGTGCAACTCATTAGGAGATGCACGGTCAATGAGTTGAGCGGGCCTGCACAACTTGCTATGAGTAGCATGGCCCTGCTTCATTCTCTCTATCTTTAATACCTGTCGGAGAAGCTGACCTCCTGAACAGCTGATCCCTTAAATGAAGGGGTGAGGGGGTATTTATAGGCATCCGCATGTGTGAGCCCTCGAGTCTTGTGCCATGGGCCCCACTTTGTATCACAAATCCTCCTCTGATGAGACTTACACGCCCCAATGCAACTTGGGTGAGTTGTGCGAACCCGCACAACTTGGGTCCCACACAACTTGGGTCCCGCACAACTTGGGTCCCGCACAACTTGTACTACTTTCCCTCTCTTGTTCATGCCTTTCTCCAATTCTCTCTCTCTCTAATCACTTTTGGTACCTCAACACATATTATCCATGTCATGAAGTTCCTGAATGGCAGTCACCTTAGAATTAAACCTTTCAGGCAATGAGCACAGTATCTTTGTACAAACTTTACTTTCTGGGATGCTATCTCCAAGACCCCACATTGAGTTAACTATGTATTTCAATTTAGTATAGAAGTCCATGAATGTTTCACTTTCTTCCATATGTATTTCCTCAAACCTAGTGGTGAGGATTTGAAATTTTGACTTTTTGATGATAGTCGTACACTCATGTGTCATTTCTAAGATATCCCAGGCTTTCTTTGCAGTATCACAAGATATAATTCTTTTGAATTTATCTGGTGATAGTGCACAAGTGATTGCATTTAAAGCTTTGGCTAATTCTGAGACAGTTCGATATCCCAAAAGCACGTTGTAACTCTTCGATCATCATTTTGCAATTTCAATTGTTAATCTTACCACATCGAGTGATCCAATGGAGATGCTCATAACTCCCTCATTTGATGTCGGATTGGCTCAATTTTTGGTCATTTGAAAGGTACTTTAGTGCTCTTTCATTCCTAACTGGAATCATCGTATTTCGAGACCATTTGGGCATCCGTAAGCAGGATCGCAGTCATCGGTCCTGAATTTTTCCTTCATCTCCTTGTCCAATAGTAACCCTCATAACTCTCTCTTTAGAGGTCGAATTTAAACTATTTCAAGCTCATTGGATTGGTAAGCAGTGAAGCTTCCAAATGAGACAAGAATGGCCTAATATTCAGACCGTTCGATATCTCCAAAGCACGTTAGAACTCTTCGATCGTCATTTTTCAATTTGGATTGTTATTGTTTGCAAATCCCGGGATCCAGTGGAGATGCTCATGACTCCCTCGTTTGATGTCCGATTGGGTCGATTTTTGGTCATCTTAAAGGTACTTAGTGCTCTTTCTTTCTGATTGGAATCGTCGTATTCCGGGACCATTTGGGCAACTGTAAGTGGGATCACAGTCGTCGGACCTGAACTTTTCCTTCATCTCCTTGTCCAATAGTAACCCTCATAACCATCTCTTCAGAGGTCAAATTTAAACAATTTCAAGCTCATTGGAATGGTTACTTGCGATGCTTCCAAATGAGACAAGAATTGCCTAATTTTGAGACTGTTTGATATCTCAAAAGCAAGCTGGAAATCTTCGATCGTCTTTTTTGTATATAGATTGTAAATCTTTCCAAATCGCAGGATCCAATGGAGACTCTCATAACTCTGACATTTGATGTCGGATTGGGTCGATTTTTTGTCATTTGAAAGGTACTTTAGTACTCTTTCATTCCTGACTGGAATGGTCATATTCCACGACCATTTGGGCATCCGTAAGTGGGATCGCAGTTGTCAGTCCTGAAATTTTCCTTCATCTCCTAATCTAATAGTAACCCTCATAACCCTACCTTCAGTGGTCAAATTTAGGGTATTTTAAGCTCATTAGAATGGTATATTGACAAGCTTCCAAATGAGACCAAAATTGGCTAATTCCGAGACCATTCGATATCCCAAAAGCATGTTGAAAATCTTCGATCGTCTTTTTTGTATATAGATTATAAATCATTCCAAATCACGGGATCCAACAGAGATCCTAATAACTCCCTCGTTTAATATCGGTTTAGGTCAATTTGTGGTCATCTGGAAGGTACTTTAGTGTTCTTTCATTCCTGACTGGAATCCTCATATTCCGAGCCATTTAGGCATCCGTAAGTGGGATCGCAGTCGTCAGTCCTAAATTTTTCCTTCATCTCCTTATCCAATAGTAACCTTCATAACTCTCTCTTCAGTGGTTGAATTTATACTATTTAGAGCTCATTAGAACGATAACTTGACAAGCTTCCAAATGGGACCAGAATTAGCTAATTTCAAGACTGTTCGATATCCCAAAAGCAGGTTAGAACTCGTCGATCATAATTTCAAGAATTAGCTAATCTTTCCACATCGCGTGAACCAATGGAGACACTCATAACTCCCTCATTTGATGTTGGATTGGGTCAATTTTTGTTCATCTGAAAGGTTTTTAAGTGCTCTTTCATTCCTGACTGGAATCATCATATTCTGAGACCATTTGGGCATCCGTATATGGGATCGCAGTCGTCTGTCCTAAATTTTTCCTTCATCTCCTTGTCCTAAAGAAACCCTTATAACTCTCTCTTCAGAGGTTGAATTTAAACTATTTCAAGCTCATTGGAATGGTAACTTGCGAAGCTTCCAAATGAGACAAGAATTGCCTAATTTTGAGACCGTTCGATATCTCGAAAGCGTGTTGGAACTCTTTGATCATCGTTTTTCTATTTAGATTGTAAATCTTTCTAAATCGCGCGATTCGATGGAGATGCTCATAACTCCCTCGTTTGATGTCGGATTAGGTCGATTTGTGGTCATCTGAAAGGTACTTTAGTGCTCATTCATTCCTGACTGGAATCGTCATATTCCAGGACCCTTTGAGCATTTGTAAGTGGGATCGCAGTCATCGGTCGTAAATTTTTCCTTCTTCTCCTTGTCCAATAGTAACCTTCATAACTCTCTCTTCAGTGGTCAAATTTAGACTATTTTGAGCTCATTGAAATGGTAACTTGACAAGCTTCCAAATGGGACTAGGATTGGCTAATATCGAGACCCTTCGATATCCCAAATGCACGTTGGAACTCTTTGATCGTCGTTTTGCAATTCAGATTGTGAATCTTTACAAATCGCAGGATCCAATGGAGATGCTCATGACTCCCTCGTTTGATGTTGGATTGGGTTGATTTTTGGTCATCTAAAAGGTACTTTTGTGCTCATTCATTCCTGAAAGGAATCGTCATATTCCAAGACCATTTAGGCATCCATAAGTGGGATCACAGTCGTTGGTCCTGAATATTTCCTTCAGCCCCTCTTCCAATAGTAACCTTCACAACTCTCTCTTCAATGGTCAAATTTAGTGCTCTCTCATTCCAGACTAGAATCGTCGGATTCCAAGACCATTTGGGCATCCGTAAGTGGGAACGCAGTCGTCGGTCCTAAAATTTTCCTTCATCTCTTGATCCAATTGTAACCCTCATAACTCTCTTTTTAGAGGTCAAATTTAAACTATTTCAAGCTCATTAGAATGGTTACTTGCGAAGCTTCCAAATGAGACAAGAATTGCCTAATTTTGAACCGTTCAATATCTCAAAAGCACGTTGGAACTCTTCGATCGTCATTTTTCAATTTGGATTGTTAATCTTTCCTAATCACAGGATCCAATGGAGACACTTATAACTCGCTCGTTTGATGTCGGATTCAGTCTATTTTTGGTCATCTGAAAGGTACTTTAGTGCTCTTTCTTTCTTGACTGGAATTGTCATATTCCGGGACCATTTGGGCATCCGTAAGTGGGATTGCAGTCGTCGGTCCTTAATTTTTCTTTCATCTCCTTGTCTAATAGTAACCTTCATAACTCTCTCTTCAATGGTCAAATTTAGACAATTTGAGCTCATTGGAATAGTAACTTGACAGGCTTTCAAATGGGACTAGAATTGGCTAATTCTGAGACCGTTCGCTATCGCAAAAGCACGTGCGAACTCTTCGATCGTCATTTTGTAATTTGGATTGTTAATCTTTCTAAATTGTACGATTCAATGGAGATGCTCATAACTTCCTTGTTTGATGTCGGATTGGGTCATTTTTTGGTCATCTAAAAGGTACTTTTGTGCTCTCTCATTCCCGACTGGAATAGTCGTATTCTAAGACCATTTAGACATCCGTAAGTGGGAACATAGTCGTCGGTCCTGAAATTTTTCTTCATCTCCTTGTCCAATTGTAACCCTCATAACTCTCTCTTCAGAGGTCAAATTTAAACTATTTTAAGCTCATTAGAATGGTTACTTGTGAAGCTTCCAAATGAGACAAGAATTACCTAATTTTGAGACCGTTCGATATGTCAAAAGCACGTTGGAACTCTTCGATCGTCATTTTTCAATTTGGATTGTTATCTTTCCTAATCATGGGATCAAATGGAGATGCTCATAACTGGCTCATTTGATGTCAGATTGGGACAATTTTTGGTCATCGAAAAGGTTCGTTAGTGCTATTTCATTCTTGACTGGAATCGTCATATTCCGGGACCATTTGGGCATCTGCAAGTGGGATCGTAGTCGTCGGTCCTGAATTTTTCCTTCATCCCCTTGTCTAATAGTAACCCTCATAACCCTCCCTCCATTGGTCAAATTTAGACTATTTTGATCTCATTAGAATGGTAACTTGACAAGCTTCCAAATGAGACCAGAATTGGCTAATTCCGAGACCGTTCGATATCCCAAAAGCACGTTGGAACTTTTCGATCGTCATTTTGCAATTTGGATTGTTAATCTTTCCATTTCGCACGATCCAACGGAGACACTCATAACTACCTTATTTGATGTCAGATTGGGTCAATTTTTGGTCATCTGAAAGGTACATTAGTGCTCTTTCATTCCTGACTAGAATCGTCGTATTCTGAGTCCATTTAGGCATCCGTAAGTGGGATCACAACATCGGTCCTGAATTTTTCCTTCATCTCCTTATCTAATAGTAGCCTTTATAACTCTCTTTTCAGTGGTCAAATTTAGATTATTTGGAGCTCATTGGAATGGTAACTTGACAAGCTTCAAAATGGGATCATAATTGGCTAATTCTGAGACCGTTCGATATCCCAAAAGCACGTTAGAACTATTCGATTGTTATTTTGCAATTTGGATTGTTAATCTTTCTAAATTGTGTGATGCAATGGAGACTCTCATAACTCCCTCGTTTGATGACAGATTGGGTCAATTTTTGGTCATCTGAAAGGTACTTTAGTGCCCTGTCATTCCTGATTGGAATCGTCATATTCTGAGACCATTTGGGCATCCGTAAGTGGGATCGTAATCGTTGGTCCTGAATTTTTCATTCATCTCCTTTTCCAATAGTAACCCTCATAACCCTCCCTTCAGTGGTCGAATTTTGACTTTTTTTGAGCTCATTAGAATGTATCTTGACAAGCTTCCAAATGGGACCAGAATTTGCTAATTTCGAGACCGTTTGATATCCTAAAAGAACGTTGGAACTCGTCAATCATCATTTTACAATTTTGATTGTTAATCATTCCACTTCACGTGATCCAACGGAGACGCTCATAACTCCCTCGTTTGATGTCGGATTGGGTCAATTTTTGGTCATTAGAAAGGTACTTTAGTCCTCTTTCATTCCCAATTAGAATCGTCGTATTTCGAGACTATTTGGGCATCCTTAAGTGGGATCGCAATCATCAGTCCTGAATTTTTTCTTTATCTCCTTGCCTAATAGTAACCCTCATAACCCTCCCTTTAGTGGTCAAATTTAGACTATTTTGAGCTCATTAGAATGGTATCTTGACAAGCTTTTAAATTGGATGAGAATTGGATAATTCCGAGATCGTTCGATATCCTAAAAGCATGTTGGAACTCTTCAATCGTCTTTTTTGTATATAGATTGTAAATCTTTCCAAATCGTGGGATCCAATAGAGACGCTCATAACTCCCTCATTTAAAGTAGGGTTAGGTCAATTTTTGGTCATCTGAAAGGTACTTTTGTGTTCTTTGATTCCTGACTAGAATCATCGTATTCCGAGCCATTTCGGCATCCGTAAATGGGATCGCAGTTGTCAGTCTTGAATTTTACCTTCATCTCCTTATCCAATAATAACCTTCATAACTCTCTCTTCAGTGATCAAATTTAGATTATTTAGAGCTCATTGGAATGGTAACTTGACAAGCCTCCAAATGGGAACGAAATTGGCTAATTTTGTGACCGTTCGATATCCCAAAAGCATGTTGGAACTATTCGATTATCATTTTGCAATTTGAATTGTTAATCTTTCCAAATCGCATGATCCAACGGTGATGCTCATAACTCCCTCGTTTGATGTCGGATTGGGTCAATTTTTGTTCATCTGAAGGGTACTTTAGAGCTCTTTCATTCCTGACTGGAGTCCTCGTATTCCGAGCCATTTGGGCATCCATAAGTGGGATCGCAGTCGTCAGTCCTGAATTTTTTCTTCATCTCCTTGTCCAATAATAACCTTCATAACTCTCTCTTCAGCGATCAAATTTAGACTATTTGGAGCTCATTGTAATGGTAACTTGACAAGCTTCCAAATGGGACCAGAATTGGCTAATTCCGAGACCGTTCGATATCCCAAAAGCACGTTGGAACTCTTCGATCATCATTTTGTAATTTAGATTGTTAATCTTTCCACATCGAGTGATCCAATAGAGACGCTCATAACTCCCTTGTTTGATGTCGGATTGGCTTAATTTTTGGTCATTTGAAAGGTACTTTAGTGCTCTTTCATTCCTAACTAGAATCGTAGTATTTCGAGACCATTTGGGCATCCGTAAGTAGGATCACAGTCGTCGGTCCTAAATTTTTACTTCATCTCCTTGTCCAATAGTAACCCTTATAACTCCCTCTTCAGAGGTCAAATTTAAACTATTTCAAGCTCATTGGATTGGTAAGTTACGAAGCTTCCAAATGAGACAAGAATGGCCTAATATTTAGACCGTTTGATATCTCAAAAGGATGTTGGAACTCTTTGATCGTCATTTTTCAATTTGGATTGTTATTGTTTACAAATCCCGGGATCCAGTGGAGATGCTCATGACTCCCTCGTTTGAAGTCCGATTGGGTCGATTTTTGGTCATCTTAAAGGTACTTTAGTGCTCTTTCTTTCTGATTGGAATCGTCGTATTCCGGGACCATTTGGGCAACCGTAAGTGGGATCGTAGTCGTCGGTCCTGAAATTTTCCTTCATCTCCTTATTCAATAGTAACCCTCATAACTCTCTCTTTAGAGGTCAAATTTAAACTATTTCAAGCTCAATGGAATGGTTACTTGCGATGCTTCCAAATGAGATAAGAATTGCCTAATTTTGAGACCGTTCAATATCTCAAAAGCAAGTTAGAAATCTTCGATCATCTTTTTTGCATATAGATTGTAAATCTTTCCAAATTACGGGATCCAATGGAGACTCTCATCATTTAATGTCAGATTGGGTCAATTTTTTGTCATTTGAAAGGTACTTTAGTGCTCTTTCATTCCTGACTGGAATGGTCATATTCGGATATCATTTGGGCATCCATAAGTGGGATCGCAGTCATCGGTCCTGAAATTTTCCTTCATCTCCTAGTCCAATAGTAACCCTCATAACCCTCCCTTCAGTTGTCAAATTTAGGGTATTTTAAGCTCATTAGAATGGTATCTTGACAAGCTTCCCAATGGGACCAGAATTGTCTAATTCCGAGACCGTTTGATATCCCAAAAGCACATTGGAACTCTTTGATCGTCTTTTTTGTATATAGATTGTAAATCATTCCAAATCACGGGATCCAATAGAGATGCTCATAACTACCTTGTTTGATATCGGTTTAGGTCAATTTGTGGTCATTTGGAAGGTACTTTAGTGCTCTTTCATTCCTGACTGGAATCCTAGTATTCCGAGCCATTTGGGCATCCGTAAGTGGGATCGCAGTCGTCAGTCTTGAAATTTTCCTTCATCTCCTTGTCCAATAGTAACCTTCATAACTCTCTCTTCAGTGGTTGAATTTAGAATATTTGGAGGTCATTGGAATGGTAACTTGACAAGCTTCCAAATGGGACCGGAATTGGCTAATTTCGAGACCGTTTGATATCCTAAAAGCACGTTGGAACTATTCGATCGTCATTTTGCAATTTGAATTGTTAATCTTTCCAAATCGCGTGATCCAACAGAGACGCTCATAACTACTTCGTTTAAAGTCGGATTGGGTCTATTTTTAGTCATCTGAAAGGTACTTTAGAGTGTTTTCATTCCTGACTAGAATCGTCGTATTCCGAGACGATTTGGGCATCTGTAAATGGGATCACAGTCGTCAATCGTGAATTTTTGCATCATCTCCTTGTCCAATAGCAACCCTCATAACCCTCCCTTCAGGGGTCGAATTTAGACTATTTTGAGCTCATTAGAATGGTAACTCGACAAGCTTCCAAATGGGACAAGAGTTGGCTAATTTCGAGACCATTCAATATCCCAAAAGTAGGTTGGAACTCGTCGATCATCATTTTCCAATTTGTATTGTTAATCTTTCCACATCGTGTGAACCAGCGGAGACACTCATGACTCCCTCGTTTGATGTTGGAATGGGTCAATTTGTTATCATCTGAAAGGTATGTTACTGCTCTTTCATTCTTGATTGGAATCGTCGTATTCTGATACCTTTTGGGTATCCGTATATGGGATCGTAGTCATCTGTCCTAAATTTTTCCTTCATCTCCTTGTCCTATAGAAACCCACATAACTCTCTCTTTAGAGGTTAAATTTAAACTATTTCAAGCCCATTGGAATGGTAACTTGCGAAGCTTCCAAATGAGACAAGAATTGCCTAATTTTGAGACCGTTCAATATCTTGAAAGTGTGTTAGAACTCTTCGATTGTCGTTTACCTATTTGGATTATAAATCTTTCCAAATTAGAGGATCCAACGGAGGCGCTCCTAACTCCCTCATTTGATGTCGGATTGGGTTGATTTGTGGTCATCTGAAAGGTACTTTAGTGCTCTTTCATTCCTGACTGGAATCGTCATATTCTAAGACCCTTTGGGCATTTATAAGTGAGATCGCAGTCGTCAATTGTAAATTTTTCCTTCATCTCCTTGTCCAATAGTAACCTTCATAACTCTCTCTTCAATGGTTAAATTTAGACTATTTTGAGCTCATTGGAATGGTAACTTGACAAGCTTCCAAATGGGACAGGAATTGGCTAATATCAAGACCTTTCGATTTCCCAAATGCACGTTGGAACTCTTTGATCGTCATTTTGCAATTTGGATTTTTAATTTTTACAAAATGTGGGGTCTAATGGAGACGGTCATGACTCCCTCGTTTGATGTTGGATTGGGTTGATTTTTTATCATCTAAAAGGTACTTTTGTGCTCATTCATTCCCGACAGGAATCGTCATATTCCGAGACCATTTGGGCATCCGTAAGTGGGATCGTGGTCATCGGTCCTGAATTTTTCCTTCATCTCCTTATCCAATAGTAACCTTCATAACTCTCTCTTTAGTGGTCAAATTTAGTGCTCTCTCATTCCAGACTAGAATCGGCGGATTCTAACACCATTTGGGCATCCGTAAGTGGGAATGCAGTCGTCGGTCCTGAAATTTTCCTTCATCTCCTGGTCCAATTGTAACCCTCATAACTCTCTTTTTAGAGGTCGAATTTAAACTATTTCAAGCTCATTGGAATGGTTACTTGTGAAGCTTCCAAATGAGATAAGAATTGCCTAATTTTGAGACCGTTCGATATCTCAAATGCACGTTGGAGCTCTTCGATCGTCATTTTTCAATTTGGATTGTTAATCTTTCCTAATCACAGGATCGAATGGAGACGCTTATAACTCGCTCAATTGATGTCAGATTGGGTCTATTTTTGGTCATCTGAAAGGTACTCTAGTGCTCTTTCTTTACTGACTGGAATCATCATATTCCGGGAGCATTTGGGCATCCGTAAGTGGTATCGTAGTCATCGGTCCTTAATGTTTCCTTCATCCCCTTGTCCAATAGTAACCCTCGTAACCCTCACTTCAGTGGTTGAATTTAGATTATTTTGAGCTCATTAGAATGCTAACTTAACAAGCTTCCAAATGGGACCATAATTGGATAATTCCGAGACCATTCAATATCCCAAAACACGTTGGAACTCTTCAATCGTCATTTTGCAATTTGGATTGTTAATCTTTCCAAATTGTGCAATCTAACGGAGACGCTCATAACTCCCTCGTTTGATGTCAGATTAGGTCAATTTTTGGTCATCTGAAAGGTACTTTAGTGCTCTTTCATTCCTGACTAGAATCATTGTATTCCAAGACCATTTGGGCATCCGTAAGTGGGATCGCAGTCGTCGGTCCTGAATTTTTCCTTCATCTCCTTATCCAATTCTAACCCTCATAACTCTCTCTTCAGAGGTCGAATTTAAACTATTTCAAGCTTATGGAATGGTAACTTGTGATGCTTTCAAATGAGACAAGAATTGCCAAATTTTGAGACCGTTCGATATCTCAAAAGCATGTTGGAACACTTTGATCGTCATTTTTCAATTTGGATTGTTATTGTTTGCAAATCATAGGATCTAATAAAGATGCTCATAACTCCCTCATTTGATGTTCGATTGGGTCAATTTTTGGTCATGTGAAAGGTACTTTAGTGCTCTTTCATTCCTGACTGGAATCGTCGTATTCTGAGACCATTTGGGCATCCTTAAGTGGGATCACAGTCATCGGTCCTGAATTTTTCCTTCATCTCCTTGTCCATTAGTAACCCTCATACCTCTCTCTTCTGAAGTCGAATTTAAACTATTTCAAGGTCATTGGAATGGTAAATTGTGATGCTTCCAAATGAGACAAGAATTGCCTAATTTTGAAACCGTTCGATATCTCAAAAGCATGTTGGAACTCTTCGATCGTCTTTTTTGTTATAGATTGTAAATCTTTCCAAATCGCGGGATCCAACTGTTGAGGCATAAAAATGAGAAAAGATTGAAGGAAGGAAGATTGAAAACTAAGAAAATAGAAAGGAAATGGAAGAAGAGGAAAGAGAAGTGCCTTTAAGGTGGTTTACGCAGGTTGACCGCGCAACCGAAATACCAGTTGTGCAGGTTCGCTCAATGACTTCCAGGGCTTATTCTCTGAAAAAATTTGAACTAGTGTAAGGTGGGCCCCATGGCACCAAAATCGAGGTTACACACATGTGAAGGCCTATAAATACCCCCTCCCCCTTTCATTTGGAAGGATTGAAGATTTTGGAGAAGAAGCAGAGAAAGAAAGAAGACTGAAGGTAGGAGTTAGGATGAGCCGGTGGCTTGTGCAGGCCCGTGCAAACCATATGGGTGGCAAGGACTCGAGCAACTAGACTGTCCTACAATCTATGATGATGAGAAGCTGATACACTGCTAAAATAATCAATCTCTTGATTTTCTTCAGTCAAAGCTTCAAGAAGAAGAGAAATCAGTTGATCAGATTTACATCATATTCCTCTTAAAAGAGATGATCAAACCAAGAGTTGAAGTGCTGCCGAATTTGACATCCGGCTTGGATATTTAAACTTTGTTAATTTTTGTGTTTTCAAAATAATCGATCTTGGAATCAAGGGATACTCAAGGATGTAAATGAACTTGGTATTAATAATATGATGATTGTACTTAATAAACTCTTTCTCTCTTACATTTCAATAAGATAATTTCCCAAATCAAATGCATTTGTTTCTTGTTCGAAACACCAACGGAGATGATCATAACTCCTTCGTTTGATGTCGGATTGGGTCAATTTTTTATCATCTGAAAGGTACTTTAGTGCTCTTTCATTCCTAACTGGAATCGTCGTATTCCGAGACCATTTGGGCATCTGTAAGTGTGATCGCAATTTTCGTTCCTGAATTTTTTCTTCATCTCCTTGTCTAAAAGTAACCTTTATAACTCTCTTCTCAATGGTTGAATTTAGACTATTTTGAGCTTATTGGAATGGTAACTTGACAAGCTTCAAAATGGGACCGGAATTGGCTAATTCCGAGACCTTTAGATATCCCAAAAGCACGTTGGAACTATTCGATCGTTATTTTGCAATTTGGATTGTTAATCTTTCCAAATCGTGTGATCCAAAGGAGATGCTCATAACTCCCTTGTTTGATGTTAGATTGGGTCACTTTTTGGTCATCTAAAAGGTACTTTAGTGCTCTTTCATTCCTGACTGAATGGTCATATTTCGGGACCATTTGGGCATGTGTAAGTGGGATCGCAGTCATTGGTCTTGAATTTTTCCTTCATCTCCTTGTCCAATAGTAACCCCCATAACCCTCCCTTCATTGGTCGAATTTAGACTATTTTGAGCTCATTAGATTGGTATCTTGACAAGCTTCCAAATGGGACCAGAATTGGCTAATTCCGAGACCGTTCAATATCCCAAAAGCACGTTTGTAAATCTTTCCAAATCATGGGATTCAATAGAAATGCTCATAACTCCCTCATTTGATGTCGGGTTAGGTAAATTTTTGGTCATTTGGAAGGTAATATAGGGCTCTTTCATTCCAGAATGGAATCGTCGTATTCCGATCCATTTGAGCATCCGTAAGTGGGATCGCTGTCGTCAGTCCTGAATTTTTCCTACATCTCCTTGTCCAATAGTAACCTTCATAACTCTCTCTTTAATGGTCGAATTTAGACTATTTGGAGCTCATTGGAATGGTAACTTGACAAGCTTCCAAATGGGACCGGAATTGGCTAATTTCAAGACCGTTCGATATCCCAAAAGCACGTTGGAACTATTCGATCGTCATTTTGTAATTTGAATTGTTAATCTTTCTAAATCACGCGATTCAATGGAGACGCTCATAACTCCTTCGTTTGATGTCGGATTGGGTCAATTTTTTGTCATCTAAAAGGTACTTTAGAGCTCTTTCATTCCTGACTGGAATCGTCATATTCCAAGACGATTTGGGCATCCATAAGTGGGATTGCAGTCGTCGATCCTGAATTTTTCCTTAATCTCCTTGTCCAATAGTAACCTTCATAACTCTCTCTTCAGTGGTCGAATTTAGCCTATTTTGAGCTCATTAGAATGGTAAGTTGACAAGCTTCCAAATGAGATCGAAATTGGCTATTTCTTTGACCATTCGATATCCCAAAAGCACGTTGGAACTCTTTGATCGTCATTTTGTAATTTGGATTGTTAATCTTTCCAAATCGCATGATCCACCAAGGATGCTCATAACTCCCTTGTTTAATGTCGAATTAGGTCAATTTTTGGTCTTCTAAAAGGTAATTTAGTGCTCTTTCATTCCTGACTCGAATCATCATATTTCGAGACCATTTTGGCATCCGTAAGTAGGATCGCAGTCGTCGGTCCTGAATTTTTCGTTCATCTCCTGGTCCAATAGTAACCCTTATAACTCTCTCTTTAGAGGTCGAATTCAAACTATTTCAAGCTCAGTGGAATGGTAACTCACGATGTCTAAATGAGACAAGAATTGCCTAATTTTAAGACCGTTCAACATCTCAAAAGCATGTTGGAACACTTCGATCATCATTTTTCAATTTGGATTGTTAATCTTTCCAAATCGCTAGATCCAATGGAGACTCTCATCACTCCCTCATTTGATGTCGGATTGGGTCAATTTTTGGTCATCTGAAAGGTACTTTTGTGCTCTTTCATTCCTAACTGGAATCATCATATTCCGGGACCATTTGGGCATCCGTAAGTGGGATCGCAGTCGTCGGTCCTGAATTTTTCTGTCATCTCCTTGTCCAATAGTAACCCTCATAACCATCCCTTCAGGGGTCGAATTTAAACTATTTTGAGCTCATTAGAATGGTAACTTGACAAGCTTCCAAATGGGATCAGAATTGGCTAATTTCGAGACCGTTCGATATCCCAAAAGCACGTTGGAACTCGTAGATCATCATTTTGCAATTTAGATTGTTAATATTTCCACATCGCGCGATCCAAGGGAGACACTCATAACTCCCTTGTTTAATGTCAGATTGGGTCAATTTTTGGTCATCTGAAAGGTACTTTAGTGTTCTTTCAATTTTGACTAGAATCGTGGTATTTCGAGACTATTTGGGCATCTGTAAGTGGGATCACAGTCGTCGGTCCTGAATTTTTCCTTCATCTCCTTGTCCAATAGTAACCCTCATAACTCTCTCTTCAGAGGTCAAATTTAAACTATTTCAAGCTCATTGGAATGGTAACTTGCGAAGCTTCCAAATGAGATAAGAATTGCCTAATTTTGAGACCGTTTGATATCTCGAAAGCATGTTGGGACTCTTCGATTGTCATTTTTTTTTTTGGATTGTTAATCTTTCCAAATCGCAGGATCCAATGGAGACGCTCATAACTCTCTCTTTTGATGTTGAATTGGGTCGATTTGTGGTCATCTGAAAGGTGCTTTAGTGTTCATTCATTCCTGACTAGAATCGTCATATTCCAAGACTCTTTGGGAATTTGAAAGTAGGATCACAGTTGTCGGTCCTAAATTTTTCCTTCATCTCCTTGTCCAATAGTAACCTTCATAACTCTCTCTTAAGTGGTCAAATTTAGACTATTTTGAGCTTATTGGAATGGTAACTTGACAATCTTCCAAATGGGATCGAAATTGGCTAATATCGAGACCTTTTGATATCCCAAAAGCACGTTGGAACTCTTTGATCGTCATTTTGCAATTTGGATTGTTAATCTTTCCAAATCGTGGGATCCAACGGAGACGCTCATAACTCCCTCATTTAATGTCGGATTGGGCTGATTTTTGGTCATCTAAAAGGTACTTTAGTGATCATTCAATCTTGATAGGAATTATCATATTCTAAGACCATTTGGGCATCCATAAGTGGGATCACAATTGTCGGTCTTGAATTATTCCTTCATCTCCTTGTCCAATAGTAACCTTTATAACTCTCTCTTTAGTGGTCAAATTTAGACCATTTTGAGCTCATTGGAATGGTAACTTGACAAGCTTTCAAATGGGACCGGAATTGGCTAATTCTGAGATCGTTCGCTATCCCAAAAGCATCTGGGAACTCTTCGATCGTCATTTTGCAATTTGTATTGTTAATCTTTCCAAATCACATGATCCAACAGAGATGCTCATAATCCCTTGTTTAATGTCAGATTGGGTCATTTTTTGGTCATCTGAAAGGTACTTTAGTGCTCTCTCATTCCAGACTAGAATCGTCATATTCCGAGACCATTTGGGCATCCGTAAGTGGGAACGCAGTCGTCAGTCCTGAAATTTTTCTTCATCTCCTTGTCCAATTGTAACCCTCATAACTCTCTCTATAGAGGTCAAATTTAAACTATTTCATGCCCATTGGGATGGTTACTTGCGAAGCTTCCATATGAGACAAGAATTGCCTAATTTCGAGACTGTTCAATATCTCTAAAGCACGTTGGAACTCTTCGATTGTCATTTTTCAATTTGGATTGTTAATCTTTCCTAATCACAAGATCTAATGGAAACACTCATAACTCGCTTGTTTAATGTCTGATTGGGTCAGTTTTTGGTCATTTGAATGGTACTTTAGTGGTTTTCTTTCATGACTGGAATCGTCATATTTCGGGACCATTTAGGCATCCGTATGTGAGATCACAGTCGTCAGACCTGAATTTTTCCTTCATCCCCTTCTCCAATAATAACCCACATAACCCTCCCTTCAGTGGTCGAATTTAGACTATATATAGCTCATTAGAATGCTAACTTAACAAGCTTCCAAATGGGACCAGAATTGGCTAATTCCGAGACCGTTCGATTTCCCAAAAGCACGTTGGAACTCTTCAATTGTCATTTTGCAATTTGTATAGTTAATCTTTCCATATCATGTGATAAAATGGAGACACTCATAAATCCCTCGTTTGATGGCATATTGGGTCAATTTTTGGTCATCTGAAAGGTACATTAGTTCTCTTTCATGCCTGCCAAGAATCGTCGTATTCTGGGACCATTTGGGCATCCGTAAGTGGGATCACAATCGTCGGTCCTGAATTTTTCCTTCATCTCCTTGTCTAATAGTAACCTTCATAACTCTCTTTTCAGTGGTCAAATTTAGACTATTTGGAGCTCATTGGAATGGTAACTTGACAAGCTTCCAAATGGGACCAGATTTGGCTAATTTCGAGACCGTTTGATATCCCAAAAGCACGTTGGAACTATTCGATCATCATTTACAATTTGAATTGTTAATATTTCCAAATCACATGATCCAATGGAGACAGTCATAACTCCCTTGTTTGATGTCAGATTGGGTCGATTTTTGTTCATCTGAAAGGTACTTTAAAGCTCTTTCATTCCTGACTGGAATCATCATATTCCAAGAGGATTTGGACATCTGTAAGTGGGATTGCAATCGTCGATCCTGAATTTTTCCTTCAGCTCCTTGTCCAATAGTAACCTTCATAACTCTCTCTTCAGTGGTCGAATTTAGACTATTTTGAGCTCATTGGAATGGCAAGTTGACAAGCTTCTAAATGGGACTGAAATTGGCTATTTCTGAGACCGTTCGATATCTCAAAAGCACGTTGGAACTCTTCAATCGTCATTTTACAATTTGAATTGTTAATCTTTCCAAATTGCACGATCCAACGGAGACGTTCATAACTCCCTTGTTTGATGTCGGATTGGGTCAATTTTTGTCTTCTAAAAGGCAATTTAGTGCTCTTTCATTCCTGACTGGAATCGTCGTATTCCGAGCCCATTTGGGCACCGTAAGTGGGATCGTAGTTGTTAGTCCTGAATTTTTCCTTCATCTCCTTATCCAATAGTAACCCTCATAACTCTCTCTTCAGAGGTCAAATTTAAACTATTTGAAGCTCATTGGAATGGTAACTTACGATGCTTCCAATTGAGACAAGAATTGCCTAATTTTGAGACCGTTCGATATCTCAAAAGCATGTTAGAACACTTCAATCGTCATTTTTCAATTAGGATTGTTAATCTTTCCAAATTGTGAGATCTAATGGAGACGCTCATGACTCCCTCGTTTGATGTCATATTGGGTCAATTTTTTATCATATGAAAGGTATTTTTGTGCTCTTTCATTCCTGACTGGAATCCTCATATTCCGGGACCATTTGGGCATCCGTAAGTGAGATTGTAATCGTCGGTCCTGAATTTTTTCTTCATCTCCTTGTCCAATAGTAACCCTTATAACCCTCCCTTCAAGGGTTAAATTTAGACTATTTAGAACTCATTAGAATGGTAACTTGACAAGCTTCCAATTGGGACTAGAATTGGCTAATTTCGAGACCATTCGATTTCCTAAAAGCATGTTGGAACTCTTTGATCATCATTTTGCAATTTAGATTGTTAATCTTTCCACATCACGCGATCTAATGGAGACACTCATAACTCCCTCGTTTGATGTCCGATTGGGTCGATTTTTGGTCATCTGAAAGGTACTTTAGTACTCTTTCATTCCTGATTGGAATCGTCGTATTTCGAGACCATTTGGGCATTTGTAAGTGGGATCGTAGTTATTGGTCCTGAATTTTTCCTTCATCTCCTTGTCCAATAGTAACCCTCATAACTCTCTCTTCAGAGGTCGAATTTAAACTATTTCAAGCTCTTTGGAATGGTAACTTGTGAAGCTTCCAATTGAGATAAGAATTGCCTAATATTCAGACCGTTTGATATCTCAAAAGTACATTGGAACTCTTCGATCGTCATTTTTCAATTTAGATTGTTATTATTTGCAAATCGTGGGATCCAACGGAGACGCTCATAACTCCCTCGTTTGATCTTCGATTGGGTCGATTTTTGGTCATCTGAAAGGTGTACTTTAGTGCTTTTTCTTTCCTGACTAGAATTGTCATATTTCGGGACTATTTGGGCAATCGTAAGTGGGATCGCAGTCGTCGGTCCTGAATTTTTCCTTCATTTCCTTGTCCAATAGTAACCCTCATACCTCTCTCTTCAGAGGTCGAATTTAAACTATTTCAAGCTCATTCAAATGGTAACTTGCAATGCTTGCAAATAGGACATGAATTCCCTAATTTTGAGACCGTTCGATATCTCAAAAGCATGTTGGAACTCTTCAATCATTTTTTTTGTATATAGATTGTAAATCTTTCTAAATCGTAGGATCCAACTGTTGAGGTATAAAAATGAGAAAGGATTGAAGGAAGGAAGATTGAAAACTAAGAAAATAGAAAGGAAATGGAAGAAGTGGATAGAGAAGTGCCTTTAAGGTGGTTTATGCGGGTCCGCGCAAGGGATATTGATTACGCAGGACCGCGTAACCGAAATACCAGTTACACAGGCTAGCTCAACTGACTTCTAGGTCTTGTTCTCTGAAAAAGATCCAAAGTAGTGGAAGGTGGGCCCCATGGCACCAAAATCGAGGTTTCACACGTGTGAAGGCCTATAAATACCCCCTCCCCCTTCATTTGGAAGGATTGAAGATTTTGAAGAAGAAGCAGAGCAAGAAAGAAAACTGAAGGTGGGAGTGAGGAAGAGCTGGTGGCTTACGCGGGCACGTGCAAACCATATCGGTTGTGAGGACCCGAGCAACCAGACTGTCCTGCAGTCTATGATGATGAGAAGTCGATAATCTGCAGAAATAATCAATCTCCCAATTTTTTTCCGTCAAAGCTTCAAGAAGAAGAGAAATTAGTTGATCAGATTTATATCATATTCTTCTTAAAAGTGATGATCAAGCCAAGAGTTGAAGTGCTTCCTAATTTGACATCTGGCTTGGATATTTGAAGTTTGTTAATTTCTATGTTTTCTAAGTAATCTATCTTGGAAACAAGGGATACTCGAGGATGTAAATGAACTCAGTATTACTAATATGATGATTGTTCTTAATAAACTCCTTCTCTCTTACATTTGAATAAGATAATTTCCCAAACCAAATGCATTTGTTTCTTGTTCGAAATACCAATGGATACGATCACAACTCCCTCGTTTGATGTTGGATTGAGTCAATTTTTGGTCATTTAAAAGGTACTGTAGTGCTCTTTCATTCATGACTGGAATCGTCGTATTCTGAGACCATTTGGGCATCCATAAGTGGGATCGCAATCGTCGATCCTGAATTTTTCCTTCATCTCCTTGTCTAATAGTAACCTTCATAACTCACTCTTTAATGGTCGAATTTACACTATTTTGAGCTCATTGAAATGGTAAGTTGACAAGCTTCCAAATGGGACCGGAGTTGGCTATTTCTGAGACCGTTCGATATCTCAAAAGCACATTGGAACTCTTCGATCGTCATTTTGCAATTTGGTTTGTCAATCTTTCCAAATCGCATGATCCAACGGAGACGATCATAACTCCCTTGTTTGATGTTAGATTGGGTTGATTTTTGGTCTTCTGAAAGGTAATTTAGTGCTCTTTCATTCCTAACTAGAATCGTCGTATTCTGAGACCATTTGGGCATCCGTAAGTGGGATCGCAGTTGTCGGTCCTGAATTTTTCGTTCATCTCCTTGTCTAAAAGTAACCCTCATAACCCTCTCTTCAGTGGTCAAATTTAAACTATTTCAAGCTCAGTGGAATGGTAACTTGTGATGCTTCCAAATGAGACATGAATTGCCTAATTTTGAGACCGTTCGATATCTCAAATGCATGTTGGAACACTTCGATCGTCATTTTTCAATTTGGATTGTTAATCTTTCCAAATTGCGAGATCTAATGAAGACGCTCATAACTCCCTCGTTTGACGTCGGATTGGGTCAATTTTTGGTCATATGAAAAGTACTTTTGTGCTCTTTCATTCCTAACTGGAATTGTCATATTCGGGACCATTTGGGCATCCGTAAGTGGGATCGCAGTCCTCAGTCCTGAATTTTTCTATCATCTCCTTGTCCTATAGTAACCCACATAACCCTCCCTTTAGGGGTCGAATTTAGATTATTTAGAGCTCATTAGAATGGTAACTTGACAGGCTTCCAAATGGGACCAGAATTGGCTAATTTTGAGACCGTTCGATATCCCAAAAGCAAGTTGGAACACTTCGATCATCATTTTGCAATTTGGATCGTGCGATCTAACGGAGATGATCATAAATCCCTCGTTTTATGTCAAATTAGGTCTATTTTTGGTCATCTGAAAGGTACTTTAGTGCTCTTTCAATCCTGACTGAAATCTTCAAATTTTGAGACCATTTGGGCATCTATAAGTGAGATCGCAGTCGTCGGTCCTGAATTTTTCCTTCGTCTCCTTGTCCAATAGTAACCCTCATAACTCTTTCTTCAGAGGTTGAATTTAAACTATTTCAAGCTCGTTGGAATGGTAACTCTTGAAGCTTCTAAATGAGAGAAGAATTGCTTGATATTCAAACCATTCGATATCTCAAAAGTATGTTGGAACTCTTCGATCGTCATTTTTCAATTTGGATTGTTATTGTTTGCAAATCGTGGGATCCAATGGAGACGCTCATAACTCCCTCGTTTAATGTCTGATTGGGTCAATTTTTGGTCATCTAAAAGGTACTTTAGTGCTCTTTCTTTACTAGAATCGTTATATTCCGGGACCATTTGGGCAACCGTAAGTGTGATCGCAGTCATCGGTCCTGAATTTTTCCTTCATCTCCTTGTCCAATATTAACCCTCATACCTCTCTCTTCAGAGGTCGAATTTAAACTATTTCAAGGTCATTGGAATGGTAACTTGCGTTGCTTCCAAATGAGACAAGAATTGCGTAATTTTGAGACCGTTCGATATCTCAAAAGCATGTTGGAACTATTCGATCGTCTTTTTTGTATATAGATTGTAAATCTTTCCAAATCATGGGATCCAACTGTTGAGGCATAAAAATGAGAAAGGATTGAAGGAAGGAAGATTAAAAACTAAGAAAATAGAAAGGAAATGGAAGAAGAGGAAAAGAAGTGCCTTTATGGTGGTTTGTGTGGGTCCGCGCAAGAGATATTGATTGTGTGGGACCTCGCAACTGAAATAATAATTGCGCGGGTTCGCTTAACTGATTTCCAAGATTATTCTCTAAAAAAGATCTGAAGTAGTGGAAGGTGGGCCCGATGGTACCAAAATCGAGGTTTCACACGTGTGAAGGCCTATAAATACCCCCTCCCCCCTTCATTTGGAAGGATTGAATATTTTGGAGAAGAAGCAGAGAAAGAAAGAAGACTGAAGGTAGGAGTGAGGAAAAGCCAGTGGCTTGCGCGGGCCCACGTAAACCATTTGGGTTGCGAGGACCCGCGCAACCAGACTGTCCTGCAGTCTATGATGATAGAAGCCGATACGCTGCTGAAATAATCAATCTCTGGATTTTCTTTTGTCAAAGCTTCAAGAAGAAGAGAAATCAGTTGATCATATTTACATCATATTCCTCTTAAAAGAGATGTTCAAACCAAGAGTTAAAGTGCTGCCGAATTTGATATCCGGCTTTGTTAATTTCTGTGTCTTCTAAATAATCTATCGTGGAATCAAGGGATACTCAAGGATGTAAATGAACTCAGTATTAATAATTTGACGTTTCTTCTTAATAAACTCTTTCTCTCTTACATTTGAATAAGATAATTTCTCAAATCAAATGCATTTGTTTCTTATTCGAAACACCACTGGAGACGATTATAACTCCCTCGTTTGATGTCAAATTGGTTTGATTTTTTTATCATCTGAAAGGTACTTTAATGCTCTTGATTCTGTAAGTGTGATCGCAATCGTTGTTCTTAAATTTTTCCTTCATCTCCTTGCCTAATAGTAACATTCATAACTCTCTTTTCAGTGGTCGAATTTAGACTATTTTGAGCTCATTGGAATGGTAACTTGACAAGCTTCCAAATGGGACCGAAATTGGCTAATTTTGAGACCGTTCGATATCCACAAAGCATGTTGTAACTATTCGATCATTATTTTGCAATTTGGTTTATTAATCTTTCCAAATCACGTGATCCAATAGAGATGCTCATAACTCCCTTGTTTGATGTCGAATTGGGTTGATTTTTGGTCATCTGAAAGTTACTTTAGTGCTCTTTCATTCTTAACTAGAATGGTCATATTCTGGGACCATTTGGGCATCTGTAAGTGGGATCGCAGTCATCGGTCCTGAATTTTTCCTTCATCTCCTTGTCCAATAGTAACCCTCATAACCCTCCCTCTAGTAGTTGAATTTAGACGATTTTGAGCTCATTAGAATGGTATCTTAACAAGCATCCAAATGGGACCAGAATTGGCTAATTCCGAGACCATTCTGTAAGACCCGTGTCCTAATCCGTACTGTTCCGTTAGCTTCCGCGATCCTTCCGGTCAAATTCCGGCAACCTTCGCACCGTATTCGGTATTTGCGCACGATCCTAAGCTAGGTCCCGCGCACCGACGTCGGCTTGGTCCGAAAGTTATATCATAGCGACCGCGTCGTCGCCGCGGTTCCAACGCCGTGACTTGCGCACCGAACCGATACCCAGGCTAGAAGATGCCGATCAGCGTTTATTCCGAAGAAACACCGCGCGTTGCGGATTTCGAGGGAATCTCTACAATTAGTCCCATCAATCAACCATTAAAGCATCCCATACCTCAAGTACATCAACCCATCCCCACCTTTTTCAAAAGTCCACCATTCTTTCCACCTCACCACTCCTCTTTCCAAATTTCAACAACAACCATACACCTTTTCACAAATTTCAACCCAAACCATCCCCCATCACTCCATCACCCATCTCCTTCTCTCTCTCTCTCTCTCTCTCTCTCTCACTCTCTCTTATTCATTTTTTTAAAAATCCAATCCAAGAGAGAGCACCATACGTATGAGACCCTCTCCCATTCTCTCCCAAGTTTCAAGTGTGGCCCATCTCCTACCCCTTGATCTCTCATCTCAACCATCCATTTCCCATCTTCCACCATCAAAGAGGAGCTCAAGGAACTAAGGAAGCCAAGGGAGCAAGAAGATCAAGCGGTGGGTGTTTGGATAGGATAGTTTTGATGTTTTTAAGATGGGCCAAGTGAGGCCAACCGATCAATGGTTTGGATCTCGCTTTGGACCCTAAGGTGTGGCCGATGGCCCACTTGGATCATCATGATCATTCCATGATGGGGCCATTCTCCATGGACCCCATCATGATGTTTATTTTCTTGTATGTTTAGGGTCATCTAGACCGTTTAATTTGGTGGAGAAGGGATCTCCACCGTTGGATTTAATTTTTAATGGGCCACATAAAATGGGACCCACTTGATGTATGATTTGTTGCAAGGGAGGGCCCATAGTGCGGGGTCCCTCCATCACGCGGTCTCACTCTCTATCTCTCTCCCTTTTTATTTTTAATTGTTTTATTTTTATTTTTATTTTTATTTTTATGAGGTTATGTGTGGCCCACTTGAATGGACCCCACCATAGGGTATGTGTTCCATCCGACTCACCTACGAGTGGGGCCCACCTTGTGTGTAGTATACACACCATCCTCCATGAGGTGGCCCACATAAGCAAGGCCCACCTCTAGTATATTTGGAGAGAGTCCAGCGTCCAGGGACGCTGGACGTTTCATGGAAAAGGTAAAAAAAAAAAAATATAATTGCTTGGTTTGGGGATGGCCCACTGGTGTAGGCTCCACCTTGATGTATGTATTAAATCCATGCCGTCCATTCCTTTCCCAAATCTGTTTTAGGCGTTGAGCCAAAAGATGGGGTTAATCAGACCTTCGGGCGGGCCATACCATACCAAATGGCGGTTTTCACCATTGAAACCTTCCCTAATTTCCTGTACGCCAAAACATGTCCGATATTGGACTTGAACTGCTCGTGGTGAGCCATGGGAGAGCACTGGACGGAGTGGATTCGCTGGATATGGACCCCACCTGCAAAATCCATCAAAAATCAGAAATCAAAAAAAAAAAAAAATAAGCGCAGCAGACGCTGCCTGCGCCAGTGAGCGGGCGGACGGGCCGCCGTACAGCCCAGCACGGCTGTAGCCGTGGGCCCCACCTTGATGTTTATATGATATCTAAACCGTTCATATGGTGGGCCCCTACCTGACATGGGCTCACCCCCAAGGCTCAGGTGGCCCACACCGTATGAAACAGCGGGATTTAACCCCTACCTTTGAAACCCTTTTGGAGCCCACAGAAGTCTAGGATCAAAATGAAATTTGTTTCTACCCTTCATCTAAGGCCCACTAGCCTTATCAAGGGGTTGGATGACATATAAACATTATGGTGGGCCCCACATGGAGCCCACATTGATGTATGTGCTTCATTCCCACCGTCCGCCTGGACGGTGGACGTGGACCACTGTGACGTGTGTGGGCCCACTGTGATGAGTGTGTGGGCCCACTGTGATGTGTGTGCGTGTGTGTGTATATATATATATATATATATATATATATAATATTATATTTCATATAATATTATATACATGTATTATGTATATATATTATATACTATATACATATTATATACTATATTATATGTATATATTTTTTTTACTAATGTGGAGGCCCGTGATTGAGGCCCACCTCAGTACTTGTGACCCATGGTTGAGGCCCACTTTGATGTATATAAAAGGCCCATGGGTCGAGGCCCATTCAATGTATTAGAGGCCCATGGGTCGAGGCCATTTAATGTATTAGGGGCCCATGGGTCGAGGCCCATTTGATGTAATGGGGCCAATGAGTTGAGGCCCATTTGATGTGCACATGGGGCCCAATTGGTGAGGCCCATTTGATACATATAAGGCCCAGGTGAGTAGACCCATTTGATGTACATATGGAGCCCAACTGTCGAGGCCCATTTGACACGTGTAAGGCCCATAAGCTTAGGCCTATTTGATATGTTCTGAAGCCCCAGGGTTATAACCCATTGCAATGTACATAAGGCCCATTGGTGTGGCCCACTTAATGAATATAAGGCCCATATGACTTGGCTAATTTGATGTATTTAAGGGCCCAATGGATGTACCTAAGGTCCATTGCAATGTGTGATCCCAAAATAACTTATGAAATGATATTTGTGGCAGTCGTGCCTTAGGAGCAATGTTGGTTTGACGTCCACATTGTAAGTGTAGTGTGGTTAAATGTCCGCATTATGACTTTCCCTTGAGCCCGCTGATAGGCCCATATGTGTAATATGTAGGCCGTCTAGGCCCGTCTTCATTATGAGCATCATCCACCCCATATGACATATTTAATTCCATGATTCATGATCATATGCATCATACGTATGCTTGATATGAGAAATGATGATCATAGCATAGCCTTCGGGCAGATTGTTTAGGGGCTCCGTAAGGGGATGTTGCCCTACATGAGCGCACGATACGCGCAGAATTGCTGCATGAATGAATAGTGTGATTCATGCATTCGCATTGTGTGGTATAGTTACGTACGCCCTAGCGACATCGGGGTAGCCTCCACGGGCACGTATCGTGGTTGACAGGATTGGATACCGAAAATACTGTTCTACATGTGGTGCCGTAGATATCCCTGGGTGAAAGTCCCTAAACCCTTATGGTACCAAGAGGTTGCTCCAACGTCTAAACCGAGTGGGTGCATGAGCGTCGAGTGCCGATTACCAGACGGTTGCGCTTTCCACCGTGTCATGGTCAGTTGGAAGGGGGTGCGGCCTTACCCGCCCGAGAGTAGGGGCAATGCTAGGCTGAGTCTGACCAGCTCGAGGAATGGGTCCGCTATTGACGAGCCGAGCCCGATATTGGCAGGCGGATCGTGAGGTCTTTTTCACTCACCTTATTGCGCGCGATGGGGCGGCAATCTGGCTTGGAGTGTACTAGACCCCGGTGATATTCCAGACTTGAGCCGTATTGACATGTGGACTTAGATGAGGGTTTGTATGCTTGACTTGCATTTTGCATTGCATGACCTTGGTATGGCCGACATCATTCTTTGCACCGCATGGCCTTGGTACGGCTAATGGGATTCTTAGCATTCATCAGCATGTTCCGCATTACTCTGATACTGCATGACTACATTATCACCTTGGGCATACACTTTCACCACCCTCTAAGCTTTCTATAAGCTTATGCACGACCGTTGCGTGCAGGTGACGTTGGATCGCAGCAGCGCTGAGGCTTGGACGCGTGGCTGATCTTCTTTTGGAGTTTTGGTCTATCTTCATTGTATTTCCCTTATGCTCATTGTACTTGGAAAGTTTTTTATTATAGTGGAAATGTGATGGAGTTTTTGGTCGTTGTTTGTGGGTTATGCCTTTGGTTATGCTTATTACGAATCAAACTGAAGTTAAAAATCCTCCTTGTAGCATCCCAGGATCGGAACCTGGCGAATGAGCGCTGGGAGCCGAGAATGGGGTTCTACGGAGGCTGTCGGCGCCGGATTCGGCGATCGAGAATTTTGTGAGCCCGGTTTCCGAGTTTGGGGCGTGACAGAAGTTGGTATCAGAGCATAACTCGGGAATAATCAAAAAATAACATTACATGTCTGCTATGAATGATTTAAGTCCTAAGTTCGGATAGCCTAGCGATCTTTTATTACCGACCCTTAACGAGTGTGCCTCCGAGAGTTTTCAAGGTTGATTAGGTACCTTTGCTCTTTCCTTTAGGACATGGCGCGCAGGAGAGTGACCCGATCGACTCCGGCTCCACCACCTGCGGCTCCCGCACTACCACCTACGATCCCTGCTCCTCCACCCGAGATCCCTACTGCACTGCCTGAGGATGCCACCCATCTGCCAGGGATTCATGCTGCCCGCCTATGGGTGCGGCTCCTCCACCAGAGACCAGTGCGGAGCCGACCGTATCTGTGAGTGCTTCCCGATTCCATGAGATGCCGCAGCCGTGACGGCGCACTTCGAGCGGGCGGACCCCGATCGTTTCTCCGACAGCAGAGCAGAGTGCTCGAGTGCCCTCCTTCGAGAGTTCCGACGCCTCGATCCTCCGCATTTCCGGGGTGAGCCGACCCGACCGTGGCCGAGAGATGGCGCGCGACGTAGAGAAGATATTCGAGACGATGGGATGCGCGACCGGCGGCGAGTCCGATTAGCCGTATTTCTTCTCCATGGTGAGGCTGAGCCTGGTCATCAGTATCGAGGATGGCTCAGCCCGATTTTGTTTGGACTTGGGAGGATTTTGTGGATCGGTTTGACCAATATTTTCCCGATCACATCCGACGTCCAGCGAGCATTGGAGTTTGAGGCCTTGGTGCGGGCGATATGACAGTGGCTCGATATGCCGCTCGTTTTGTAGCACTCGCCGATTTGCACCATATTTAGTGGATGATGAGGAGCGGAGAGCCCGCCGATTCGAGGCGGCTTACGTTACGGTCTTCGAGGCCGTGTTATTGGGCATGAGCTTCCTACCTTCGAGGAAGTGGTGCGGAAGGCCCAGTTTTTGAGGCCGAGTGGGACGGCTCTCGGTCGATCGTGGTCGGAGGAAGGACCGGAAGAGGCGGCTCCTTCCCGGTGATACCCAGCAGGTCGACCACCGCAGAGGCGCACAGGTCCCACCCTTTCGAGCACCAGCAGCGCAGCACCTCCGGCACCACCTCCGAGGCAGTGTTCTCTGGCACTTGTTTTATGTGCGGTGCGACAGGGACACCGTATGTGGGAGTGTCCTCGTCCTCGGCAGCAGCAGAGAGGTCCACGGCGGCCTCCACCACCACGCGGCGAGAGACCCCCACGGCGGCGAGGGCCCCCAGGCACGGCGGCGCAGCCTCCACCAGCGAGACCAGCTCAGCAGCAGCATCAGCACCAGCCTCCGAGGCCGCAGCAGCAGAGGCAGCAGTTTCGACCGCCTCAGCGACCTCAGCAGCAGCAGCATGCTCAGAGGGGACAGGCACCTCCCCAGCCGGCTCAGGCTCGATTCTATGCGGCCCAGCAGGATCCTCAGTCATCTGGAGGAGTCGTTGAGGGTATACTTCCTGTATCCGCATGCATTGCACGTGTGTTGTTTGATTCTGGTGCATCGCATTCTTTCGTGGCCGAGAGTTTTTGCCGATTGACTGGTTTACCGTTGGAGTCTGCTCATGAGGGGTTGACAGTATCGACTCCCTTGGGGAAGACTGCAGTGTTGGGCCGATTTTGCTTGTCTTGCCCCGTTTTGGTTGGGGATATGTTTTTGCCTGCCGACCTGTTTGCTTTGCCTATGTCCGAGTTTGATGTCATCCTGGGCATGGATTGGCTTGCCGAGTATCACGCCATATTGGATTGCTCCGCGAGGACAGTCACGTTTTGTATACCTGGCTTGCCGCAGTTCCAGTTCATTGCTGAGCCCAGAGGAGAGCCGTTGTCTTGTTTGATGTCTTGTGCCATAGAGGAGCCCTTAGCGGTGAGCGTCGACCAGTTGCCTGTGGTTTGCGATTTTCCCGATGTGTTTCAGGAGATTCCGGGATTACCGCCTCGTCGACTCACCGAGTTTCAGATTGATCTCGTGCCCGGTACTGCGCCTATTTCAAAGGCCCCATATCGTATGGCACCATTGGAGTTGCGGGAACTGCAGAAGCAGTTGGACGAGTTGCGTGAGTTAGGCTTTATTCGTCCGAGCAGTTCGCCGTGGGGAGCGCCGGTACTCTTCGTGAAGAAGAAGGATGGCTCGTTGAGGCTCTGCATAGATTACCGCGAGCTCAACAAGGTCACGATCAAGAACAAGTATCCGCTCCCGAGGATTGATGATTTGTTCGACCAGCCGTGAGGTGCAGTTCTTTTCGAAGATTGACTTGCGTTCGGGTTACATCCGATTCGGGTCCGAGAGGAGGACATTCAAGACAGGCATTCGTGACGCGTTATGGTCATTTTCGAGTTTGGTCATGTCCTTGACCGACCAATGCGCCAGCGATATTCATGCGGTTGATGAAGCGAGGTCTTCCGTCCGTATCTCGATCGCGTTTGTTGTAGTCTTCATCGACGACATTCTGATTTATTCGAGGACTCGTGAGGAGCATGAGCAGCATTTGGAGGTTACATTGCAGACCCTCCGCGCACACCAGTTGTATGCGAAGCTGGAGAAGTGCGAGTTTTGGCAGGAGGAGGTGAAGTTCCTCGGTCACGTGGTGACGAGGGAGGGTGTCGCAGTGGACCCCTCGAAGGTTGAGGCAGTGCGTCAGTGGGACCAGCCCACGACTGCGTCCGAGATCCGTAGTTTCCTTGGTTTAGCGGGCTACTATCGGCGTTTCATTGAGGGCTTCTCTCGTATTGCAGCCCCGTTGACCAGGTTGACTCGGAAGGGCGCAGAGTTTATTTGGAGTGACGCCTGCGAGCGAGCATTTATGGAGTTAAAGGACCGTCTGACGTCCGCTCCTGTCCTCACTCTTCCCTCTGGGAGTGACGGATTTATTGTATTTACCGATGCCTCGCATATTGGTTTGGGTGCTGTCCTGATGCAGCACGGCAGGCCTGTAGCCTTCGCGTCTCGTCAGCTCAAGGTCCATGAGCTGAACTACCCCACGCATGATTTAGAGTTGGCTGCAGTTGTCTTCGCACTGAAGGTGTGGAGACACTATCTCTATGGGGTTAGGTTCGAGCTCTTTTCTGATCATAAGAGCTTGAAGTACCTCTTCTCTCAGTCTGAGTTGAATATGAGGCAGAGGCGTTGGATGGAACTCCTGAAGGACTATGATTTCGATCTCCAGTACCACCCGGGTAAGGCAAACGTGGTGGCGGATGCCCTCAGCCGTCAGCCACGAGGCCTGGTGGCACACATGATGATTCAGGAGTGGCGGATGCTCGAGGATATAGCAGAGTACGACTTTGAGTTTGGCTTGCAGTCTTCTATTGTGCAGTTATCGAGCCTGTCGATTCAACCCTCTCTTGTCGCAAGGGTGATCGAGGCTCAGCAGGCAGACGAGTCGTTACAGGATTACCGAGCAGAGGCAGCATCTGAGAGTCAGACAGATTGACAGATTGGTACAGATGGTGGACTTCACTTCAGAGGCCGATTATGTGTCCGGATATTCCTGAGCTACGCCGAGATCTTATGACCGAGGCACATCGATCGCGGTTTTCTATCCATCCTGGCTCGACGAAGATGTACCATGACATGAGGCGACAGTATTTTTGGGCGGGGATGAAGCGCCAGATCGCCAGCTTTGTGGCCGAGTGTGACACGTGCCAGCGTGTCAAGGCCGATCATCAGAGACCCCCTGGTCTATTGCAGCCGTTGAGTGTCCCGATGTGGAAGTGGGAGCACGTGTCGACAGATTTCATTATGGGCTTGCCGAGGACTCAGCGCGGTCATGACGCCATCTGGGTTGTCATTGATCGACTAACGAAGTCGGCACATTTTATTGCGATACGTGCGACTTGGCCTTTGGACCGGCTTGCGAGATTATTCATTGAGGATATTGTGAGACTGCATGGCGTTCCAGTCTCGATCGTTTCTGACCGAGACCCGAGGTTCACGTCTCGATTTTGGGGAGCTTTAGAGAGCGATGGGCACTGATTTGCAGCTCGGCACCGCGTACCATCCGCAGACCGATGGCGAGACCGAGATGGCCAGACCGATCCTTGAGGATATGCTTCGAACTGCGCGATTGATTTCGGGGTACTGGGATGAGCATCTTGCGATTGGCCGAGTTTTCATACAATAACAGCGGGGACCATTGGCATGGCTCCTTTTGAGGCGCTATATGGCAGACCATGGAGATCACCGAGTTGTTGGACCGAGGTTGAGAGCGTCGTCTCTTAGGTCCCGAGCTTGTGCAGGTGACGCGAGGCTATTGATATCATCAGGGAGAGGATGCGCACAGCTCGAGCCGGCAGAAGAGTTTTGCCGATCGTCGGCGTCGTCCCTTGGAGTTTGATGTAGGGGACCATGTGTATCTCAAGGTCTCGCCCATGAAGGGCGTAGTTCGATTTGGAGCGAAGGGCAAGCTTGCCCCGAGATTTATAGGACCTTTTGAGATCACTGGGCGCGTTGGCGCCGTGGCCTATCGGCTTGCCTTGCCATCTCAGTTGTCTGGCGTCCACAACGTTTTTCATGTCTCCATGTTGAGGAAGTGTGGGTCAGACATCGTTCCTGTTATCGATTGGCAGCCGTTAGAGGTTCGTGAGGACGCTTCCTATATTGAGCAGCCAGTCCGTATCCTTGATCGGAAGGAGCAGGTCCTCCGGACCAAGGTCATTCCGTTGGTGAAGGTTCAGTGGGGTCACCATTCTGTTGAGGAGGCTTCTTGGGAGCGTGAGGCTGAGATTCGAGAGCGTTATCCCCATCTTTTTGATGATTGATTGTGTTGCATGTTGTATGTTATCTCTGATTTTATATAGTGATGTTATGTTTCTTCTCCCTCTTGAGTTCTGCCTAGTTGCGATGATTGTGTAAATTTCGAGGACGAAATTTCTATTAGGAGGGGAGAGCTGTAAGACCCGTGTCCTAATCCGTACTGTTCCGTTAGCTTCCGCGATCCTTCCGGTCAAATTCCGGCAACCTTCGCACCGTATTCGGTATTTGCGCACGATCCTAAGCTAGGTCCCGCGCACCGACGTCGGCTTGGTCCGAAAGTTATATCATAGCGACCGCGTCGTCGCCGCGGTTCCAACGCCGTGACTTGCGCACCGAACCGATACCCAGGCTAGAAGATGCCGATCAGCGTTTATTCCGAAGAAACACCGCGCGTTGCGGATTTCGAGGGAATCTCTACAATTAGTCCCATCAATCAACCATTAAAGCATCCCATACCTCAAGTACATCAACCCATCCCCACCTTTTTCAAAAGTCCACCATTCTTTCCACCTCACCACTCCTCTTTCCAAATTTCAACAACAACCATACACCTTTTCACAAATTTCAACCCAAACCATCCCCCATCACTCCATCACCCATCTCCTTCTCTCTCTCTCTCTCTCTCTCCCTTTACAACTATCTCTCTTATTCATTTTTTTAAAAATCCAATCCAAGAGAGAGCACCATACGTATGAGACCCTCTCCCATTCTCTCCCAAGTTTCAAGTGTGGCCCATCTCCTACCCCTTGATCTCTCATCTCAACCATCCATTTCCCATCTTCCACCATCAAAGAGGAGCTCAAGGAACTAAGGAAGCCAAGGGAGCAAGAAGATCAAGCGGTGGGTGTTTGGATAGGATAGTTTTTGATGTTTTTAAGATGGGCCAAGTGAGGCCAACCGATCAATGGTTTGGATCTCGCTTTGGACCCTAAGGTGTGGCCGATGGCCCACTTGGATCATCATGATCATTCCATGATGGGGCCATTCTCCATGGACCCCATCATGATGTTTATTTTCTTGTATGTTTAGGGTCATCTAGACCGTTTAATTTGGTGGAGAAGGGATCTCCACCGTTGGATTTAATTTTTAATGGGCCACATAAAATGGGACCCACTTGATGTATGATTTGGTGCAAGGGAGGGCCCATAGTGCCGGGGTCCCTCCATCACGCGGTCTCACTCTCTATCTCTCTCCCTTTTTATTTTTAATTGTTTTATTTTTATTTTTATTTTTATTTTTATGAGGTTATGTGTGGCCCACTTGAATGGACCCCACCATAGGGTATGTGTTCCATCCGACTCACCTACGAGTGGGGCCCACCTTGTGTGTAGTATACACACCATCCTCCATGAGGTGGCCCACATAAGCAAGGCCCACCTCTAGTATATTTGGAGAGAGTCCAGCGTCCAGGGACGCTGGACGTTTCATGGAAAAGGTAAAAAAAAAAAAAAAAGAATTTACTTGGTTTGGGGATGGCCCACTGGTGTAGGCTCCACCTTGATGTATGTATTAAATCCATGCCGTCCATTCCTTTCCCAAATTTGTTTTAGGCGTTGAGCCAAAAGATGGGGTTAATCAGACCTTCGGGCGGGCCATACCATACCAAATGGCGGTTTTCACCATTGAAACCTTCCCTAATTTCCTGTACGCCAAAACATGTCCGATATTGGACTTGAACTGCTCGTGGTGAGCCATGGGAGAGCACTGGACGGAGTGGATTCGCTGGATATGGACCCCACCTGCAAAATCCATCAAAAAAAACAGAAATAAGCGCAGCAGACGCTGCCTGCGCCAGTGAGCGGGCGGACGGGCCGCCGTACAGCCCAGCACGGCTGTAGCCGTGGGCCCCACCTTGATGTTTATATGATATCTAAACCGTTCATATGGTGGGCCCCTACCTGACATGGGCTCACCCCAAAAATCAGCTCGATCCAAGGCTCAGGTGGCCCACACCGTATGAAACAGCGGGATTTAACCCCTACCTTTGAAACCCTTTTGGAGCCCACAGAAGTCTAGGATCAAAATGAAATTTGTTTCTACCCTTCATCTAAGGCCCACTAGCCTTATCAAGGGGTTGGATGACATATAAACATTATGGTGGGCCCCACATGGAGCCCACATTGATGTATGTGCTTCATTCCCACCGTCCGCCTGGACGGTGGACGTGGACCACTGTGACGTGTGTGGGCCCACTGTGATGAGTGTGTGGGCCCACTGTGATGTGTGTGCGTGTGTGTGTATATATATATATATATATATATATATATATATATATATATAATATTATATTTCATATAATATTATATACATGTATTATGTATATATATTATATACTATATACATATTATATACTATATTATATGTATATATTTTTTTTACTAATGTGGAGGCCCGTGATTGAGGCCCACCTCAGTACTTGTGACCCATGGTTGAGGCCCACTTTGATGTATATAAAAGGCCCATGGGTCGAGGCCCATTCAATGTATTAGAGGCCCATGGGTCGAGGCCATTTAATGTATTAGGGGCCCATGGGTCGAGGCCCATTTGATGTAATGGGGCCAATGAGTTGAGGCCCATTTGATGTGCACATGGGGCCCAATTGGTGAGGCCCATTTGATACATATAAGGCCCAGGTGAGTAGACCCATTTGATGTACATATGGAGCCCAACTGTCGAGGCCCATTTGACACGTGTAAGGCCCATAAGCTTAGGCCTATTTGATATGTTCTGAAGCCCCCGGGTTATAACCCATTGCAATGTACATAAGGCCCATTGGTGTGGCCCACTTAATGAATATAAGGCCCATATGACTTGGCTAATTTGATGTATTTAAGGGCCCAATGGATGTACCTAAGGTCCATTGCAATGTGTGATCCCAAAATAACTTATGAAATGATATTTGTGGCAGTCGTGCCTTAGGAGCAATGTTGGTTTGACGTCCACATTGTAAGTGTAGTGTGGTTAAATGTCCGCATTATGACTTTCCCTTGAGCCCGCTGATAGGCCCATATGTGTAATATGTAGGCCGTCTAGGCCCGTCTTCATTATGAGCATCATCCACCCCATATGACATATTTAATTCCATGATTCATGATCATATGCATCATACGTATGCTTGATATGAGAAATGACTGATCATAGCATAGCCTTCGGGCATTGTTTAGGGGCTCCGTACAGGATGTTGCCCTACATGAGCGCACGATACGCGCAGAATTGCTGCATGACCGAATAGTGTGATTCATGCATTCGCATTGTGTGGTATAGTTACCACGCCCTAGCGACATCGGGCCGTAGCCTCCACGGGCGTATCGTGGTTGGCGGGATTGGATACCGGAAATCTTGTTCTACATGGGGTGCGATAGATATCCTGGTGAAAGTCCCTAAACCCTTATGGTACCGGAGGTTGCTCCAACGTCTAGACCGAGTGGATGCATGAGCGCTGATTGCCGATTACCAGACGGTTGCGTTTTCCACTGTGTCGTGGTCGGTTGGAAGGGGGTGCGGCCTTACCCGCCCGAGAGTAGGGGGCAATGCTAGGCTGAGTTTGACCAGCTCGAGGAATGAGTCCGCTATTGACGAGCCGAGCCCGATATTGGCAGGCGGATAGTGAGGTCTTTTCCACTCACCTTATTGCGCGCGATGGGGCGGCAATCTGGCTTGGAGTGTACTAGACCCCGGTGATATTCCAGACTTGAGCCGTATTGACATGTGGACTTAGATGAGGGTTTGTATGCTTGACTTGCATTTTGCATTGCATGACCTTGGTATGGCCGACATCATTCTTTGCACCGCATGGCCTTGGTACGGCTAATGGGATTCTTAGCATTCATCAGCATGTTCCGCATTACTCTGATACTGCATGACTACATTATCACCTTGGGCATACACTTTCACCACCCTCTAAGCTTTCTATAAGCTTATGCACGACCGTTGCGTGCAGGTGACGTTGGATCGCAGCAGCGCTGAGGCTTGGACGCGTGGCTGATCTTCTTTTGGAGTTTTGGTCTATCTTCATTGTATTTCCCTTATGCTCATTGTACTTGGAAAGTTTTTTATTATAGTGGAAATGTGATGGAGTTTTTGGTCGTTGTTTGTGGGTTATGCCTTTGGTTATGCTTATTACGAATCAAACTGAAGTTAAAAATCCTCCTTGTAGCATCCCAGGATCGGAACCTGGCGAATGGGCGCTGGGAGCCGAGAATGGGGTTCTATGGAGGCTGTCGGCGCCAGATTCGGCGATCGGGAATTTTGTGAGCCCGGTTTCCGAGTTTGGGGCGTGACAATTCAATATCCTAAAAGCACGTTGGAACTCTTTGATCGTCTTTTTTGTATATAGGTTGTAAATCTTTCCAAATCATGGGATCCAATAGAGACACTCATAACTCCCTCGTTTGATGTCGGGTTAGGTTAATTTTTGGTCATCTGGATGCTACTTTATTTCTCTTTCATTCCTGATTGGAATCGTTGTATTCTGAGCCATTTGGGCATCCGTAAGTGGGATCGCAGTCGTCAGTCCTTAATTTTTCATTCATCTCCTTGTCCAATAGTAACCTTCATAACTCTCTCTTCAATGATCAAATTTGGACTATTGGGAGCTCATTGGAATGGTAACTTGACAAGCTTCCAAATGGGATCAGAATTGGGTAATTTCAAGACAGCTCGATATCCCAAAAGCACGTTGGAACTATTCGATTGTCATTTTACAATTTGAATTGTTAATCTTTCAAAACTACACGATCTAAAGGAGATGCTCATAACTCCCCTGTTTGACGTCGGATTGGGTCTATTTTTTTCATTTGAAAGGTACCTTAGAGCTTTTTCATTCCTATTTAGAATCATCGTATTCCGAGACGATTTGGGCATCCGTAAGTGGGATCGCAGTCATCGATCCAGAATTTTTCCTTCATCTCCTTGGCCAATAGTAACCTTTATAACTCTCTCTTCACTGGTCGAATTTAGACTATTTTGAGCTCATTGGATTAGTAAGTTGAGAAGCTTCTAAATGGGACCGGAATTGGCTATTTCTGAGACCGTTCGATATCCGAAAAGAACGTTGGAACTCTTTGATCGCCATTTTGCGATTTTGATTTTTAATCTTTCCAAATCACTTGATCCAATGGAGATGCTCATAACTCCCTTGTTTGATGTCAAATTGGGTCAATTTTTGATCTTCTGAAAGGTAATTTAGTTCTCTTTCATTCCTGACTGGAATCGTCATATTCCGAGACCATTTGGGCATCCGTAAGTGGGATCGCAGTCGTTGGTCCTGAATTTTTCCTTCATCTCCTTGTTCAATAGAAACCCTCATAACTCTCTTTTTAGAGGTCAAATTTAAACTATTTCAAGATCAGTGGAATGGTAACTTACGATGCTTCCAAATGAGACAAGAATTGCCTAATTTTGAGACCATTCGATACCTCAAAAGCATGTTGGAACGCTTCGATCGTCATTTTTCAGTTTGGATTATTAATCTTTCCAAATCGCGGGATCCAACAGAGACGCTCATAACTCCCACATTTGATGTCGGATTGGGTCGATATTTGGTCATCTGAAAGGTACTTTAATGCACTTTCGTTCCTGACGGGAATCGTCATATTCCTGGACCATTTGGGCTTCCGTAAGTGGGATCGCTACCGTCGGTCCTGAATGTTTCGTTCAACTCCTTGCCCAATAGTAACCCTCATAACCCACCATTTAGGGGTCGAATTTAGACTTTTTTAAGCTCATTAGAATGGTAACTTGTCAAGCTTTGAAATGGGTCCAGAATTGGCTAATTTCGAGACCGTTCGATATCCCAAAAGCACATTAGAACTCGTCGATCATCATTTTGCAATTTAGAATCTTAATCTTTCTACATGACATGATTTAATGGAGACGCTCATAACTCCCTTGTTTGATATTGTATTGCGTCAATTTTTGGTCATCTGAAAGGTACTTTAGTGCTCTTTCATTCCTAACTAGAATCATCATATTCCGGCAACATTTGGGAATCCGTAAGCGGGATCGTAGTCGTTGGTCCTAAATTTTTCCTTCATCTCCTTGTCCTATAGTAACATTCATAACTCTCTCTCCAATGGTCAAATTTAGACTATTTTGAGCTCATTAGAATGGTAACTTAACAAGCTTCCAAATGGGACCAGAATTGGCTAATATCGAGACCTTTCGATATGCCAAAAGCACGTTGGAACTCTTTGATCATCATTTTGCAATTTGGATGGTTAATCTTCCTTGATTGTGGGATCCAATGGAGATGCTCATAACTCCTTCGTTTGATGTCAAATTAGGTTGATTTTTGGCCATCTAAAAGGTACTTTAGTGCTCATTCATTCCTGACAGGAATCGTCGTATTCCGAGACCATTTGGGCATCCGTAAGTGGGATTGCTATCGCCAGTCTTGAATTTTTCCTTCAACTCCTTGTCCAATAGTAACCTTCATTACTCTCTCTTCAGTGGTCAAATTTAGACTATTTTGAGCTCATTGGAATGGTAATTGACAAGCTTCCAAATAGGATCGAAATTGGCTAATTCTAAGACCATTCGATATCTCAAAAGCACGTGGGAACTCTTCAATCATCATTTTGCATTTTGGATTGTTAATCTTTCCATATCATGTGATCTAACGGAGATGCTCATAACTTCCTCGTTTGATGTCAGATTGGGTTGATTATTGGTCATCTAAAAGGTACTTTAGTGCTCTTTCATTCCTGATTGGAATCATCGTATTCTGAGACCATTTGGGCATCCGTAAGTGGGATCGCAATCGTCGGTCCTGAATTTTTCCTCCATCTCCTTGTCTAATAGTAACCTTCATAACTCACTTTTTAGTGGTCGAATTAAGACTATTTTGAGCTCATTAGAATGGTAACTTGACAAGCTTCCAAATGGGAATGGAATTGGTTAATTCTGAGACCGTTTGATATACCAAAAGCACGTGGGAACTCTTCGATCATCATTTTGCAATTTGGATTGTTAATCTTTCCATATCATGCGATCCAACGAAGACGCTCATAACTCCCTCTTTGATGTCGAATTGGGTCAATTTTCGGTCATCTGAAAGGTACTTAGTACTCTTTCATTCCTGACTAGAATGGTCATATTCCGGGACCATTTGGGCATCCGTAAGTGGGATCGCAGTCGTCGTTCCTGAATTTTTTCTTCATCTCCTTGTCCAATAGTAACCCTCATAACCATCCCTTTAGTGGTCAAATTTAGACTATTTTGAGATCATTGGAATGGTATCTTGACAAGCTTTTAAATAGGACCAGAATTAGCTAATTCCAAGACCATTCGATATCCTAATAGCACGTTGGAACTCTTCAATTGTCTTTTTTGTATATGGATTGTAAATCCTTTCAAATCACGAGATCTAACAGAGACGCTCATAACTACCTCATTTGATGTCAGGTTAGGTCAATATTTGGTTATCTGAAAGGTACTTTAGTGCTCTTTCATTCCTCACTGGAATCGTCGTATTCCGAGCCATTTGGGCATCCGTAAGTGGGATCGCAGTCGTCAGTCCTGAATTTTTCCTTCATCTCCTTGTCCAATAGTAATCTTCATAACTCTCTCTTTAGTGATCAAATTTAGACTATTTGGAGCTCATTAGAATGATAACTTGACAAGCTTCCAAATGGGACAGGAATTGGCTAATTTCGAGACCGTTCGATATCCTAAAAGCACATTGGAACTATTCGATCATCATTTTACAATTTGAATTGTTAATCTTTCCAATCACGTGATCCAATGGAGACGCTCATAATTCCCTCGTTTGATATCAGATTGGGTCAATTTTTGGTCATCTGGAAGGTACTTTAGTGCTCTTTCATTCCTGACTGGAATTGTCGTATTCCGAGACCATTTGGGCATGTGTAAGTGGGATCGTCGTCATCCGTCTTGAATTTTTATTTCATCTCCTTGCCCAATAGTAACCTTTATAACACTCTCTTCAATGGTCGAATTTAAAATATTTTAAGCTCATTGGAATGGTAAGTTGACAAGCTTCCATATGGGAATGGAATTTGCTAATTCTGAGACTGTTCGATATCCCAAAAGCATGTTGGAACTCTTCGATCATCATTTTGCATTTTGGATTGTTAATCTTTCCAAATCGCATGATCCAACGGAGAAGCTCATAACTCCTTTAGTGGTCTTTCATTCCTAACTGGAATGGTCATATTCCGAGACCATTTGGCATCCGTAAGTGGGATCATAATCGTCGGTCCTGAATTTTTCCTTCATCTCCTTCTCCAATAGTAACCCTCATAACCCTCCCTTTAGTGGTCAAATTTAGACTATTTTGAGCTCATTAGAATGGTAAATTCACAAGCTTCCAAATGGGACCAGAATTGGCTAATTCCGAGACTGTTCGATATCCCAAATGCACGTTGGAGCTCTTCGATCGTCTTTTTTTGTATATAGATTGTAAATCTTTCCAAATCACGGGATCCAACGGAGACGCTCATAACTCCCTTGTTTGATGTCGGATTGGGTCAATTTTTGGTCATGTGAAAGGTACTTTAGTGCTCTTTCATTCCTGATTGGAATCGTCGTATTCTTAGACCATTTGGGCATCCGTAAGTGGGATCGCCATCGTTGGTCCTGAATTTTTCCTCCATCTCCTTGTGCAATAGTAACCTTCATAACTCTCTCTCTTTAAGTGTCGAATTTAGACTATTTTGAGCTCATTAGAATGGTAACT
The DNA here is from genome assembly GCF_029962835.1 of Magnolia sinica. Classification (NCBI taxonomy): domain Eukaryota; kingdom Viridiplantae; phylum Streptophyta; class Magnoliopsida; order Magnoliales; family Magnoliaceae; genus Magnolia; species Magnolia sinica. The sequence continues at coordinate 68,621,207 of NC_080578.1, read as the reverse complement.
TAACAAGCTTCCAAATGGGACCAGAATTGGCTAATTCTGAGACTATTTGATATCCTAAAAGCACGTTGGAACTCTTCGATCATGATTTTGCAATTTAGATTGTTAAGCATTACAAATCATGTGATCCAATGGAGATGCTCATAACTCCCTCGTTTGATATCGGATAGGGTTGATTTTTGGTCATCTAAAAGGTACTTTAGTGCTCATTCATTCCTCATAGGAATCATCATATTCTGAGACCATTTGGGCATCCGTAAGTGATATTGCAGTCGTCGGTCTTGAATTTTTCCTTCATCTCCTTGTCCAATATTACCCTCATAACTCTCTCTTCAGAGGTCAAATTTAAACTATTTCAAGCTCATTGGAATGGTAACTTTCGAAGCTTCCAAATAAGACAAGAATTACCTAATTTGGAGACCGTCGATATCTCAAAAGTAAATTGGAACTCTTCGATCGCCATTTTTCAATTTGGATGGTTAATCTTTCTAAACCGCGTGATCCAACGAAGACGCTCATAACTCCCTTGTTTGATCTCAAATTGGGTCAATTTTTTGTCATTTGAAAGTTACTTAAGTGCTCTTTCATCCTGACTGGAATCGTCATATTCCGGGACCATTTGGGCATCCACAAGTGGGATTGCAGTCGTCGGTCCTGAATTTTTCCTTCATATACTTGTCTAATTGTAACCGTTATAAGCCTCCCTACAGTGGTCGAATTTAGACTATTTTGAGCTCATTAGAATAACAACTTAACAAGCTTCCAAATGGGACCCGAATTGGCTAATTCTAAGATGGTTTGATATCCCAAAAGCACGTTGGAACTCTTCGGTCATCATTTTACAATTTAGATTGTTAATCTTCCCACATCGCGTGATCCAATGGAGACGTTCATAACTCCTTCGTTTGATGTCAGATTGGGTCGATTTTTGGTCATCTGAAAGGTACTTAAGTGCTCTTTCATTGCTGACTGGACTCGTTGTGTTCCGAGACCATTTGGGTAACTGTGAGTGGGATTATAGTCGTCGGTCCTGAATTTTTCCATCATCTCCTTGTCCAATAGTAACCTTTATAACTCTCTTCAGTGGTCCAATTTATACTATTTTCAACTCATTGGAATGGAAACTTGACACGCTTCCAAATGGTACCGGAATTGGCTAATTCTGAGACCGTTTGATGTCCTAAAAGCACGTTGGAACTCTTTGATCGTCATTTTGCAATTTGGATTGTTAATCTTTCCAAATCGCATGATCCAATAGAGATGCTCATAACTCCCTTATTTGATGTCGGATTGGGTTGATTTTTGGTCATCAGAAAAGTAATTTAGTGCTCTTTCATCCATGACTGGAATCGTCATATTTCGAGACCATTTGGGCATCCGTAAGTGGGATCACAATCGTCGGTCTTGAATTTTTTCTTCACCTCCTTCTCCAAAAATAACCCTCATTACCCTCCCTTCGATGGTCGAATTTAGACTATTTTGAGCTCATTAGAATGGTAACTTGACAAGCTTCTAAATGAGACTAAAATTGGCTAATTCCGAAACCGTTCGATATGTCAAATGCGTGTTGGAACTCTTCGATCATCTTTTTTTGTATATAGAATGAAAATCTTTCTAAAACGCGGGATCCAATGGAGGCTCTCATAACTCCAACATGTGATGTCGGATTGGGTCAATTTTTGGTCATCAAAAAGGTACTTTAGTGCTCTTTCATTAGTGAATGGAATCATCGTATTCCGAGACCGTTTGGTCATCCATAAGTGGGATTGCAGTCGTCGGTCCTGAATTTTTCCTTCATCTCCTTGTCCAATATTAACCTTCATAACTTTCTCTTCAGTGGTCGAATTTAGACTATTTTGAGGTTATTGGAATTGAAACTTGACAAGCTTCCAAATGGGACTAGAATTGCTTAATTCTATGACCGTTCGATATCCCAAAAGCACGTTGGAACTCTTCGATCGTCATTTTGCAATTTGGATTGTTAATCTTTCCAAATTGCATGATCCAACGGAGACAATCATAACTCCCTTGTTTGATGTTGGATTGGGTTGATTTTTGGGTATATGAAAGATAATTTATTGCTCTTTCATTCTTGACTGGAATCTTCGTATTCCAAGACCATTTGGGCATCCATAAGTGGGATCGCAGTTGTCAGTCTTGAATTTTTCCTTCATCTCCTTGTCTAATAGTAACCCTCATAACTCTCTTTAGAGGTCAAATTTAAACTGTTTCAAGCTCATTGGAATGGTAAATTGCGAAGCTTCCAAATGAGACAAGAATTGACTAATTATGAGACCGTTCGAGATCTGAAAAGCCCGTTGGAACTCTTTGATCGTCATTTTTCAGATTAGATTATTAATCTTTGCAAATCACAGGATCCAACGGCGATGCTCATAACTCTCTCATTTGATGTTGGATTGGGTCAATTTTTGTCATTTGAAATGTACTTTAGTGCTCTTTCATTCCTGACTAGAATCGTCTTATTTCGGGACCATTTGGGCATCCTTAAGTGGGATCGCAGTCGTTGGTCCTGAATTTTTCCTTCATCTCCTTGTCCAATAGTAACCCTCATAACCCTCCATTCAGTGGTCAAATTTATACTATTTTGAGCTCATTAGAATGGTAACTTGACAAGCTTCCAAATGAGACCAGAATTGGCTAATTCTGACACCGTTCGATATCCAAAAAGCACGTTGGAACTCTTCGATCATCATTTTACAATTTGGATTGTTAATCTTTCTACATCGCGTGATCCAATGGAGATGCTTATAACTCCCTCGTTTGATGTCGGATTGGGTTAATTTTTGGTCATCTGAAAGGTACTTTCATGCTCATTCATTCCTGACTAGAATTGTCGTATTCCGAGACCATTTCGGTATCCGTAAGTGGGATCGCAGTCGTTGGTCCTGAGTTTTTCCTTCATCTCCAGATCCAATTATAACCCTCATAACTCTCTCTTTAGAGGTCAAATTTAAACTATTTCAGGCTGATTGGAATGGTAACTTGCAAAGCTTCCAAATGATACAAGAATTGACTAATTTTGAGACCGTTTGATATCTCAAAAGCATGTTGGAACACTTCGATCATAATTTTTCAATTTAGATTGGTAATCTTTCCAAATTACGAGATCCAATGAAGACAGTCATAACTCCCTCGTTTGATGTTAAAGTGGGTCAATTTCTAGTCATCTGAAAGGTACTTTAGTGCTCTTTCATTCATGATTGAAATCATCATATTCCAGGACCATTTGGGCATCCGTAAGTGGGATCGCAGTTGTTGGTTGTGAATTTTTCCTTCATCTCCTTGTCTAGTAGTAACCCTCATAACCTTCCCTTTAGTGGTCAAATTTAGACTATTATGAGCTCATTAGAATGGTAACTTAACAAGCTTCCAAATGGGACCAGAATTGGCTAATTCCGAGACCGTTTGATTTCCCAAAAGCACATTGAAACTCTTCGATCATCATTTTACAATTTGGATTGTTAATCTTTGAACATCACGCGTTCCAACGGAGATGCTCATAACTCCCTCATTTGATGTCGAATTGGGTACATTTTTGGTCATTGGAAAGGTACTGTAGTGCTCATTCATTCCTGACTGGAATCATCATATTCCAAGATCATTTGGGCAACCGTAAGTGGGATTGCACTCGTTGGTCTTGAATTTTTCCTTCATTGCCTTGTCCAATAGTAACCCTCATAACTCTCTCTTCAGAGGTCGAGTTTAAACTATTCAAGCTCATTGGAATGGTAACTTTCGAAGCTTCCAAATGAGACAAGAATTACCTAATTTTGAGACCGTTCGATATCTCAAAAGCACATTGGAACTCTTCGATCGTCATTTTTCAATTTGGATGGTTAATCTTTCCAAATCATGGGATCCAATGGAGACGCTCATAACTCCCTCGTTTGATGTCGGATTGGGTTAATTTTTTGTCATCTGAAAGGTAGTTTAGTGCTCTTTCATCCTGACTGGAATCGTCATATTTCGGGACCATTTAGGCATCCATAAGTGAGATTGTAGTCGTCGGTCCTAAATTTTTCCTTAATATACTTGTCTAATAGTAACCCTCATGACCCTCCCTACAATGGTTGAATTTAGACTATTTTGAGCTCATTAGAATGGTAACTTAACAAGCTTCCAAATGGGACACGAATTGGCTAATTCCAAGACCGTTCGATATCCTAAAAGCACATTGGAACTCTTTGGTCATCATTTTACAATTTCGATTGTTAATCTTTCAACATTGCGCGATCCAACGGAGACATTCATAACTCCCTCGTTTGATGTCGGATTGAGTTGATTTCTGGTCATCTGAAAAGTACTTAAGTGGTTTTTCATTAGTGATTGGAATCATCATATTCCGAGACCATTTAGGCATCCGTGAGTGGGATTGTAGTCGTCGGTCCTGAATTTTTCCATCATCTCAGTGTCCAATACTAACCTCCATAACTCTCTCTTCAGTGGTCCAATTTTGACTATTTTAAGCTCATTAGAATGGAAACTTGACACACTTCCAAATGGGACCGAAATTAGCTAATTCTAAGACCGTTTGATGTCCCAAAAGCACGTTGGAACTCTTTGATCGTCATTTTGCAATTAGGTTTGTTAATCTTTCCAAATCAAGTGATCTAACAGAGATGATCTAACAGAGACGCTCATAACTCCCTTATTTGATGTCGGATTGGGTTGATTTTTGGTCATCAGAAAGGTAATTTAGTGCTATTTCATCCCTGACTGGAATTGTCATATTCCGAGACCATTTGAGCATCCATAAGTGGGATCGCAGTCGTCGGTCCTGAATTTTTCGTTCATCTCCTTGTCCAATAGTAACCCTCATAACCCTCCCTTCAGCGGTCGAATTTAGACTATTTTGAGCTCATTAGAATGGTAACTTGACAAGCTTCCAAATGAGACCAGAATTGGCTAATTCTGAGACCGTTCGATATCCCAAATGCATGTTGGAACTCTTCGATCGTCTTTTTTTGTATATAGATTGTAAATCTTTCCAAATCGTGGGATCCAATGGAGATGCTCATAACTCCCTCGTTTGATGCCGGATTAGGTTGATTTTTGGTCATATGAAAGGTACTTTAGTGCTCTTTCATTCCTGAATGCAATCATCATATTCTGAGACCATTTGGGCATCCGTAAGTTAAATCGCAGTCGTCGGTCCTGAATTTTTCCTTCATCTCCTTGTCCAATAGTAACCTTCATAACTCTCTCTTCAGTGGTCGAATTTAGACTATTTTGAGCTCATTGGAATGGTAACTTGACAAGCTTCCAAATGGGACCAGAATTGGCTAATTCTAAGACTATTCGATATCCCAAAAGCACATTGGAACTCTTCAATTGTCATTTTGCAATTTGGATTGTTATTCCTCCCAAATCGCGCGATCCAATGGAGGCGCTCATAACTCCCTTGTTTGACGTTGGATTGGGTTGACTTTTGGTTTTATGAAAGGTAATTTAGTGCTCTTTCATTCCAGACAAGAATCTTTTTATTCTTAGACCATTTGGCATCTGTACGTGGGATCGCAGTCGTCAGTCTTAAATTTTTCCTTCATCACCTTGTCCAATAGTAATGCACATAACTCTCTCTTCGGAGTTAAAATTTAAACTATTTCAAGTTCATTAGAATGGTAACTTGTGAAGCTTCTAAATGAGACAAGAATTGCCTAATTTTGAGAGCGTTTGACATCTCAAAAGCACGTTGGAACTCTTCGATCATCATTTTGCAATTTGGATTGTTAATCTTTCCACATCGCACGATCCAATGAAGATGCTTATAACTCCCTCGTTTGATGTCGGATTGGGTCAATTTTTGGTCATCTGAAAGGTACTTTAGTGTTCTTTCATTCCAGAATGGAATCGTTCTATTCTGAGACCATTTGGGCATGCGTAAGTGGGATCGCAGTCGTTGGTCCTGAATTTTTCCTTCATCTCCTTGTCCGATATTAACCTTCATAACTCTCTCTTCAGTGGTCAAATTTAGACTCGTTTGAGATTATTGTAATGATAATTTGACAAGCTTCTAAATGGGACCGGAATTGGCTAATTCTGAGACCGTTCGATTAAGAACATAAGGTCCACCAAGACCATACATTGTGGTGGGCCTAGTGGGCAGCCCATTACTCCAACACATGAGCAAGAATTCTCATTCAAGATAAACAATTTGGGCATACAACCTAGCCCAAGGATATAGTTGATTTGGTGGGCAACCAAGGGCCTAACCATTCACACATTCTAGGTCACTAGCCCAACACAATACTATGGTGAATTCAACCCAAGAATATACTGGGCCTATCTAGAAAGTTCCATCCCATTTGGGCCTACAAGAGTCCAAAAATTAGGTAACATAGATGCCCAAATAACCCAATTATGGTGGGCCTCAAGAGTGCATTAATTAAGCCCAAATTAAGGAAGTAAAGGCATGAAGTTATCACTACAAAATCCTCTAAGCCCCACACCCTTAAGACCCCAGCCCAAAAACAACACACATTTATAAGAAACCTTGCTAGATTTTTAGTCCACTAGCTATCTGGGCCTGCTGGAGCCCAGTAAAATAATCTTTTGATTGGAATAAGGGTCCAGGGAGGTCCAGCATCATGATCAGAGGGTCTCACCACATAAGGAGTACTCTAACAACACAAGGAATCGGTGGGCCACACTGCTAGATCAAAAGTCCAGCAGCAGCCCACAATGGATGTCCCACAATGGGCCTGGGCGGTCTAATGGGCTAGACGCCCAGCCCTCTCCAAAGGCAAAAGTGGGCCCCATCTTAGATGTTCCACACTAGGGTGGGCCACGTCCAAGGGGGTCACATAATGGATGGACACATGGATGAAAACGCTACATCATGGTGGGCCTCACAAGGGTGGGACGGCCAGCCTTGCTGGATGTCAACAACTGGGACGTCCAACAAGGTGACTGGTCCAGCCACTTGCACCCGGAATTCAGATGGCCTATATGGCATATTTTCATGATAGGTGGGTCCCAACAAGGGTGGGCCACCATAGGAATTAGTTTCAGAATTTATTATATAGGCTAAGTATTTTAAAAAAAAATGGACAGCAATACATTTAGAAAATCTGGTGGTGTAGAAATTACTGTTGTCCCCATGTTTGGCACCACATGGGGTGGGCCTAAGCTTGTCCAAACCCCTGGAAAATAAGTAGAAAGGATGGTCCCACACATGGACAGAAAGTGGGGTCCACCAGAGTGGCCCACTTACTCCAAGAATTAAGGTAAGAGTGCTCATTTCTAACATACGATGTTGCTAAACTATCCAAAAATTTCTGGACAGTTAGCCCACTTTGGCCCATCCCATGGGCCTCAATCATGGGGGAAATGATGTGAGCCCCATTCCTCATCAAAGTGGGGTCCACACACTACAAAATTCCCAAGGGAATTTGGGAGAAAAGGCATGCAAACAGTCCCAAACATTAGCTCAAAAGTCATGTTCCAGATGGGCCTGAAATCTGGACAGCAACATATGTTGTCCATATTTCGGTCCATATAAATTATTCAAAGGGTTTATACCCTAATCCATCAAGTGGGGTCCACCTACATAGGTTAGCATAATTTCAGATCCATTAGTACACCCAAACTTCCATGAAAAACCATGTTTGGAGGCCACCCAACCCATGCATGTCATGGTGGGCCTGGACGTCCCATCTTCCTGATGGATCTGAGATGTTGCTGAACACCTTAGTGGGCCACACATCTCTAGAAATAAATAGAAGAAAATAGAGAGAAAGGGAGAGAGAAGGAGAGAGATCCGACCATTGGTGGAAGGTTCCGCCACTCATGAACCTTCCAACTACAATCTACACCATCCACTACCTTTGTCTATTACATGCAAGCTATTACAAGGCAAGAAAATTTGCTGGGGGTAGGGACACCGTCCCCACCGTGCATGTAAGGTCTAGATGACTTATGTGATACTAAAATAAAGAGAAAATGCATCATGGTGGGTCCATGGAGAATGGCTGTGCAAGATCTAGGCCCATGGCCTTCATTATAGGAGCCATGTAGGACCTCCACCATGGATTGGTGGGTCCTACATGCTTCCATGCATGTAAGAAAAGGAAGGGAGGAAGAAGGAATGAAGAAACATCTACATGAAGCACCCACCTCCAAGGAAGCCTTCAAAACTCCAAGAGCTAGGTCCTAGGCTTCAATGGAGAAGTTTAGATGGTTGAGATGGAGGTTAGAATGTTAGATTAAGGGGGGAAATTGGGAGGAGAGTTTCTGGAATAGGGGAGAGGGTGGGACATCTCTAGTAATGGAAGAGGGAGATGAGAGGATGAGAAGGAGAGAGAGAGAGAGAGGAGAGGGAGGGGTATATCCAAGTAATGATTGTTCTCTAGGCTAGGGAAGAGCAAAGTCATCATGGCACATGGGGGGTAGAACCTAAGGCCAATGATGATTTTCTAGATAAGGTGGCCTATAGCTAGGCTATGATAGGTAGGGTAGGTAGGATGTTAGGGTAGGCATGATAGTCTTTCTAGAAAAAGGAGCTAGGTGGGCCCATTCTAGAAAAACGTGCAAGGCTAGCTAAGTGGGTCCCACCACATGATAAAAGGCTAAAAATGCTCAGATGATAAGTCAAGATGCACACATCAGAATTATGCATGATACGTAGTGGTGGAACTGCTGCGCCAATGTGGTCGCAATGGCATAGGTTTCGAGTCGATCTGGGTCAGGTCTACATGACCAGACTTAAGGATGATCTCAAACGCTATCCATAGGTCGCGGTTTGCTAGCATTCGACTGGTAGGACCGTAGGACCTAAAGGAACATAATGAATACTTGAGTAGGGTCTTACAGTTAATCTTTCCAAATCATGTGATCCAACGGAGACGCTCATAACTCCCTCGTTTGATGTCGGATTGGGTTGATTTTTGGTCATCTGAAAGGTACTTTAATGCTCTTTCATTCCTGACTAGAATCATCATATTCTGAGACCATTTGGGCATCCGTATGTGGGATCGCAGCCATCGTTCCTGAATTTTTCCTTCATCTCCTTGTCCAATAGTAACCCTCATAACTCTCTCTTTAAAGGTCAAATTTAAACTATTTCAAGCTCATTGGAATGGAAACTTGCGAAGCTTCCAATTGAGACAAGAATTGCCTAATTTTGAGACCGTTCGATATCTCAAAAGCACGTTGGAACTCTTCGATCGTCATTTTTCAATTTGGATTATTAATCTTTCCAAACTGCGGGATCCAATGGAGACACTCATAACTCCCTCGTTTGATGTCGGATCGGGTCAATTTTTGGTCATCTGAAAGGTACTTTGGTGCTCTTTCATTCTTGACTAGAATCATCATATTTTAGGACCATTTGGGCATCCGTAAGTGGATCGCAGTTGGCGGTCCTAAATTTTTCCTTCATCTCCTTGTCCAATAGTAACCCTCCCTTCAGTGGTCGAATTTCGACTATTTTATGCTCATTGGAATGATAACTTGACAAGCTTTCGAATTTAGACTATTTTATGCTCATTAGAATGGTAACTTGACAAGCATTCCAATAATAACCTTCATAACTGTCACGCCCCAAACCCAGGGACGAACAGCTTCCGTGATGCCCCGAATCCGCCACTCGACTTCCATACACCAAGTCCTGAGTTTGGCACACCACAAGGAAGATTTCTTGACTCAAATTTTTTTATTGTACATATATAATAATACCTGAGTGTAAAGATCCATGATCAAATTAACAAGCGACACTCTCCAATAGAAATCTTGATGGTTACAAGTACAATAATTTCCAAAAGGTACACGTCAACATTGCCAAATCAAAAAATAGATGCACTGCATCGAGAAAGAAAAGTTTTCCAAGCTACTCTAGCCCTAAAAAAATGGAAAATAGGAAGCTTAGGCAAAAAAAAGCTAAGTACACACGTTTGTGTAGTGTGTCCTACATGCAAGCAAGATAAATATGTTATAAGAAAATCATATATGTGAAAGGCGTGTAGCATGTAAAGTATGATGTCAATGCCAATGCAATGCATATGCATCATAGTAATACTCCAAGTCAATGCTACCAGCATCACCAAGTCATATTTTCATTTCTCCTATACCACAGCCATAACCGTATTACACGCATCCGTAATCACATCATCATCATCATATTGTCATGCCATAATTATACAATATCAGAAATACTGACAAGATCATGAGTCAAACAATATCAGAATACGTAATACAGATCAATTATACAAATGAGGAACAATATCAGAATATGCGATACAGATTAACTATACAAATGAGGAGTCATAAAGAGTCAAATATCAGATGTCGTATCTAAACCATATAAATGCAAAATAATAGGTAACCCAAAATGTCATATGCCACGGAGGTAATACAATATGCGGTGCGAATGGAATGACCATGCTAGAGTGTGAAGTTGGGATGATAATACGTAGTATCGCAGGCTATGGGGTCCATCACAAGGGACTTCTATCCAAACCAGTCCCATACCTAAATTTGGATAGTCAGACTTAATGTGGTAAACTCCTGGTCTCAGGTTAGTCGCGTGCCTAACCGAAATCCTGGCAATTATGAAGGTACACGTATAAATAGTTGCGCACCACCAACCCAAGTGGATAGTGAATGAATGAATGAATGAGCATGCAACTCCTGCTCAATAAGTCTACATATCAGTACGGTTCCTCTCTGGGATCATCACTGGGGTTTAGTACACTCCAAATGGTATTGCCCCTCTTCCAGCAGCACAGTCCAAGTGAGCATAATAAACCTCACTATCCGCCTAGCCAATAGTCTGTCAATACCTATCCGGCACGTCGATAGCAGACCCATTCACAAGCTGGTCAAACTCAACCTAGCTATGCCCCCTACCCTCGGGTGGATAAGGCCACCCCCCCTCCCAATCGACCACGACACAGTGGGAGACGCGACCTCCTGGTATCCGGCACTTGGGCGCTCATGTATCCACTCAGTCTCAACGTTGGGGTGTCCTCTGGTACCAAGAGGGTTCAGGAATTTTCACCCAGAGTCATCTATGACAGCCCGATACTAGAACAAATTTTCAGTGTGCCATCTAGCCATCCACGATATGTCTGTAGAGGCTGCGGCCCTGATGTCATTAGGGCGTACAGTAATCATAATGCAAGATTGTAACGCTCTGAAAATCGAGGGTCGAGTAGAAGTCCAACTCCCGATTTCCAACGCATCACTTATGTAACATATTTAATGATGATTAAATGTTGTCTGTATTAGTGCATAAAACATGAATAAGATTAAGCCAAATCAGCAAAACATAATCCAGGGACAATTGTAATATGCAAGCGGAAGACTGACTCAAATATGTATAACTTTATAAATCAGTATAGGTTCCCAAAGTATGTATGTATTACCAGGTCAATAATTACATGTATTGTTTCAAAATACAAAATGTCAAAAATGTAATAGTTCACTACAAGGATAACCCTGAAGCCCCGCCGATCAGAATGGTCTATGCAAACCCGCCTGAATACTGCATATATGAGAAAGAATCCTCATCATCTGTGAAGTTCGCCTCTGCCTCATCAGTCGGGTCTCCATCTGCAACTAAGACAGAGTCTGGTTGGTGTTTAAAACACCGTCCCGTAACGTGGCAGTAAGTGATCAACTCAGTGGAACAATAAAGCAAAGGTTAACATGTTATCAATTCAGTCAAGCAGTAATGATAAAATAATACAATCGAACATCCCTAAGTACTCTGATTAATGCAGGAATGGAATGTATAAATGATGCATGCCCTCGCCTTCACTCCCTCAGCGATCTTCATCTAACGATCGTGCATGTCAGTCACTTCCGCGTGCTCTCTACACATCGCCAAATGGCACATGCAATGCGGTGCATGAGTATGATTACCAAGTTCTTATTAGTCCTTTTCATACAGCAAGATTGGGAAGCTAAGGTACCTCTCTTATATTAATTCCCAATGATGATCCATTCTAAGGTCGTCAGTCCTAGTAAATGTCATACGATGTTACGGTTCTAGGTCACTGCAAAGGGCTCGTCACCTTATCAGTGCAAGCCTAGTTTGTACTCTTGTCGCTACGTAAGGGCTCGTCGCCTCTACGCAGTCTTAGCGTATGCTCAAGGTCACTACAAAGGGCTCGTCACCTTATCAGTGTAGGCTGACAGCTTGAATACAGTGTCTCATACCACCGTATTCAGCTCACGAGGCTGTGTTGCTCATTGGACACTATGGGGAGGCTCGTCACCCCAGCGTAGGCCGACAGCTCGACCACGGTGTCCCATACCACCATGCCCGGCTCATGAGTCTTAGCGGATCGAGGTACCAAGGTTAAAGGGATTTTCACTGGTGAGTTTGGTACCTTAGATTCAAGCAGTAGCGTCCATACATGCTGAACATACATCGGGTCAATCGGGTTACTTGACGAGCTCGACTAGTATGAGCGCACCTCAAGTTGATCGACATAAAGGGCATAAGCACTCTGTGTGGCCTAACCACTGCCGACATCCAAAGTACGACTCGGGTTCATTGAACGCGTCTTGTGTGGCGAAAACAACCTCAGCCACCTAATCGAGATTTGTTACCGATTGCCTGGACTAAGTCATAGTCCCAATCACACTCAGTTGCAGTTTATATATCACATATGATATGCATAGCAGCATTACATAACAGTTTAACCATTTTAAGCATTTAAGCATTTCATGAAACACATAGTACACATGTTATCTTACCTAGGCATTACTTCCATAAATCACATAGTAAGACGATAGGTTACATAAAGGAAACTATGGTTATAGAGAAGGGGATTGAGAATCCTGTCTCAACACCTCATTTCAAATATTTAAACAAGCATTTCCTCATATAGGCATTTCATCAAACACTTACACTACACATATCACATACATAGATTAATTTACTCAAAACGTATATTATAGTAAATCCTTTCACATAGGAGTTGCAACACATACAACGATCATGTATTACCAAATATCCATCATAACAGGTACTAATCATAATTCCATATTCATTCAGACATTTCAAAAAATACTTAGTTTACACACTTCAGCATACATGACTTATGTTGGTTGTAACAGGTGTTAGGGCAAACCCTTTCACCATGGAGTTGTCACATATACAACAACCATATATCCATGACGGATAATCATGGCAAGCGTGAATCCAAATTCCATACTCATTCAATCATATCAAAAAACACAAGAATACACTATATTCAACATAGTTCATATATATGTGTAAAGTGCAAGAAACATCGTCTAAGCATGTGATAGCAATTCAAGTCAGTCATAAATCATTAACTGATGTTGAAAGCCTTGAAAACCATAACCTAAACATTTATAGTTCGCACCTTACACCGATAAACAAGTAACGGATTTGTTTTAGACACTCGGTCTTTGTCAACGGCGGATTGGCAACCTATAACATGAATTAGGTTAGCTATTTCATAACTTACACTATCTAAAACCCTAAAACAGATTAGGGTTAGGTTTTCTTACCTATGAACGGAATCAGAATCGCCTGTATAGCGATACAGGAATGGTGGTTGAGTGCGTGGAATAGCGAGATCGAATCCCAGGAAGAATCTCCAACTCTCACTCCCACTTTCTCTCTTTTCCCTTCTCTTTTTTCTCCTCTCTCCCCTAGGGTTTCTCAAATTCGTATGAGGTGAGAGAGAGAGAGAGGGTTTAAGGTCCTTATATAGGCCTAGGACTGATGGAAATGGCCCCAAGGCCAAGGTATACTTAGGTTATATCCAAAGGGCGTCTGTTTCAGCCCAACGGAGCACTTATGGTGGCCCCTTTTCCATGTGTGGTCGGACTTAAGCTCCCTGACCATGGATCTAGGTCCGGCTGTGTTTTCATTCCGATCTGGTTTACAGATCAGCCGTGGTGGACCAGTTTCAGTTTAACGGTCACCGGCACTTGATCAGGGCCACAAGTGCATAGACATGTGTGGGACATTTCTCCTGATCCGAGGGTGTATTTGGGTCTGAATCTGATGGTCTGAATCCTTATATTTGACCCGCAAGTGACACGACTCAGATTACTTAAGTTCGAATTTCATTTCTAAAGACGTTCACGTTTCTCACACACTTTGCTCCAGGCTCAAGTTGTGCATTTCTAGACACAATTAAGACTTGATTTTCAAGGGGTTGTCAAGTACAGTAATGCGGTCATAACTGTATAGTTTCATGGTCATCGGACTTTCGACGTGCGGTCCAGGTCCGATATGGAGTTTCGATGTGCTCCCGAGAGCAACCGGGTTTAAGGATGGATTCTAAATTTTAGGGTAATGTAGCGTCAATGATACTGTACGGTTTGGGTCTTGCAAATCATATTTAAAGTGATTAGTGCTAATTTCACAAGTACTCTAGTTTAGCACTCACTAATACTAACCTAATTTCTAAAGGTTTTGCTCTTGGGTGATTTCTGCCTGAGGTGGTATTCGGGCCCTTACGGATTTTTTCGAGACGTTACAAAGATGCATGAGTCATACAATCTAGTCATGCAGCAATCTAGCGCATACCGTGTACTCATGTGAGACAATCTCCGCTTATCAAGTAGTCTCATAATCGTCATGCCCAATGACATATGTAACGGTTAACCACCTCTCATAACAAACATGCAGATGATGCGTATGGGTATGTATCATGATGCTATGCTGTCACATACTCATAATCGACATCGACAATTGGAATAGGTGAGAATGGGCCTAACAAGGCCTAAGGGAAGGTCACAATGTGGACATTCAACCATCATTGCCCGTCAATGTGGACATTTAACCAACATTGCTCCCAAGGAGTAGCCCACATAAACATCAATACATACATCGTGGTGAAATCACACATCACATTGGTCCTCATATACATCGCTTTGGGTCTCACACAAGGGCCACACATTCATCGCATTGGGCCTCACTCATGGGCTGCATATACATCACATTGGGCCATATCATATGGGCCTTACACATCGCAATGGGCCTCGGCACATGGGCCATGAATACACCACATCAGGCTTCACAACCCATGGGCTTCAAATACACAATAGGTGGGCCCTACACATGGGCCTCAAATACATCACAATGAGCCTCATCATATGGGCCGAAAATATATCTCAATGGGCCTTGCCCATAGGCCACGAATACATGGCTACACCAATTATGATAAGTCTTATACTACAACCACTTCACACGTCACATAGTTAATGACTCATATTTGGTGTTGCATGGTTATGGGCCAAGAGCCACATTTCATTATACCATTTATGGTTTAGAGATCACAACATATAGAATCTAGGACCTTAATAGCATTAGCTTGAGTAACATAACCCTACATCACATTTGGTTTAGTGTACAACTTAGTTATATGTGATTCAAGTGGCGGTATCTATATCGATAAGCACAAACCTACATTGTTGAATGGCCATCAATGCCACTTGATTTCATACAGTTAGGAGGCCTTGTACGTATTTCACATTCATACAATTAGATGACTACATATACTACATATACTCCACCATTGCCTATGATTAGGTGGTTATATATACATCAAATACCTACATGATTAATGGACCAAACAGGTATATCACACCACTAGAGTCTACATATTTGTTATAATTAAACATGTTTAAGGGTTTAAATACAAGTCACACGATCCTATTACTTAGGGCTGTACTCTAACCAAAGTGCCAAGTGATCAAGGGCTGTCCACGATCAGCCCATTTAAGGGATTAATCATCATTACTTCAAAAATTACAATACCAGTTCATCATATGTTCAACACATGGAGATTACAAACTCTTGTCGAAGAGGCCTAATGGTTGGCCCAAAGCTACCACTGATGGGCCCATATAGCATTCACTTAAAATGGGCCTTAACATTCTTGGACCCACACATAAATGGAATTTACAATGAGTTTTATATGGTGAAACTCAAGGGGCTTTCCCATGATGTTAAGTCGTATGTGACCTACTTAAGACTTAGGTCTACTTTGATTTTAGTACAAATCCTAAAATGATATGACGAAGTAGATGGTCTGCATGGATTAAATAGATACCCCATGGTGGCCTTAGGTTGGATTCAATAGTTAGGTCCTTATTCTCACAGCCTTGTATTGTATGGTCCAATTCAGGTTGGATGGATTGATCTTTGGGACAATGCTCTAAAGGGGACTCAATACATGGGCTAGATGGGTTGAATATCTAAAACATCATCGGGATGGCCCATAACAAATTTTTTTGTGATGAGAGTTCAATTTACATTATTTCATAATGTACGGCTATCTAATCATTGGATGGGCCGGATTCATAGTAACATACCGTCAAAAGGGTTGATAAAATAGATAAACAGTAAGGATCTTAAATATATATCATGTCATAGCCATGGTGGATTAAGTGGCATAACACTTACATCAAATTGGGCCATACCACACACAAGTTGAGAGGTTTACCCTCCATTAAATATTCATAATCATGTGTTGGGCCTACAGAGATGTGGTTCATAAATCCAACCCATCCATTATGTGTATCCCACTTGGTTGAGGGGTCAAACCAAGTTTCAAATGCATTAAAATTTCAGGTGGACCCCACAAAGTGCTTTTATATACTTGAGCTCCGAGTTGTATAAACGGTTCAAAGAGATCAAAGCTACATGGTCCCAAAGTGATGTATTTATTACATATACAGAGTTCATCTATTTTTTTATTTTTATTTATTTATTTATTTTAGAGATCATTTTATAGCATTATCAAAAAATGAATCATACCCAAAGATTATCTGGACCTCACCACAAACAGTAGTGGAGATAATGATTTCACCGTTAAACAATTTAAAGGGCCCCACCTTAATATTTATTTTCCATCCAATCTATTCATAAGGTCACAAAGACCTGAATTAAGGGGAAAAACTAATTTCATATTGGTCCAAAACTACTATGACCCAAAAAGGGTTCCAATGGTAGACGTTCAATCCCTGGTGCTTTTGTAGTGTGGCCCACTTAATAGTTATATCTATCTTATTTTTTTTGTCTCAAGCCTTAGGACAAGCTCACCAAATGGATGGATGGTTTAGATATAACATATACCACATGATCAGACCCATAAAATTGTTGATTTATTCAGCTTCATCAATTTATTTTTATTTTTATATTTATTTTATTTTTTAATGGTGTGGGCCACCTGAGTTCCGTGTATGGTTGAAATTTGGGGGTGGCCCATTTTTAAATGGGACCCATCAATTGCATGGGACTGAAGTTCAACACACATCATGGTGGGGCCTATGGTGAGGCCCACCTCTTTCCAGCGTCAAACGCTGGCAGCAACAGCGTCAGTGCTGTTTTGTATTTTTTTCATATTTGGGGCCCATAACAGGACGATCCAGTCCATCTGTTGTGTGTGTCCCACATGGTGAAGGGGTCAGTACAAGTTTCAGATGCATAAAATTCCAAGTGGGCCCCAACAAGTACTTTTAGATGTTTTAGCATGTCTTCACATGATTTTTAATGGTGTGGCCTACCAGAGAACTGGATTAGTTTCATTTTTCGGCTCAACGCCTAAAATGAGTTGGGAAATTGGATGGACGGTGTGAATTAAATACATACATTATGGGTGGGGCCCATTGTGGACCCATAGCCCCAACTCTCTCCTTTATATATATATATATATATATATATATATATATATATATATATATATATATATATATATATATATTTGTATATATATATATATTTAAATGTGGTGTGTGTGCACATGTGTATGTGTGAGTGTGTGTCTAGCCCAATGGCCATACTTGAACAGTTTGGATGGCCTACAAAATTCTGGTGGGGCCCACTATCAATGGGTCCCACATAAAGCCTATAATAAATTATTATTTATTTATTATTTTTTTCTCCCATGCATCCATACCATTAATCACATCATTATCATCATATCATCACAAGTATTAATTATTATTATTTTTTTTTTTTATATGTACTCTCCTATGTATCCACACCATTGATCACATTGTTATCCTCAAATCATTTCCACTAATAATCATACAAATAATAATATAAAAAAACAAATAAACCAAGAGTGGAGTGGGTGTACTCACCTTGATGAATTAGATGGATGGTTGAGATGGATGGAAGGGATGGGATTGATGGAGTTGATGGCCCGCCAAGATCACTCCTCTCTCTCTCTCTCTATGGAAAATGGTGAAATGCTAAGGGATTGAGGGGTATTTATAAAGAAATGGATAAATTTTTGGTTAAGTTAGGCTAATGTGATTAATATTAGCCTAGGTTAGGATCATGGTAATTAATTCATGCTTTGTAATTAATGGTGGATTAAAGGAGTATGGGATGGCATGGTGTGACGATGTCATGCATGAGGTGTGGCATGGAGGAGAGTTGACTTTTCATGCACATGAGAAATGAGAGGTATGGGTGTGTGACATCACACACATGGGTAGAGATTCTCTCAACCATGTGTGGCATGTGCATGTGTGTATGACATGTGTTGTGCACATGTGTAGAGTGGAGTACATGGCGCCATGCGCACATGGTACACTAATTATTCTTCACAGTGTATCTCATAAACGGAGTATCGTACAAATGCACGGGTTGTACCTTCATGATCGCAGCGATGGGGCGGTCGATATAAGATGGGTTTCGAGGTCTTGGAGTTCCAGTCAGTTGGGTGTGTACTATGAATGGCCAATCCATGTCTAGCTAAGGGTGTCGATCATCATGTACATAAGCATAGAAAATAGTATGGAATGGATGGGGTGTTACAATTGGTTAATTCCGAGACTGTTCGATATCCCAAAAGCACGTTGGAACTCTTCGATCGTCATATTGCAATTTGAATTGTTAATCTTTCCAAATCACGCGATCCAACGGAGACGCTCATAACACTCTCATTTGATGTTAGATTGGGTTGATTTTTGGTCATTTGAAAGGTACTTTAGTGCTCTTTCATTCCTGACTGGAATCGTCGTATTCCGAGACCATTTGGGCATCTGTAAGTGGGATCGCAGTCATCGTTCCTGAATTTTTCCTTCATCCCCTTGTCCAATAGTAACTTCATAACTCTCTCTTTAGTGGTCGAATTTAGACTATTTTGAGCTCATTGGAATGGTAACTTGACAAGCTTCCAAATGGGACCAGAATTGGCTAATTCTGAGATCGTTCGATATCCTAAAAGCACTTGGAACTCTTCAATCGTCATTTTACAATTTGGATTGTAAAGCTTTCCAAATAGCGCGATCCAAGGGAGACACTCATAACTCCCTTGTTTAATGTCAGATTGGGTTAATTTTTGGTCATTTGAAAGGTACTTTAGTACTTTTTTGATTCCTGAGTGGAATCATCGCATTCTAAGACCATTCGGGCATCCATAAGTGGGATCACAGTCGTCGGTCCTAAATTTTTCCTTCAACTCCTTGTCCAATAGTAACCTTCATAACTCTCTCTTCAGTGGTCGAATTTAGACTATTTTGAGCTCATTGGAATGATAAGTTGACAAGCTTCCAAATGGGACTAGAATTGGCTAATTCTGAGACCGTTCGATATCCCAAAAGAACTTGGAACTCTTCGTCATCATTTTGCAATTTGAATTGCTAATCTTTCCGAATCGCGTGATCCAATGGAGATGCTCATAACTCCCTTGTTTGATGTCGTATTGGGTCGATTTTTGGTCATCTGAAAGGCACTTTAGTGCTGTTTCATTCCTGACAGGAATCGTCGTATTCCGAGACCATTTGGGCATCCGTAAGTGGGATCGTAGTCATCGTTCCTAAATTTTTCCTTCATCTCCTTGTCCAATAGTAACCCTCATAAAACTCCCTCTTTAGAATTCATATTTAAACTATTTGAAGCTCATTGGAATGGTAACTTGCGAAGCTTCCAAATGAGACAAGAATTGCTTGATTTTGAGATCGTTCAATATCTCAAAAGCACATTGGAACTCTTAGGAATGGTAAGTTGATAAGCTTCCAAATGGGACCAGAAATCGCTAATTTTGAGACTGTTCGATATCCTAAAAGCACTTGGAACTCTTTAATCTTCTTTTTTGTATATAGATTGTAAATCTTTCCACATCACGGGATCCAACGGAGCCACTCATAACTCCCTTTTTTTATGTCGGATTGTGTCAATTTTTGGTCATCGAAAAGGTACTTTAGTGCTCTTTCATTCCTGACTGGAATTGTCATATTCTAAGACCTTTTGGGCATTCGTAAGTGCGTTCGCAGTCGTCAGTCTTGAATTTTTCCTTCATCTCCTTGTCCAATAATAACCTTCATAACTCTCTCTTCTGTAGTCGAATTTAGACTATTTTGAGCTCATTGGAATGGTAACTTGACAAGCTTCCAAATGGGACTAGAATTAGCTAATTTCGACACCGTTCGATATCTTAAAAGCACATTGGCACTCTTCAATCATCATTTTGCAATTTGGATTGTTAATCTTTCCACATCACATGATCCAACGGAGACGCTCATAACTCCCTCATTTGATGTCGAATTGGGTCAATTTTTGGTCATCTGAAAGGTACCTTAGTGCCCTTTCATTCTTGACAGGAATCGTCGTATTCCGTGACCATTTGGACATCTGTAAGTGGGATTGCAATCGTTGGTCCTAAATTTTTCCTTCATCTCCTTGTCCAATAGTAACCTTCATGACTCTCTCTTCAGTGGTCGACTTCAGACTATTTTGAGCTCATTGGAATGGTAAGTTGACAAGCTTCCTAATGGGACCAGAATTGGATAATTTTGAGACCGTTTGATATCTTAAAAGCACTTGAAACTCTTCGACTGTCATTTTGCAAGATGGATTGTTAATCTTTCCAAATTACGTGATCCAACAGAGATGCTCATAACTCCCTTGTCTAATGTTAGATTGGATTGATTTTTGGTCATCTGAAAGATACTTTAGTGCTCTTTCAATCCTGACTAGAATCGTCATATTCCGAGACCATTTAAGCATCCATAAGTGAGATTGCAGTCATAGTTCCTGAATTTTTCCTTCATATTCCTGTCCAATAGTAACCCTCATAACTCTCTCTCTCTCTCTCTCTCTCTCTCTCTCTCTCTCTCTCTCTCTCTCTCTCTCTTCAGAGGTCAAATTTAAACTATTCCAAGCTCATTGGAATGTTAACTTGTGAAGCTGCCAAATGAGACAAGAATTGCCTAATTTCAAGACCGTTCGATATCTCAAAAGCACGTTGGAACTCTTCGATCGTCATTTTTCAATTTAGATTGTTAATCTTTCCAAATCGCGGGATCCAACGGAGATGCTCATAACTCCCTCATTTAATGTAGGATTGGGTCGAGTTTTGGTCATCTGAAAGGTACTTTTGTGCTCTTTCATTCCTAACTGGAATCATCATATTCCGAGACCATTTGGGCATCTGTAAGTGGGGTCACAGTCAGCGGTCCTAAATTTTTCCATCATCTCCTTATCCAATTATAACTCTCATAACCCTCCCTTCAGTGGCCGAATTTATACTATTTTATGCTCATTAGAATGGTAACTTTACAAGCTTACAAATGGGACCAGAATTGGCTAATACTCAGACCATTCGATATCCCAAAAGCACGTTGGAACTCTTTAATCGTCATTTTGCAATTTGAATTGTTAATCTTTCCAAATTCCGGGATCCAACGAAGAGGCTCATAAATCCCTCGTTTGATGTTGGATTAGGTCGATTTTGGTCATCTGAAAGGTACTTTAGTGCTCTTTCATTCCTGAATGGAATCATCGTATTCTGAGACCATTTGGGCATCCGTAAGTGGGATTACAGTCGTCGGTCCTGAAGTTTTCCTTCATCTCCTTGTCCAATAGTAACCTTCATAACTCTCTCTTCAATGGTCGAATTTAGACTATTTTAAGCTCAATGGAATTGTAACTTGACAAGCTTCCAAATGAGACCAAAATTTGCTAATTTTGAGACCGTTCGATATCCCAAAAGCACGTTGGAACTCTTCGATCGTCATTTTGTAATTTGAATTGTTAATTCTTCCAAACCACGCGATCCAACAGAGATGCTCATAACTCCCTTGTTTAATGTCGAATTGGGTCAATTTTTGGTCATTTGAAAGGTACTTTAGTGCTCTTTCATTCTTGACAGGAATCGTCATATTCCGAGACCATTTGGGCATACATAAGTGGGATCAAAGTCGTCGGTCCTAAATTTTTCCTTCATCTCCTTGTCCAAAAGTAACCTTCATAACTCTCTCTTTAGTGGTCAAATTTAGCCTATTTTGA
The DNA here is from genome assembly GCF_029962835.1 of Magnolia sinica. NCBI lineage: Eukaryota > Viridiplantae > Streptophyta > Magnoliopsida > Magnoliales > Magnoliaceae > Magnolia > Magnolia sinica. Next base: position 68,598,955 of record NC_080578.1, on the reverse strand, counting down.
GCTCATTGGAATGGTAACTTGACAAGCTTCCAAATGGGACTGGAATTGGCTAATTCTGAGACCGTTCGATATCTGAACACTTCGATCATCATTTTGCAATTTGGATTATTAATCTTTCCAATTCGGGCGATCCAACAGAGACGCTCATAACTCACTTTTTTAATGTCAGATTGGGTCTATTTTTGGTCATCTGAAAGATACTTTTAACGCTCTTTCATTCCTGACAAGAATCGTCGTATTGTGAGACCGTTTAGGCTTCCGTAAGTGGGATCACAGTTGTCAGTCTTGAATTTTTCCTTCGTCTCCTTGTCCAATAGTAACCTTCATAACTCTCTCTTCAGTGGTCGAATTTTGACTATTTTGAGCTCATTGGAATGGTAACTTGACAAGCTTCCAAATGGGACCAGAATTTGCTAATTTCGGGACTGTTCGATTTCCCAAAAGCACGTTGGAACTCTTCGATCGTCATTTTGTAATTTTAATTATTAATCTTTTCAAATCATGTGCACCAACAGAGACGCTCATAACTCTCTCGTTTGATGTCTGATTGGGTCAATTTTTGGTCATCTAAAAGGTACTTTAGTGCTCTATCATTCTTGACAGGAATCGTCATATTCCGAGACCATTTGGGCATACATAAGTGGGATCGTAGTCGTCGGTCCTAAATTTTACCTTCATCTCCTTGTCCAAAAGTAACCTTCATAACTCTCTCTTTAATGGTCAAATTTAGCCTATTTTGAGCTCATTGGAATGTTAACTTCACCAGCTTCCAAATGGGACTGGAATTGGCTAATTTTGAGACCATCAATATCCCAAAAGCACATTGGAACACTTCGATCGTCATTTTGCAATTTGGATTATTAATCTTTCCAATTCAGGTGATCCAATGGAGACGCTCATAACTCACTTTTTTAATGTCGGATTGGGTCTATTTTTGGTCATCTGAAAGGAACTTTAGTGCTCTTTCATTCCTGACTAGAATCGTCGTATTCTGAGACCGTTTGGGCTTCCGTAAGTGGGATCACAGTCGTCGGTCCTAAATTTTTCCTTCGTCTCCTTGTCCAATAGTAACCTTCATAACTCTCTTCAATGGTCGAATTTAGACTATTTTGAGCTCATTGGAATGGTAACTTGGCAAGCTTCCAAATGAGACCAAAATTTACTAATTTCAAGACCGTTCGATATCCCAAAAGCACATTGGAACTCTTCGATCGTCATTTTGCAATTTTAATTGTTAATCTTTCCAAATCACGAGATCCAACAGAGACACTCATAACTCCCTCGTTTGATGTCGAATTGGGTCAATTTTTGGTCATTTGAAAGGTACTTTAGTGCTCTTTCATTCTTGACAGGAATCATCATATTCTGAGACCATTTGTGCATACGTAAGTGGGATCGAAGTCGTCGGTCCTAAATTTTTCCTTCATCTCCTTGTCCAAAAGTAACCTTCATAACTCTCTCTTTAGTGGTCAAATTTAGCCTATTTTGAGCTCATTGGAATGGTAACTTCACAAGCTTCCAAATGGGACCGGAATTGGCTAATTTTGAGACCGTTCGATATCCCAAAAGCACGTTGGAACACTTCGATCATCATTTTGCAATTTGGATTATTAATCTTTCCAATTCGGGTGATCCAACGGAGATGCTTTGTAATAACCCAAATAAATCTTGACCCTCCAATTTTAACCATTGATCGACGTACCCAATTAGTCCGATATGATCGTCGATCTACAAGATCAATTGGTTCAATCTCAACCATTGATTTGGACATATCCGATCCAACTGTTCATTAACTAATAAATCCATCCAATAATACAACCATCAAATCGTCCATATGCTGAAATCATTAGAATACTTGTCCATCCATCTAAACTGACCGTCCATCTCACCACTAATCCATAGGTACATCACGAAGTCCACTCCCCGATCATGTCCATCCGTCCATCTATTATACATTGATCCATCCATCCATCTACATCATTCATGTACCATCAAATACATCACAACCACAGACATGCACCAAACACATCATGCACACATACCTTTCACACATGGCATACATGCATCAAATACATCACATGCATCACATACACACATGTGGTACACATGGCACACATTTAGTGCATAACATGTGCATTGAAGGAAAGCAATGTGGAACACGTGCTTTGAATGGCAAAAACAAAAGAAAAACTTAAAAATGTTAAGAGAATAAAGGCTCTCTTTCACACATGCCACATGTGTGAAAGTAGCTTATAAAAAGGGGAGGCATGAGAGAGATCCTGCATCGTGAAGTCATGAAACGTGGAAGTTGAACGTGAGGTGAGGTGAGGTGCTGTGACGTGAGAAGAGTGAGGAGAGAGAGAGAAAGAAAAAAAAGTATTGCTGGACATTCACGTTGGAAAGAGAGGAAGAGAGAGAAGAGAGAAAAAGCAAGAAAGAAAAGAGGAGAGAGAAAAAGGAAGAGAGAGGAAGAAAAGAAAAGAAAAAGAAAAAGAAAAGAAAATACTTTTTAAGAAAAAGTGAGTTTTCTCTCACTTGATATTTATGAAAACTCTATATAATTTAATTTAATTCATTTTATTAGTTAATTCAATTGTACTTATAATACAAAATTGCCATCTTGGATATACTTTTTAATTTGACGTAATTACTTACCCTGCTTCTTAAAATGTTGTTTAAATTATTATTTTTGTTGTCATTATTTTAATATGATTTCATTGAAGTTTTATAGTCTTATTGTTAATCCTATCTTTAAAAAAAAAAAAAATTTATTTATTTGCATTTAGATTTTGTTTTGCTAAAAGTTATTGCAAAATCTTGAGTTTATATATATTTTTATATAGATCTTAAATCGTATAAATCATGTTGCATACTTATCTTTTTAATCAAGATTTAATAAATCACATTGCATGTTTATTTTTTACATTGTATTTTAACCATGATCTAATAGATTATGTTGAATGTTTATTTTAATTTTTATGTAAAATTTTAATTATCTACATACAATTTACATTGATTGAAAATTTTATTTTTAGTTATTAAATCATGTACATCAAGTATTATGGATTGACCGAAGAATAGTAGTCATTGAAGATATTTAGAAATATTTGATTTATGCAATATTAAAATCATGCATCATTAAAATAGTTATGAAACACCAGAAAATAGGTGAGGTGATCAAGTCCTCTAGGTTGAAAATCCCTGAAGCGTAAATAGGTGGGGCGATCAAAACCCTTGGGTTGAAAGTCCCAGAAACCCAATTGGTACCTTTTAGAACCTCTACTGTACCCTTTGAGTAGGTGAGCATGTCAGGATTGCAAAAGGTTCCCACTGCCAGGTTCGGTAGGGTAGTAGTCTGACCAGCTAACGTACAAATGGGTCCCTCACCAAGTGCCCTTTGGATGGGTGAGCATATCATGGAAGAGGTTCCCATTGTCAGGCTAAGTGTTGTATTGGCACAGGTGTTGGCCAACCGGTGTAAACTGGCCCTGGTGTTAAAAAGAATAAACCACACATGTTATTATGGAGTATAACATATGTTAATTTCATTCCTCCATCTTTCTTTGAATTTACATTGAAATATGTTATTTATTAAATCTCCTCATTTGTTGTTTTACCCAAATATGTATTGTATTTTTATATAGTTTTATTCATATTACATGAGATTATTTAGAAACATGTGTTGAGATTACTCACTAGGCTTCGCAGCTTACCCTGTTGGGATTTAAAAATTTCAGGATCGGGATCACATGGAGGAGCTTAAAGAGATTTTTCTTTTATTTATTTTGTTTATTTACCATTTTCTAAATAAGTGTAATGAACATTTAGTATGACAACATTACGATGACATGTGTTTGATGATAATCTTGAATAGTCGGAACATGGACATTTTTCTTTAAATAAATGTTTATTTATTAAAATTTTGGATTGTTATATTCTATGAATGAAGTTATTTTGTCAATATATGTGTGGAATATGAAATGTAAACATACAAAACATAAGTCATGCCTGCGGGTACGGAATCGGGGTCGAATATACCCAGGTGCCGGATTTCGAGGCGTGACATGCTCATAACTCACTTTTTTAATGTCGGATTGGGTCTATTTTTGGTCATCTGAAAGGAACTTTAGTACTCTTTCATTCCTAACTAAATTCGTCGTATTCTGAGACCGCTTGGGCTTCCATAAGTGAGATCACAGTCGTCAGTCCTGAATTTTTCCTTCATCTCCTTGTCCAATAGTAACCTTCATAACTCTCTCTTCAGTGGTCAAATTTAGACTATTTTGAGCTCATTGGAATGGTAACTTGGCAAGCTTCCAAATGAGACCAAAATTTACTAATTTCAAGACCGTTCGATATCCCAAAAGCACGTTGGAACTCTTCAATCGTCATTTTGTAATTTTAAATGTTAATCTTTCCAATTCATGGGATCCAACAGAGACACTCATAACTCCCTTGTTTGATGTCGAATTGGGTCAATTTTTGGTCATTTGAAAGGTACTTTAGTGCTCTTTCATTCTTCACAGGAATCATCGTATTCCGAGACCATTTGGGCATACGTAAGTGGGATCACAGTCCTCGGTCTTAAATTTTTCCTTCATCTCCTTGTCCAAAAGTAACCTTCATAACTCTCTCCTTAGTGGTCAAATTTAGCCTATTTTGAGCTCATTGGAATGGTAACTTAACAAGCTTGCAAATGGGACCAAAATTGGCTAATTCTGAGACCGTTCGATATCATTTTACAATTTGGATTATTAATCTTTCTAATTCGGGTGATCCAATGGAGATGCTCATAACTAACTTTTTTAATGTCGGATTGGGTCTATTTTTGGTCATCTGAAAGGATCTTTAATGCTCTTTCATTTCTAACTAGAATCGTCGTACTCTGAGACCGTTTGGGCTTCCATAAGTGGGATCACAGTCGTCGGTCCTGAATTTTTCCTTCATCTCCTTGTCCAATAGTAACCTTCATAACTCTCTCTTCAGTGGTCGAATTTAGACTATTTTGAGTTCATTGGAATGGTAACTTGGCAAGTTTCCAAATGAGACCAGAATTTACTAATTTCAAGACCGTTCGATATCCCAAAAGCACGTTGGAACTCTTCGATCGTCATTTTGCAATTTTAATTATTAATCTTTCCAAATCACGGGATCCAACAGAGACACTCATAACTCCCTCGTTTAATGTCGAATTGGGTCAAGTTTTGGTCATTTGAAAGGTACTTTAGTGCTCTTTCATTCTTGATAGGAATCATCATATTCTGAGACCATTTGTGCATACGTAAGTGGGATCGAAGTTGTCGGTCCTAAATTTTTCCTTCATCTCCTTGTCCAAAAGTAACCTTCATAACTCTCCCTTTAGTTGTCAAATTTAGCCTATTTTGAGCTCATTGGAATGGTAACTTCACAAGCTTCCAAATGGGACTGGAATTGGCTAATTCTGAGACCGTTCAATATCCCAAAAGCTTGTTGGAACACTTCGATCGTCATTTTGCAATTTAGCTTGTTAATCTTTCCAATTTGCACGATCCAACACAGACGCTCATAACTCCCTTTTTTAATGTCAATTGGGTCAATTTTTTGTCATCTGAAAAGTACTTTAGTGCTCTTACATTCCTGACTGGAATCATCATATTCTAAGACCATTTGGGCATCTGTAAGTGGGTTGGCAGTTGTCGGTCCTGAATTTTTTCTTCATCTTCTTGTCTAGTAGTAACCTTCATAACTCTCTCTTTAGTGGTCAAATTTAGACTATTTTGAGCTCATTGGAATGGTAAGTTGACAAGCTTCCAAATGGGACCAGAATTGGCTAATTCTGTGGCCGTTCGATATCCCAAAAGCACGTTGGAACTCTTCGATCGTCATTTTGCAATTTGGATTGTAAATCTTTCTAAATCACATGATCCAACAGATATGCTCATAACTCCCTTGTTTGATGTCAGATTGGGTCAATTTTTGGTTATCTAAAAGGTACTTTGGTGCTCTTTCATTCCTGACTAGAATCGTCGTATTTCGAGACCATTTGGGCATCCGTAAGTGGGATCGCAGTCGTCGGTCCTGAATTTTTTTCATCTCCTTGTCCAATAGTAACCCTCATAACTCTCTCTTCAGAGGTCGAATTTAAACTATTTCAAGCTCATTGGAATGGTAACTTTTGAAGCTTCCAAATGAGACAAGAATTGCCTAATTCAAAGACCGTTCGATATCCCAAAAGCATGTTGGAACTCTTCTATCATCATTTTGCAATATGGATTGTTAATCTTTCCAAAATGCACGATCCAATAGAGATGCTCATAAGCCCCTCATTTGATTTCAGATTGGGTCAGTTTTTTGTCATCTGAAAGGGACTTTAGTGGTCTTTCATTCCTGACTAGAATTGTCGTATTCCAAGACTATTTGGGCATCCGTAACTAGGATCACAGTCGTTGGTCCTGAATTTTTCCATCATCTCCTTGTCCAATAGTAACCTTCATCACTCTCTCTTCAGTGGTCGAATTTAGATTATTTTCAGGTCATTGGAATGGTAAGTTGATAAGCTTCCAAGTAGGACCATAATTGGCTAATTCTGAGACCGTTCTATATCCTAAAAGCACGTTGGAACTCTTCGATCATCATTTTGCAATTTGGATTGATAATCTTTCCAAATCGCCCGATCCAACGGAGACACTCATAACTCCCTTATTTGATGTCAGATTGGGTTGATTTTGGTTATTTGAAAGATACTTTAGTTCTCTTTCATTCCTGACTGAATCGTCGTATTCCAAGACCATTTCTGCATCCGTAACTGGGATCGCAGTCGTCGGTCCTGAAGTTTTCCTTCATCTCCTTGTCCAATAGTAACCCTCTTAACCTTCCCTTCAATGGTTGAATTTAGACTATTTTATGCTCATTAGAATGGTAACTTGACAGGCTTCCAAATGGGACCAGAATTGGTAATTCTAAGAACATTCGATATCCGAAAATTATGTTGGAACTCTTCAATTGACTTTTTGCAATTAAAATTGTAAATCTTTCCAAATCATGCGATCCAACAGAGATGCTCATAACTCCATTATTTGATGTCGAATTGGTCAATTTTTAATTATCTGAAAGGTACTTTACTACTCTTTCATTCCTGACTGGAATCGTCGTATTCCGAGTCCATTTGGGCATTCATAAGTGGGATCGCAGTCGTCGGTCCTGAATTTTTCCTTCATCTCCTTGTCCAATAGTAACCTTCATAACTCTCTATTCAATGGTCGAATTTAGACTATTTTTAGCTCATTGGAATGGTAAGTTGACAAGCTTCTAAATGGGACCAGAATTTGCTAATTTTGAGACCATTCGATATCCCAAAAGCACGTTGGAACTCTACGATCGTCATTTTGCAATTTGAATTGTTAATCTTTCCAAATCATGTAATCCAACAGAGACACTCATAACTCACTCGTTTGATGTCTGACTGGGTCGATTTTTGGTCATCTAAAAGGTACTTTAGTGCTCTATCATTCTTGACAAGAATCGTCATATTTCGAGACCATTTGGGCATACGTAAGTGGGATCGCAGTCGTCGGTCCTAAATTTTACGTTTATCTCCTTGTCCAAAAGTAACCTTCATAACTCTCTCTTTAGTGGTCAAATTTAGCCTATTTTGAGCTCATTGGAATGGTAACTTGACAAGCTTCTAAATGGAACTGTAATTGTCTAATTATGAGACTGTTGATATCCCAAAAGCAAGTTGGAACTCTTCGATTGTCATTTATCAATTTGGATTGTTAATCTTTACAAATCACGAGATCCAACAAAGATGCTCCTAACTCCCTCGTTTAATGTCGGATTGGGTCAATTTTTGGTCATCTGAAAGGTACTTTAGTGCTCTTTCATTCCTGACAGGGATCATCATATTCCGAGACCATTTGGGCATCTGTAAGTGGGATCGTAGTCGTCGGTCTTGATTTTTACCTTTATCTCCTTGTCCAAGAGTAGCCTTCATAACTCTCTCTTCAATGGTCGAATTTTCACTATTTTGAGCTCATTGGAATGGTAACCTGACAAGCTCCCAAATGAGACCGGAATGCCTAATTTCGAGACCGTTCGATATCCCAAAAGCACATTGGAACTCTTCAAATGTCATTTTGCAATTTGAATTGTTAATATTTCCAAATAGCACGATCCAATAGAGACGCTCATAACTCCCTCATTTGATGTTGGATTGGGTTGATTTTTGGTCATCTGAAAGGCACTTTAGTGCTCTTTCATTACTTACAGGAATCGTCATTTCCGAGACCATTTGGGCATATGTAAGTGGGATCGTAGTTGTCAATCCTAAATTTTTCCTTCATCTCCTTATCCAAAAGTAACCTTCATAACTCTCTCTTTAGTGGTCAAAGTTTGACTATTTTGAGCTCAATGCAATGGTAACTTGACAAGCTTCGAAATGGGACTGGAATTGGCTAATTCTGAGACCATTCGATATCCCAAAAGCATGTTGGAACACTTCAATCGTCATTTTACAATTTGGATTATTAATGTTTCCAAAATATGTGATCCAATGGAGACGCTCATAACTCCCTTGTTTAATGTCGAATTGGGTCTATTTACGATCATATGAAAGGTACTTTGGTACTCTTTCATTCCTAACTGGAATCGTCATATTCCGAGACCATTTGGGCATCCGTAAGTGGGATCGCAATCGTCAGTCCTGAATTTTTCCTTCATCTCCTTGCCCAGTAGTAACCTTCATAACTCTCTCTTTAATGGTCAAATTTAGACTATTTTGAGCTCATTGGAATGGTAAGTTGACAAGCTTCCAAATGGGACCAGAATTGGCTAATTCTGAGACCGTTCGATATCCCAAAAGCACTTGGAACTCTTTGATCGTCATTTTGTAATTTGGATTCTTAATCTTTCCAAATCGTGCGATCCAACGGATACTCTCATAACTCCCTTGTTTGATGTCAGATTAGGTCAATTTTTGGTCATCTGAAAGGAACTTTAGTGTTCCTTCATTCCTGCATAGAATCATCGTATTTCTTTACCATTTGTGCATCCGTAAGTGGGATCGTAGTCATTAGTCCTGAATTTTTCCTTCATCTCCTTGTCCAATAGTAACCTTCATAACTCTCTCTTCAGTGGTGAAATTTAGACTATTTTGAGCTCATTGGAATGGTCACTTGACAACCTTCTAAATGGGACCCGAATTGGCTAATTCTGAGACCATTGGATATCCCAAAAGCACGTTGGAACACTTCGATCGTTATTTTGCAATTTGGACTATTAATCTTTCCAAATCGTGCAATCCAACGGAGATGCTCATAGCTCCCTTGTTTTATGTCAGATTGGGTGGATTTTTGGTCATCTGAAAGGTACTTTAGTGCTCTTTCATTCCTGATAGGAATCGTCGTATTTTGAGACCATTTAGGCATCCATAAGTGGGATCACAGTCGTCATTCCTGAATTTTTCCTTCATCTCCTTGTCCATTAGTAACCCTCTTAACTCTCTCTTTAGTGGTTGAATTTAAACTATTCCAAGCTCATTGGAATGATAACTTGTGAAGCTTCCAAATGAGACAAGAATTGTCTAATTTTGACACCGTTCGATATCTCAAAAGCATGTTGGAACTCTTTGATCGTCATTTTTCAATTTGGATTGTTAAACTTTTCAAATCGCGGGATCCAACAAAGACGCTGATAACTCCCTTGTTTGATGTTGGATGGGGTTAGTTTTTGGTCATCTAAAAGGTACGTTTAGTGCTCTTTCATTCTTGACTGGAATCGTCATATTCCGCAACCATTTGGGCATCCGTAAGTGGGATCGCAGTCTTCGGTCCTGAATTTTTCCTTCATCTCCTTGTCCAATAGTAACCCTCATAACCGTCCCTTCAGTGGTTGAATTTAGACTATTTTGAGATCATTAGAATGGTAACTTGACAAGCTTCCAAATAGGACTAGAATTGCCTAATTTTGAGACCGTTCGATATCCCAAAAGCATGTTAGAACTCTTCGATCATCATTTTGCAATTTGAATTGTAAATCTTTTCAAATCACGTGATCCAATGCAGAGGCTCATAACACCCATGTTTGATGTCGAATTGGGTCAATTTTTAGTCATCTGAAAGGTACTTTAGTACTCTTTCATTACTGACTGGAGTCGTCATATTCTGAGACCATTTGGGCATCTGTAAGTGGGATCATAGTCGTCACTCCTGAATTTTTCCTTCATCTTCTTATCTAAGAGTAACCCTTATAACTCTCTCTTTAGATGTCGAATTAAAACTATTTCAAGCTCATTGGAATGGTAACTTGCAAAGCTTCCAAATGAAAAAGAATTGCCTAATTTTGAGACCGTTCGATATCTCAAAAGCGCGTTGGAACTCTTCGATTGTCACTTTTCAATTTGGATTGTTAATCTTTTCAAATCATGGGATCTAACAAAGATGCTCATATTTCCCTCGTTTGATGTCGGATTGGGTCAATATTTAGTCATCTGAAAGGTACTTTTGTGCTCTTTCATTCTTAACTGGAATCATCATATTCTAGGACCATTTAGTCATCCGTAACTGGGATCACAGTTGGCGGTCCTAAATTTTTCCATCATCTCCTTGTCCAATAGTAATCAGCATAACCCTCCCTTCAGTGGTCGAATTTAGACTATTTTAGGCTCATTAGAATGGTAATTTGACAAGCTTCCAAATGGGACCAGAATTGGCAAATTCCGAGACCGTTCGATATCCGAAAAGCACGTTGGAACTCTTCGATCATCATTTTACAATTTGACTTGTTAATCTTTCCAAATTGCACGATCCAACAGAGATGCTCATAACTCCCTCGTTTGATGCGGAATTGGGTCAATTTTTGGTCATCTAAAAGGTACTTTAGTGCTCTTTCATTCCTTACTAGAATCATCGTATTCCGAGACCATTTATGCATCCGTAAGTGGGATCATAGTTATCGGTCATAAATTTTTCCTTCATCTCCTTGTCCAATAGTAACCTTCATAACTCTCTCTTCATTGATGGAATTTAGATTATTTTGAGCTCATTGGAATGGTAACTTGACAAGCTTTTAAATAGGACCGGAATTGGCTAATTCTGAGACCGTTGGATATCCCAAAAGCACGTTGGAACACTTCGATCGTTATTTTGGAATTTAGATTGTTAATCTTTCTAAATCGCGTGATCCAGTGGAGATGCTCATTAAACAGTCGAGCGTATCGTGTTCTCAATAAGAGGACCGATGTAATTCAAGAGTCCATTAATGTAGCTATAGATGATCACCTGAATACATCTATCTCAAGTTCAAAAGATGATGAAGTCTCTTTATTTGATAAACCAGACTCTTCATTTAGTCAAAATGACATTAAACTGCGGTTAGTTAAAGACCATCCAACTGATCAAATTCTTAGGAACCTCTCGCTGGTGTGCAACTCGTAGATAATTAGAAAACATTTGTAATTATGTGTGCTTTACATCCCAGATTGAGCCAGCCAACGTAAAAGAAGCGCTTGCTGATGAAAACTAGATAGTGGCTATGCAAGATGAACTTAATCAATTCGTAAGGAATGATGTATGGTACTTAGTTCCTAGACCTAATGATAATCATATTATTGGAACTAATGGATCTTTATAAATAAGTCTGATGAATTAGGTAATATTATAAGAAATAAGGCTAGACTGGTTGTATAAGGGTACACTCAGATAGAAGGCATCGATTATGATGAAACCTTTGCCCCAGTAGCTCGTCTTGAATCTATTAGACTGTTCATATCCATTGCTTGTTACAAAAATTTCAAAATCTATCAAATGGATGTTATGAGTGCTTTCTTGAATGGTGATCTATATGATGAAGTATATGTAGAATAGCCTACTAATTTTGAAGACCCTAAACATACCGATCGTGTTTATCGCCTAAAAAAGGCACTCTATGGATTAAAACAAGCTCCCAGGACATGGTACAAGAAATTGACTAAGTTTCTGCTAAGTCATAAATTTGTAATGGGGAGTGTTGATAAGACACTGTTTGTAAAGAAACACAATGATCACATACTAATAGTACAGATATATGTTGATGACATTATTTATGGATCTACCTGTTCTAACATGACTGTTGAGTTTGCAGATTTAATGAAGTTTAAATTTGAAATGAGCATGGTTGGAGAACTGAACTATTTCTTAGGTTTGCAAGTAAAATAGCTTGCTGATGGGTTCTTTATATCTCAAACCAAATACACTCTAAACTTGGTTAAAAAGTTTGGTTTTGAGAGTGATAAAAATTTTGATACTCATATGAGTACGACACTTAATCTAAGGCCCGTATCTTAAACTGTACCGTTCCATAGGCTTTCGCGATCCTCCCAGTCGAATTTCGGCAACCCTCGACCTATATCCGACGTTTACGCGTGATCCTAAGCCGAGTCGTACAAACCAAAGTCGGCTCAACCCGAAACTTATACCCTAGCGACCGTGCCATCACTGCAGTTCCAACGCCGCGACTCGTGCACCGATCCGATACCCAGGCCAGGAGATGTGGGCCCGCATTCATTCCAAAGAAACATCGCGCGTTGCAAATTCAACATGTCCCATCAATCAATCAATCAATCAAGTCAAGTACACTCCATACCATAAGTACAAGCAACCCATCCCTTTCCCTTTCCAAAGTCAACTCTCTCTCTCTCTTCCTCTCTCTTATATGGATGGTGTGTGTGTGTGTGTGGCCCACCATGAAGTATGTATTTTATCCATGTCGTCCACCGAGTGGCCCCACATGGCAGTTTATTTGGACAGGCACAAATGAAGTAAAATCACAAATATAAGTTTGATCCAAGAGTATGGCCCACCTGACATGGGGCCACCATGTTGCGTAGGGCCCTCCAAATCATCCATTCATGTGGGGCCTACTAGTAGGACATGTCCCTTTCATCCAGGCCGTTGCCACTTGCACTATTTCACACACACACACACACACACACACACACACACACACACACACACACACACATATATATACATATAATGCATATAATATATATATATATATACTATATAATATATTATATTATATATTATATAAATGATATGGTGGGCCACTCCTACATGGACCCACCTCATTTCACCAACCGTCCATCCAGTGTCCAGACTCCCTAGACGCTGGACTAAGCTATGATATATGTATATAATATATATAATATAGTATGTGGTGGGCCCCACGTGGGGACCCACCTGTCTGAGATATTATATATATATATATATATATATATATATATATATATATAATATTGATATATATATGTAAGGTGGGCCATGTGCGTGGGACCCACAACTGATGTATGTGTTATAGTCAAACCATCCAGGCTCCTGGACGGTGCTGAATGGGCCACACCTGATGTGTGAGCCACATCCACACCGTCCAACAATCTGGACGGGTGGAGCCCACCGTGATATATGTTTGTATCCACGCCGTCCATTCAACAACCTGGACGGGAGGAGTCCACCATGATGTATATTTGTATCCACGCTGTCCATTCATCTAGCGAGCTCGTCTTTGGCTCGAGATAAAAAAATGAAGCAGATTCAATCCTTTGGTGGGCCATGCATGTGGACCCCACCCCTGATGTTTGTATTACATCCAAACCGTTTATTCATTTGATGGACAGCTACCTATGTGGACCCACCTTGATATATGTGATCCATCCAAATCGTCCATCTATTTGGCCACCTCGTCTCACGGCCTGAGACTAAAAATAAGATAGGTCTAGTATCAAGTGGACCACACTACAGAAAGTAGTGAAATTGAACGCCCACCATTGAGACCACTTTAGGTTACAAAAGTTTTGATTCAATATAATATTTGTTTTCCTTCCCTGTTTAGGTCCTTGGGACCTTATGAACGTATGAATGGGAAATAAATACTATGGTGGGGGCTATTGGAATTTAACTGTGAAAGTCATTATCACCACTGCCATTTGTGGTATGGTCTAGATGATCCTTTGGACATGATTCATTTTTTTATGCTCTACCATGGTCTTTAACAATGGATGCATAGTGCATTTGAATCGGCCCCATTGATTTAGCTCATTTGATTCGCCCTATTTGATTCGTCCCATTTGAATTGGTCCATTTGAATCGGCCCATTGATTCGGCCTATTTGATTCGACCCATTTAAATCGGCCCATTGATTCGGCCTATTTGATTCGGCCCATTTGAATCGGTCCATTCGATTCAGCCCATTTGAATCGGCCCATTTGATTTGGCCCATTTGAATTGGCTCATTGATTTGGCCCATTTGATTCGGCCCATTTGATTGGCCCATTTAAATCGACCCCTTTGATTCGGCCCATTTGATTCGGCCCATTTAAATCGGCCCATTGATTTAACCCATTTGATTCATCGCATTTGATTCAGTCCATTTGATTCGGCCCATATGATTTGGCCCATTTGAATCAGCTCATTGATTCGGCCCATTTGATCGGCCCCTTGATTCAGCCCATTTGCATTGGCCATTGATTCTTCCTATTTGATTCGGCCCATTTGAATCACCCCATTGATTCAGCCCATTGATTCGGCCCATTTGATTCAGCCCATTTGAATCGATCCATTTAATTTGGCTCATTTGAATCGGTCCATTTGATTCGGCCCATTTGAATCAGCCCATTGATTCGGCCCATTTGATCGGCCCCTTGATTCGGCCCCTTGATTTGGCCCATTTGCATCGGCCCATTGATTCGGCCTATTTGATTCGGCCCATTTGAATCAGCCCATTGATTCGGCCCATTTGATTCAGCCCATTTGAATCGGTCCATTTGATTTGGCTCATTTGAATCGGTCCATTTGATTCGGCCCATTTGAATCGGTCCATTTGATTCGGCCCATTTGAATCGGCCCATTTGATTTGGCCCATTTGAATCGGTCCATTTGATTCGGCCCGATGATATATATATATATATATATATATATATATATATATATATATATATTGACCCTTAACTGAGACCCATGGTGATCTATATTAGGCCCTTGTGTGAGGCCATGGGCCCACTATATGTTTGGCCCTATGAGGGCCACTCCTTGGAAGCAATGTTGGTTAAACGTCCACATTGTTGGGCAATGATGGTTAAATGTCCTCATTGTGACCTTCCCTTAAGGCCTTTGTTAGGCCGATTACCGAGGCCGATTCTAATTACCGAGGTCGATTTCGATTATCAAGGCCGATTCCGACTGTTGAGGCCGACCACCGAGGCCGATTCTAATTGCCGAAGCCGATTAACAAGACCCAATGAGATGTATATGCGGCCCGTATTTGAGGTCCATTGTGATGTGTATCCAGCCCATGTTGAAGGCCCATTGTGATGTATATTAGGCCTATGTGATGAGGCCCATTATGATGCATTTGAAGGCCAGGCGATGGAGCCTATTGTGATGTATATTAGGCCTATGTGATGAGGCCCATTGCGATGCATTTGAGGGCCAGGCGATGGAGTCCATTGTAATGTATATTAGGCTCATGGGAGAGGCCCATCGTGATGTGTATTAAGCCCTTGAGTGGGGCCCATAGTGTTATATATTAGGTCTTTTGTGAGGCCATGGGTCCATTATACGTTAGGCTCTATGTGGGCCACTCCTTGGGAGCAATGTTGGTTAAATGTCCACATTGTCGAGGTTAATTTTCGATGTCAATTATCGAGTCCGGTTATTGATACCGATTATAAGTATGTGACAGCGTAGCATCATGATACATGACCATACGTATCATCTGCATGTTTGTTATGAGATGCGATTGACCATTGCATATGCCATAATGCAGGTGGTTTATGGGACTCCCTGATAAACAAAATTATCTCGCATGACCGTACAGTAAGCGCAGGATTGATGAATGATTGGACTACGTGACTCATGTATCTCGCATTGTGTGATGGTGATTACTGTACGCCCTAGCGACATCAAGGCCGTAGCCTCCATAGTCATGTCGTGGATGGCTAAATGGGACACCAAAAATCTGTTACTAGCATTGGGCCGCCATAGATGGCCCTGAATTAAAATCCATTAACCCTCTTAGTACCAGAGGACATCCAAACGTCAAAATCAAGTGGATATATATATATAAGCACATGAGGGTCATATACCAGTAGGCTGCGTCTCCCATTGTGTCGTGGTCAGTTAGGAGGGGGTGTGACCTTACCCGCCTGAGAGAGTAGGCATATCTAGGCTGAGTCTGACTAGCTCCTAAATAGGTCCACTATCAACGAGTCGGGTAGGCATTGGTATACTGCTGGCAGGGGGGTAGTGAGGTCTTTTTCACTCGCTGGGCTGCGCGGCCTACAGGGGCGGTAGCCAGTTTGGAGTATACTAGACCCCAGTGATGATCCTAGAGATGTACAGTATTGTTATGTGGACTTATTGAGCAAAAGTTGCATACTCATTCATTCATTCATTCACTATCCACTCAGGCTGGTGGTGCGCAACTATTTGTTACTTGTACTTTCGCAATGGTCAGAATTTTGGTTGGGGCGTGCGACTAACCTAAGATCAGGAGTTTACCACATTGAGTCTGATTATCCAAATTAGGCATGGGACTAGTTTGGATAGAAGTACCTTGTGATGGACCCCATAGCCTATGATACTACGTACTATCATCCCGACCTCACACTCCAGCTTAGTCATTTCATTCACATCGTATATTGCATTACATCTGCAGGCATACGACATTTTGGGTTGCTATGTTTCTACACTTATATGACCTAGACAGACTTAGCAGGATTTACATATTGCATTATATCCTTGACACCTAATATTTGGCTCTCTATGACTCCTCATTTGCATAGCTGATCTGTATTGCATATTTTGATATTGTATGATTTATAGACTTGTAGTATTTTCACTTACTTTAATATCGTCATGATCTTGTCAGTAATTCCAATATTGTATGATTAAGGCATTGTATTGAATACTTGGCACTTATCTTATGCACACACTTGCACCACCCTCTAAGCTTTCTATAAGCTTATGCACGATAGATGCGTGCAGGTGGCATTAGGTTGCAGTAGTGTCAAGCTTGGAGAGTGCAGTTGACTTCTGGAGCTTTGATTTTTGATATATGTATTTCCCTTTCAGCATTGTATTCAAATGTTTATATTAGTGGATATGTGATGATGATATTGCCTTTGTGATTTGGGTAAACTTGTGGTTATGCTTCTTATGAGACAAATGTACGTTGAAAAATCCTCCTTGTAAGATCCCAGGATCAGAATCTGGTTTATGCACGTTGGGAGCCGAGAATGGGGTACCATGGAGGCTGTCGGCACCGAATTCGGTGATCGAGAATTTTGTGAGGCCAGTTTCCAAGTTTGGAGCGTGACACTTTAGCTCTCTAAGGATTCAACAGGTAAAAGTGTAGATCCTAAGTTGTATTGCAGTATGATAGGTAGTTTATTATATTTAACTACGAGCTGACCTGATATTGCATTTAGCATAGGTATCTATGCTAAATATCAATCGGACCCTAAAGAGTCCCACCTGATTGCTGTAAAGCGCATTTTGAGATATGTCACAAGTTCGGTCAAACTCGGCCTTTGGTATCCTCATGATATTAATGTTCAATTAGTCGGTTATTCAGATGCTGATTGGGCTGGTGTTATTGATGACCGCAAGTCTACCAACGATGGATGTTTTTATGTAGGGAACTGTCTAGTTTCATGACATAGTAAGAAACAGAGTTCCGTATCACTTTCCACAACTGAGACTAAGTATATTGCAGCCGGTAATGCATGCACCTAGCTTGTGTGGATGAAGAGGATGTTAAGTGATTACAAATTTGTGCAAGATTCTATGGTGTTATAGTGCGACAATTCTCGTGCAATTAACATTTCTAAAAATCCAATTCAGCATTCACGAACTAAGCATATTGACATTAGATATCATTATATTCATGAATTAGTGGAAGATAAAATTATTTCTTTGGATCATGTTCAGACTGAAAATCAACTTGTAGACATTTTTACAAAATTGCTTGACAAAAACAAGTTTGCTAAATTAAAATTGGATATGGGTATGTGCAATATGATCTGAATTGCTTGTGTTTATTTGTACTATATTGCATGTTTTTATTTTTTTACAAATTTTTAAATATCAAAAATATGGAAAAATGTAAAATTTATGAGGTGCACGACCAGTCAAGTACACACTCGACCAGTCGTGGCACGACCGGTTGAGTATGTACTTGACCAGTCGAGTTGCTCAGGTTTGGGACTTTTTAATGTGCAAAAAGCACTTTTCCTCCATTTTTTCATCTTCCCCAACCAGCCCTACCACGACCGGTCGAACCCACCTTCGATTCCTTCATGGTTAGTGCATCTTTTTTCATTTTCCTTGTGGATTTAGGTTATTTACACTTTTATTTCCTTGATTTCATAGTTTATTTCAAGGTTTTTGGTGGTTTATTGGGGTTTCTAGCAAAAATTTTGAATTCCTTAAAACCCATCTTTCTTTTCTTGCATTACTTGTATTTCTTTTATTCTTTGTGCTATGGAAGGTAAAAATAAGAAGATATCCTCTCGTGGTCATTCTTCTTCCCGTTCCGCATCACTTACGGTGTGTCATCTTCGTTTACTCGAAGAAGACCCCAAATACATGTGGGAGATTCATCTCCGTAATGTGATTGTTGAGCGGACTATTAACTCAAATCATTTGGAACCCTTCAACATTGTTCCACTCCTTCAAACTGTAGGATGGGCTAACATATTAAATTGGGGCAGTCCTTCATACCGGTCCATTACACTGGCCATGTACGCATGTATAAGTGACTTCTCTATTGAAAATTTAACTTTTAATGTGACAACAAGAGAAGGTCCTATTGATGTAGACCGTCACTTGATATCTGGATTGATGGATATTCCAATGAATGATGAAGGAATACCTATCTCTACGTTAGTTGCAAAACTGTCTGAATCAAAAAAATGAATGCTAACTAGAGTGTTGTGCAACATGAATGCGGAATGAAATTTTGGGAATGCGCTCAGTTCCAAATATATGTTACCCAGATACAGAGTTCTTCACCGCATATTCATTTCAAATGTATATCCTCGGTCTGGTAACAAAACTGAGCTAATGTCTTTCATGGTGTGCGTCCTTCATTCAGTTGTTACTGGTGTTCATGTATGTCTTCCATCTCTTATTTGTTACATTATCATTCAGTTTTGTCTCCATCCTGGTCATAGTGATATTCCTTTTGCATATCTTATGACTGCCTTAGCTACCTATAGTCTTGTGGTTATGCCTGTTGGAGAAGCTCTCATATCCCATCTTCCCTTCAACAATTTAAACATTAATAAGATGAATCTGAGGTTGGCTCCTAGCCAAGTTGATGGTTGTGCTAGAGAAGCTGCTGAAGAAACTGGAGAGGAAGATGTTTTGCCTCCTGATGATGTTAATATGGATGACTTGTTTGATGAGATAGAATCAGATTCTACGACTGATCCAGATTTTCAACCATCTAATTTTGATGAGCGTATGAGATCCCTAGAGGAAAAGGTGGAAGGTCTGCATGTGTCCCAAGAAAATCAATTCAAATACATGCGCAAATACCTTGGGCGCATTAACAAGGGACTACATCAGATAAATCCATGCATTCCTGCTCCATCATCTGGATCTGACTAGCTTTTTATTTTATTCTGGACATGTATTGACTCTTTCTACTCTTTATGTGTTTGGATAATTTTGTCTTATACTTTTACTTCTTACTATGTGGACATGATATTTTGCCTTGAGTTGATATTATGATTGTCATGGTGATGCTCTTTCCTCTCTTATTTCATTTACATCTCTTATCTTTATATGTCTTTCCTTTATCATATTGTGACAAAAGGGGGGAGAAATTGTGGAAATGATTGTGTGATTGTGGAATATGGAATGTAGGGATGTATGGAATTTTTTTATACAGGTTCTGCAAATCACCTCTTCTGGATTAAGGGGGAGTAGTGGAATGAGGGGGAGACGTGACTATTGATCATTTGTTGCTCATATGGTGCATGATTTGTTATTGTGCGTATAACTGGTGCATGATTCTTTATTGGTGCATGATTCTTTATTGTGCATGATTCTTTATTTAGTTTTGTCACAAATTTGACAAAGGGAGAAATTGTAAATGCTATAGTGTAAATCTAGCACCCGAAGAATTGTCAAATTTTGTATTGCCAAACCATTTAGAATTTGTATCATGCTTTGAGTTGAATTGATCAAGTTCGTGCATTTTAAAGTTGTCTACATCTTTGTCAACTTACCAACATTTTCAAGTTAAAGAGAAGATTATTGAAGTTCATGGTTTCAAGCTCAAATTCAAGAACTAAGGCTCAAGAACTCAAGTTCAAGTTTGAAGTTCAAATATTGTATGCTAAAGACTAAAGAACTCAAGCGTAACTCAAGCTCAAGTTCAATAGATCGAACTCAAGCTTCACGTATCACAAGAAATCAAGGTTCTGAAGTAAATGATGTTTTAATTGTTCCAACTCACAAAAAAGGTATGAATGACTCTAGATTGACCATAAGTTGAGTCATATTCATTGCATATTTTATGTGGGTCATTTTATATGCTTATAAGTCATTTTCTCGACTAGTCTTAGTCATGTTTGATTAGTCCAAGTACCGGCTCGACCAGTTTAAGAGTTTTCTCGACTAGTGCAAGGTTTGTTGCAATTTTTTAGAATTTTCTGTTGGACTCTCGACCAGTCCTGGAGACTACTCGACCAGTCGAGTGAATAGTACTCGACCGGTCGTGCAGTGCTTGACTCAAAGTCCAGCAAGCTTTTCTAATCCCACTCGACCAGTCGAGAGCTTTGCTTGACCAGTCGAGCAAGCCACTCGACCAATTGAGTAACGGTCTTATCTTATCGCGCTAGAAAATTTGAAATGTGGTTAGTCCTTCGACCAGTCGAACCGACCCTTAGACCAGTTGAGTGAACAGTATTTTTACCTATAAATAGAGCATGAATTTTAGAGTTTTTTCATTCATTCTAAGCAAAATCAAGACACCACTCTAAGAGATAAGTTTGTGAATTTATTAAGCTATATTGTACTCATTTTAGATTCTTTTTATTAGCTTTTGTAATTTAATTTTGTGATCTTCATTCCAATCTTATATTAAGAAGGGATTTGTGTTTTACCCTTTCTTGAGATCAAAATCAAATCACGCTAGCCCAGGTTGATTTAATTAAAAATCATTTAGAACTAGAACCTTTTCAGTTGTGAGACTGGACATTGAACATCTTCGTCTACATCGGATTAGTTCTACCGGGCTTCTTCAGAAGGAGAATTTCCAGATAAGTACCATTTACAATTTGTATATCTTTTGTGGTTTGTGAGGTTGTGCTAGAAAAATCTCATTTTTAGTTTTGTCTGAGGTAATCCAGAAAATCTCAAAGTCTGGGATTTTTGTAATTGTGTAAGCCCATTTAAAGACAATTGTGAAGGTTTCAAGGTGAACCTTGGAAAACATTTTTCATAGTGAAAGCCAATATCCCGTGGGTGTGGATATTGAGAGTGGAGTAGTTGTTTGGCTATTTTTTAATAGTTGGTGTACACACAAACGAACCACTATAATTCCTGAAGTTTTGGTAGATGAGTGAATGTGATTATGTGTATGAATGTTGTAATTTACTTTGAGCATTTGTAGTGAATGGTGTAATTTATTTTATGCACTTGTGGTGAGTGTTGTAATAACTTTGTTTATTTTCTTTGCCTCTTTATTGGTTTGGATTTTTGATACTTACAAACGTTCTAATAAAGTTGTCCTGCCATAAGCCGTCGGTTTTTGGTGTTAGGTTGTCCTTAAAACTAAGTTTGTATCAACCTCTCAAGACTAGTGCATTTGAGGTTGCTATTTACTTGTGCTTCTTTCTTTTTTTTATTGTGCTATTTATCTTTATATTCTGCATTTATTTTTAATTTGGCATGATCCTATTTACCCCCCACCCCCCTCCTCTAGGACGTTTAGCTCGGCCTTTTCAAAGGTGATCCTATGAAAACCTTTTTATAGTGAAAGCCAAAATTATGAGGAAAGTAATTTTGGGAGTGGAGTAGGTGTGGCTGTTTTTAAAGCACCAAACCACTATAATTCTTTGTGTCATATGGTGAATGCCTTTTTTTTTGTTTTTGGTAGATTGGATGTATTTAATTATTTTAGTTGTGTGGTGAATGTTATAATTCTTTAATTTATTCTTGCTAGTTTGAAGTTTTAATTTTAAAGATATTCGTGAGATAAGGTTGTCCTACCTAAAATTTTAGGTGAAGGTTGTCTTACGAATTATTTGGAATCAAGGTTTCAATACTCAGCCAATTGAGATCTTTGTATTATTTACATATTCAGCACTTGTTTCAATTATTTGGCATTGTCCTATTCAACCCCCTCTAATACATCGCAAGCTCTATTTTTCAACATCTTTCAGGCTTTCTTCGAGCCTTCTTATTATGGCCGTAAAATCGGCCGGACGTTGGCTATCTTTTAGTGTATCAATCATGAGATCTCTTCGATGGTACAATGTAGAACTAGCCGAAAAGGAATAATGTCACTGGGCAAGTTATCGACTAGATGGATCACTTCTGCAATATCTTGCACAATGCTATATGGATTCTTTTTACAAATATTCCAATCGGCCATACTTATTTCTCCTAGTGAATTGAATTGGCCTACCTCTTTGCCATATTAGTTAGCTTCATTTACATTCGATGTGGCCAAGAAGGGTTTATTATTGGTTAAAATCAATTCAACTTTATCTTGATTCCAGAAAATTATGAATTTGTACAAAGATGATGGAATACATGCAAACGAGTGAATCCTGTCTCTGCATAGCAGAGAATTATAGCTAGATGAGGTATTGGCCATAAAAAAATGGGGCCAACAAAGTTTTAGTCCCGATAGTCAGGTTGACTGGAAGGACCCCATGAGTATTTGTAATTTGACCCATGAAATTACTGATTGTGACCTCAGACGGGATCAAATTGGTGGCTGTCTTCCCCAATTTTGACATCATACTCAGTGGTAGGGGATTGACAATAGCCCCATTTTCAACTAGAATCTTGGTGACTGGACAACCTTCAAGGTAAGCAGATGTATACAACAGCTTGAGATGTTGCATCATGCTATGAGTGGGTCTTTCTATGACTACCCTTTCCAATGTGGCTCTTGATTCCACCGTAAATTTATTCACATGTGGTGTCCTCATCCAATCCAGGTTTCCCTTTAATTGCTTCCTCTGATCGAAAAGAAGCATGTTGTATTACCACGGGAGGATTGAACTCCTCCAAATCGCCCGCCATCCTACTTGGCTGGACCAATTTAGCCTGAAAATTGGAAGGCAAAGTGAATACCATATTGCAATGAAACACAATAGGTGACAATGTCCCAAACACAACCTCCACACTCAGACATTGCCTCCCTAGTGTTTCTGAGCTCTCTTGAGTATTAGGATTTTGAATGTGCTCAATGCTCTCATCGGCCACAACGCCAAACGATGTGGTTGTTGGTAAGACTACTTGTAATGCTTTGGTGGTCGCTACTAGTTCATTCACCAACCACTTGTCCCCTAGGAAACATTCATCATTGAGATAATCGGATAGGTTATCACAATCGTCCTTTTCTTTCGATCCTATTGATTCACAGGGTTGGTCAAAAATGTTGGCATCTTGTTTACACAACATAGGAGGTAGAACCGCTTCGACCGTGTTAACAACCACCTGTTCTTCAGGCAAAGGAATTCTCCAAAACGGTCGTGATTGTACTACTATCTGTTGGGGTACGTCTTAGGCTTTTTCCCAATTCCCTCATGGTCGCTCTACACCTTTTCCAACGGCGTTTTTGAATTTAAGTCAATGTCTTTGGCGCGGTCGAAAATTTAGGATGCATAATCCACTTCCAAACTCCCTTTTAAATTACTGGAGGTTTAACCATTCTTTGATTTGACATCCCGCCCTAAGAGTAATGACTAAAGGGTGAAGGCGCCCCCTACGGCCAATGTTGACTGCTACTTTCAACCCTTTGAGCCATGTATTGGCCTTAAGACCTCAGTTAAGGAGGATCTCCCCTTCCTGGAATGGTCCTTCTGGCACATTGGTCGCACAGTTGTGAGCATCGATCATTTGGTTGAATTGCGTTTAGTCGAGTAGTGACCGGTTGGCCTTGGTCGTTGTGGTGTGCTTTCACAGCTGGTTGGGCTAAGATCAACCATTGGTCGCGGTCAAGTAGCCCTTCCCAAATTTTCCGTCACCATATTAACTTTGAGATTGGGCAGAAATGGATCTGTATCGATCAACATCGCTTCCTTGCCATTCTTAGGGAATTTCAGTAGCTCGTAGTCGATATTGTCCTGGACCATGTTCCTAAATACAATATATTTGTTAGTTGAATAAGAACGAGTTCCGTGTAATTTACAGTATTCAATTTTTTGTAATTCATCAGCCGAATTTATCTTATGATTTATGGGAATCTTAATAAACTTTCAGGCCAACAGAATTTCGAATATCTCATCGGCCCATATGATATCAAAAGTATAATTTTTTTAAATTTTTTTTTTGCCTTTTGTGCAGTCGATGCTGTCGATTCTGCCTTAACTAGTGCCAAACATACGAGTGACTTTTTAGATATCACTTTGACATTCTCAACCTTGTAATTCGAGTCATGGTAATATGTCACAATCAACGAGTTTTTTGCCTAGCACCTTCTCAGAAGAGTTGTTCGTGCCTGGATACCTTCCTAGTCAGGTCGATTCCGCCTTGACCAGTGTCAAACATACGAGTGACTTTTTAGATACCACTTTAACAATCTCAACCTTGTAATTTGAGTCATGGTAATAGTCCCAATTGACGAGTTTTTTGCCTAGCACCTTCTTAGAAGAGTTGTTCGTACCTGGATACCTTCCTAGTTAGGTCATATAAGTCCATGAACTTTGTCCCAATGAACTTCTTAAGAAGTTTGTACTCAAGCCCATCTTTTGCAAATTGTATAAATTCAACTTTGGTCATAACAACCTTACATCAGCTTTTTACCTTTTTAAACCAGGTAATATAGCTCTTGCAGGTTTCTCCTGGTAGCTATTGGAAATGAGCAAGGTCGGTCATAGTTATTTTCCTATTCTTAGATAAAAACTGAGCATAAAATTTTTCTTCCATTTCTTACCAAGTATGAATCGAATTTGGCAATAGATTAGAATACCATGTAAAAGTTGCGGCAGTTAGCGAATGACCAAATAATTACAGTTTGTGATAGTCATTGTTCGCTAACTCCCCACACTGCATAGTTAATTGGCCAACATGCTCGATGGTCGACTGACCGGGATCACTTTAAAACAAGGCAAAATCTGGCCTATAATTCCATAGCAAGGGATGTTGCCGATCGATCCACTCAGGATAGGCTTATGGTAGACCATAATAGTATTGTGGCCTAGTACTTAGCCTACAACCTCCTGGACCATTTATACGATTTTTTTGCAATCCACTCGCTAAGGTTCAACTAACGGTGGTGGATCGAGACCAAATCGGTTTGGATCATCTTGGAACAATGAATTCCTAGGGAATTGTTGGGGTTTATATCCTCTCGGTAAGCCCTAATTCTGAATTTCAGGAACAAAATTCCTAGCCACTCACTCTAATTTTCTAAATTCAGGAGGAGGTGGAGCATTCCATATCTCCCGAACTGGAATTGGTGGTGGATTCCAATGAGAAGGAGGTACAGATGGTGGCTGAACACATTGTCGATCTTCCCTCATTGTAGTTGGCATTCTTTCGACTATCATCGTCATCAACTGATGCATGGCTTCAGTCTGGCTGGCCAAGTATCTATTAGTGTTCTCGGTTTTAATACGGAATTGCTCAACTTAGGCCCTTCCGTATTCCTGAACATGCTAAATACGTAGTTGTACGTGCTGAAGTGCAACCGCTATCTCTTCTAGGGAAATGATCCAAGAGGTCGACTCTCCCTCTTAGTTCATGGTAATGAGTGTCAGGCTATTGTCCATATTCAATGTTTCAAGGGCCGCTTGAACCTGCACATCCTCAGTTGGAGGTCGCGTAGTTGGTGTGGAGGGTTGGATCCCAGCAATTCAATTGCTCATTCTATTCATAATTATGATTGTCAAAGTTACACCAGTAAGTTAGAGAAAGGGTCCCACCAGGTGTGACAAAAACTCGTTGCTTGTTGTTTTAGGTAGTTTGGTCACATGGTGAATGCGGGCATGCTAGAATTAAATTTGCCGCTCAATTCAAACCGAACAACTATGACCCCAAGTGCTGAGATAGGAAAATACAAAATATATGATCGAGATTGGCCGCTTATTCAGCCACTCGCTTAATATGTAAAATAAGATCAAGCGATATTCAGAGAGTAGGGTTCGTCCTCTGATGATGAGTTACACCTTTACTAAAAGACTTTTCAATACATATAAAAGAAAAATGAGAAAAGGATTCTTATAGTCGGTCATGGAGAATAACTGTGAAGCATCTTTCCGGATGAAGAACTGAATCTAGCATATGAGCGTACACCCAAGTTATAACTAAGATTACCAGCTACTTGATTAACGCTACGGATTACACTACGAAATGTAAATAGCAGGCGAAAAGTAAAGGATTACACTAAGAAATGTAATTTACTAGTAATTGAAAGGATAACTGAGAGA
This sequence comes from Magnolia sinica, assembly GCF_029962835.1. Taxonomy (NCBI): domain Eukaryota; kingdom Viridiplantae; phylum Streptophyta; class Magnoliopsida; order Magnoliales; family Magnoliaceae; genus Magnolia; species Magnolia sinica. Next base: position 68,572,326 of record NC_080578.1, on the reverse strand, counting down.
TAATGTTTGGGTTTGATTGGGTTGGGGTGAGACTACTTTATTATTGAATTATTCTATTATTTATAGCTTTACCCTAGCCATCTAAATCATTTCCATGTTCTTATGATTGTTACAACTATTCAACACTACATGGCCTTCTTTGCTCCTGCTCTTGCCATCTGTCTTATAACTGCTTCTACACGATCGCTCTTCCATCGGCCACTTAAGCAATGTCGTGGCATCGTTTGATACACTCCAACTATATTATCGTAAGATCATCTTTGTATATCTCTACGAATCTTTAAATACGGTACACCGATCCGTAGGGCCGTACACGAACTAAGTTAACTCAGTTAGCTCGCTCGACTTAACTCGAAAAAGCTCGATTCGACTCTGTTCGAAACTGAGTTCGAGCCGAGTTGAGCTAATTTTTTTAGCTCGAAAAAATTTTGAACCGAGTTCAAGCTTGCCTGAGCTCGACTCGACTCAGATCAAACCCAACTCAAATCGAACTCAGATCGATCCAGTTTAGTGACTCGGTTACTTTGATATTGATGTTGCTCACCAAGTGTTTGATGAAATGACTCAACGAAGTGTTGGATGGTGGCAAGGAAGGTACGTATACGAAATAAATACTTTTTTTCTTGATTTTGATATTGCCTACAAGGTGTTTGATGAAATATCTGTAAAATCGTTGCTGCTATTTCACATACAGTAAGAATTTGAAGGTGCAATTCATGTGTTTATGAAAAGGTTGCAATAACAAACTCGGCTCAATCTTGGCTCAAACTTGGATTGAACTGGCCCAAGCTGTTGACCAAACCGAGCCGAGCTGGCCAGTCAGCCTCAAGTACCGAGCTGAGTTCGAGATGGGGTCAGCTAGTGGCTGAGCCGAGCCAAGCTTGATTCGGATCGACTCGTGTACACCTCTACCAATCCGTCCGGATCACACGTAGCTTACTCTGATCGTTATTGCAGAAAATGACAACAATAGGATGAACACATGGCACCCAATACGAACGTGGCATGCATGTAAAAGAAATGGGCAATTAATCAGGTGCATCTCATCATCAACATTCAAGGGTCCAAACGTCCAGCTCGCCTACCTTATGCACATTAAATAGAGAACATCCAGCTTGTATCAACATGAAAGGGCCATGTCAAGGGCACAAGAGAGCCCAATTGATGAACCCAATAGATCTCGCCTTCACATGCAAGGTTGATTCATAAGATGTTATTCGCATATTCTCCGTAGCTTTCCTAACACATCTAGATATACAGCCACGCTTTACATCAAGACCGACATAGGATTTGGATTGATGTTGGAGTGATGTAAACCATTTATATGTATACGGTGGGCCTCTATATATATATATATATATATATATATATATGTGTGTGTGTGTGTGTGTGTGTGTGTGTGTGGAAATAGTCTATGGGGTCCAGCTCATTGGAACTTCCCATGAGGTCGAGCTGTGTGGGCCCCACCGTGATGCATATCGAACATCTACCCCATCAGTCAGATGCACCATTCCATGGTGGGTCTCGAGTTAAAAATCAAGTCAATACATGACTTTTGTGGGCCACACCACATACAAAAGTTGAGAGGATTATCCTCCCATTAAAACATTCATAATCGTTTTTTGGGCCCACCGAGATGTCGTTCACAAATCCAGCCCATCCATTATGTGTGTCCCACTTGGATGAGGGGTCACTACAAGAAAAGATGGCTTTAGCCTCGGTTCAAAACTGTGGCTAAAAAGGTTAAAAACTGAAGCTAAAGCCTTTAGCCTTGGTTTTGCCTTAGTTATCCAAACCGAGGTTGAAACCCCCGTAGCTAAAGGCTTTAGCCTCAGTTTTAGCAACCGAGGCTAAAATGACTTTTACAGCCTCAGTTCTTCAAGTGAAGCTAAAAGAACCTTTTTAGCTTCAATTTTCTCAAAATGAGGCTAAATTAAAATTTTTGCCTCCATTGTTTCCAACTGAGACCAATCCAAATTTAGCCTCAATTGCCTCCGACCGAAGCTAAAACTATTTTTAACCTTGGTTCTCAAGAACCGGGGTTAAAGCCTTTAGCCATGAGAGTAGCAGTCTCAGTTTGGATAATTGAGGCTAAAGATGGATTTAGCCTCTGTTGTTATCAACTAAGCCTTTTTCACTGTTGATTACCCTTGAATCAGTCACCAGAGAACATGTTAGCTTCAAAGAAATCTGAAAAAGAAAAGTAATAGGAATCCATTGCAAACAGATCAAACAGCACAAAATACTGAGAGTAGCACTCCACATAACCAGTCTTGCAAAACCGAAGTTTAAGAAAATGGCATTTTAGCATGTTCTGCCTAGTGCCAACCCTGTGGAATATTCAGAATAACATCTGTTGCATTTTTCACCAATGCCTGGCCAAAATATTCAGTAGTAATCATCAACAGCAGTAACTGAGCATTGTAGCTTTGGACAAGAGTAACATGCTCTCCCTCCTTCAACAAACCTCGGCTCAAGTTCTTTGATGCGAACTCCAAGCTTGCAGTCTTTCTTTGCTTCCTCCACATATCTCCATCTGCATTAAAAATCTCATATCCACGTAACACTTCCATGTACGAATGATACACTTCAGCCTGCATCATCAAACACTCATCTCCCAAAACAAATCTCGGAACATGGGTTGTTACTGCTCTTAAGAATAATTGTTAGGATCCTCCAATTTGGCAAATTTTTGGTGCATCTCCCATCTACAGGGAGTCCATCATATCAACAGATTGGACTGTAGAGAAAAATAGTGGCATGCTTTTAATAAAGTAACAAGTAGAGAAAAATGAATCTTACTTCTAGCATAAGATGTTTATCCTCGGCTTGCATTAAAATAATGTATGTGAAGTCTGATTTTGGCTCAATTAGTAAATAGGTTAGATTCTGGCTGACCTTGACATGGCCCAAACCTGGCCCATAACCACCCCTAAATGATTATCCAGTCAATTTACTTTCATTCAACATAAATATAGCAATAAGCCTGCTGGAAAAGAATTTTGAACAGAATTCAAAAGCATTTAAGAAGTATGCAACAACAATACCTAAAACTATTCTTACCATAGGAACTACAATATCTTCCTTCCAAGTACTCCTAAAAAATGTGCTGGATAGCATTCCAATACTCTGTGTAAGTCTAAAGACCAGGGTATAAGAAATATTCAGTTACTTTCAATGGTAAAACAAAGCAAAACATAACAAAGAAAATGCAATCAATAACAAGACATAGATTAAAGTACAAGACCAATAACCATCTGGTTTTGTTAAAAAATATAAGCACTTCTCTAATCAATGCTAAAGATCTACAATTTTCAGTAACTGAGTTACTATTCACATAAAAAAAAAATAGTCTAGAGATGGCCAAAATGGAAAACAAAAAAAAAAAAAAAAAAAAAAAAGAAGAAGAAGAAGAAGAAGAAGAAGATATCCAGAATTTTGAAATTGATTCCATGTGTGCACACATTTATGCTCCAGATAACCAAACTGTATCAAAATGTGACTAACCATTGCCTTGATAACCAAGTTGCATCAAAATGTGATCAACCAAAAAAGGAAGCTAATAATTAGAAAAGCTTGATTTTTTTAACTCAAATTATCAAGATTCAAGAGTCACATTTCATTGGTCTTTCAAAGGTATTGAATATAGTTTTTTTTTTTTTTTTTTCATTTTCTTTTGTGGGCTTTCATACATTTTCTTTTCTCATGAAAGGGACGACTTTTTTTTCCTCTTTCAAGCAAAAGACAATGCTTAGCCTAAAGACCATTCTTTCTTGAACTTTTCTCAAACCTCAGGACCCTTTGGTGACAATTCACAAAATGCAATATAAATGTCGTATCTGAATAGGCAAGGATTCTACTCAAAGCCAACACTGATCTTGCCATTCCTTCATCCTATAGCCACTTATACATTAAAGACCTTATTTTGACCCTCTCGATTGTATATGACATACATAACAAAAATGCTATTAACGATTTTAATGGGTAACTGACAAAGTTTACTAGAAAATCAATCTTCTTCTCAATCAAATCTTCTTCACAAAATGCAATAAAAAAATCATAGCCTTTTGGAGGGTATTGGGGAAAACGATCAAGTCCCACATCATGTGGATGATTCATGGAAACATCGGGTTGCCCATGCTCCTTCCTACCGCCAACCTAAATAGGAATTAAAAAGAAAAAAAAAAAAAAAGTTATATAGAATATAAAGCATGCACCTGCCCGACAGAACCCACTTCCAAAGGCTGAGAAATATCCCTGATTTCACAATTGGCCATAATACCCTGTATTTTAACGAGTGACTCTCCCATCTCACAAACTAGTATAATTCATGACAATAGAATGAAGAGAAGTATATGAATTAAATGGACATGAAGTTTTAAGAAAGAAAAGGTTGAATTACAGGAACAAATGGAAAAGAAAGTTTTAAGAAAGAAAGGGTTGAACCCACTCCATAATGATGTTTTTTTTTTTTAAATCTTAAGTTGCCAATGAAGCATAATGTATAAAGATGGCAAGTGTTGTTGGGTAGGATATTAGCAAGTGCCTAATTAAAATAGCAAATAGAATGAAAACAAGCACATGAACCTATACAGGACATCGAAAGTTACGTAGAGCGAGCATGACCTAGATGGCTGAAATCGTAGGGGCTGATGCCACAGACATACATACCTACTTTTCCAGGGATTTTAGGCTTGAAAAGCTCCATCTATCTGGTCAAAGAGTTGAAGATCTGGAAATTCCTCATCCCAAGCCCTCTCTTAAACCCCAAATCCTTGCCCTAGTCTTTTTGTCAGAATGCATGTGAAGAGATAAGGACAAAAAAAGATATTGAGAATTAAAAAACTAATTACTCATGTTAAAGGAAAATCATCAAACTAATCTTACCTTTCCAAAAAGAAAAAATAGAAATAAAAATAGAATTCCCTAATTTCCTCCATTTTTCACTGAAGTGTTAATTTTTGGTCGATTTCAAAACATCCCAATATGCTCGAATAGAAACTGTGGCACCGATCAAGCATTTTCATCTCAACTAACAGATACGCTACACTCCTAGGATTCATGCAAGAAATAAAAAGACTCAAAGTTCGTCTTATACCTGGGAACTGTTTTTTTTGTTTCTTGATGAAATTGAGGGCTAGGATCAGTACTCAAGAGACCATCCAAACCGATTCAAATAACATGCATTCTAAGTTTAAAAGTAGAAATTAAAAAAATAATAAATAATAATAAAATTTTTAAAAAATTACAGAATGTCATTTGGAAGCCGTGAATACATCATAATTAAGCTCATTTGCATAAAAGTGGAACTAATCTACTAATTTATCTTTCTTTCAAAATCAGCAAAAGATCAGATATCTATAACAGATTTCATCACACAATATTTCAACAAAAATGAAAGAAAAAAAGGGAAATGAAACAACAAACTGCTACTGCAATTTTCTAATCCGAAACAAGCAAAGATAGCAACTAATTTGCAACACTTTTTAGCGCTGAAAATTAAATCAAGAAAAAAAAAACAACAAGACGGTGAAATAACTAGCTAAAATCACATCCAAGCATCAAATCAAGCAACAAAACAGAATGATGAGAAATCATTTTTCCTTAATCGTTGCTATAATAAGATTACAACATGTCTATCCCATACACACTAGGAGAATCAACAAGAACGAATCGACAATCACATCCGAAAAGGGGGGAAATGCCTAATGAGCATGCGTCCTCTTACCCTTATGCCTCCATGACGGGAAATGCTCAAAAGACCGTCATCGTCCGGAAAAAACCTAAATATCGGAGAAACACGAAGGTTTTCGCAGAATAAAAGAGTAATAGAGAAGATTTTCGCTTCACGTACCCGACAATTTTAAGGTAGGAGATCGAATCCTCACCTATCGAAGCTTTGTTTTGCAGATCGGATTCTCTGTTCTTCACTTCAACCATTGAATGAAGATCAGAGAAAATGCATGCGAGATCCAATCGTTCACTTCCAAAAATGATCTTATAGCCAAAGAGGGGGGAAATGCGCGGACTTCGTAGATTCTCGCGGAATAAAAGAGTAATAGAGAAGATTTTTGCTTCACGTACCGAGAATTTGAGGGGTAGGATTCCGAATCCTCGCCTCTCGAAGCTTCATTTTGCGGATGGATTCTCTGTTCTTCGCTTCGAAACTTCGTTTCAGAGCTACAATGGCGAAAGAGAGTGAAAGAGGGGAAATGGTGGAAAACGTGCGATTTAGGGGCCTTTATGGGCGTAAATTTCGGGAAAAACGGATGGACGGTGTAGATAGACCACGTATATTCAATATGGACGGACACGGATTAGCTACGTTGAGCAGCGAGACTTGCTAGTAAAAATTAAACCTTTAACCTCCATTACTTAGTAACCGAGGCAAAACAGTAGACTTTTAGCCTCGGTTCCTATGCAACTGAGGCTAAAAATTAGACTTTTAGCCTTGGTTCCCATGTAACTGAGGCTAAAAAGTAGACTTTTGGCCTCGTTCCAATGCAACTGAGGCTAAAAAGTAGACTTTTCGCCTCGGTTCCTATGTAACTGAGGCTAAAAATTAGGCTTTTGGTCTCGGTTCCTATGCAACTGAGGCTAAAAATTAGGCTTTGGCCTCGGTTCTTATGCAACTGAGGCTAAAAATTAGGCTTTTCGCCTCGGTTCCTATGCAACTGAGGCTAAAAAGTAGACTTTTCGCCTCAATTCTTATGCAACTTATGCTAAAAAGTGGACTTTTCGCCTCGATTCCTATGCAATTGAGGCTTAAAAGTAGACTTTTAGCCTCGGTTCCTATGCAACTAAAGCTTAAAAGTAAATTTTTCGCCTCGGTTCCTATGCAACTGAGGCTAAAAAGTAGACTTTTAGCCTCAGTTCCTATGCAATTGAGGCTAAAAAGTAGACATTTGGCCTCGGTTCCTATGCAACTGAGGCTAAAAATCAGGCTTTTCGCCTCAGTTCCTATGCAACTGAGGCTAAAAAGTAGACTTTTCGCCTCGCCCACCATGACACGGCATTCGCTCCATCCATCTCCTATGACAAATTATTTTAGAATGGGACCAAAATAGTAGACTCATTCAACACTCCAATGATCCATAATACATGGATCAGTGATAATGGGACCATTTAGCTTTGAAATCTTATCGTGGCCCACTGTGATGAGTTCGGTAGCCTCAAGAAGGCTTCACTGATAGACATCTTCAAGAAATTATTTTTCGGCTCACTTCCATAAATGAGTTTCCAAAAATGATGGATAGATTTTTAGCCTCGGTTACCAACCAATCGAGGCAAAATGACAGACTTTTGGCTTCAGTTACTCACCAACCGAGATAAAAGGGTAGACATTTGGCCTCAGTTGTTCATCAATTGAGGCAAAAGGGCAAACTTTTAGCCTCGGTTGCTCACCAACTGAGGCAAAAGGGCAAACTTTAGCCTCTCACCAACCGAGGCAACATGGAAGACTTTTGGCCTCGGTTTTCAACCAATCGAGGCAAAGGGTAGACTTTTGGCCTCGATTGCTCACCAACCGAGACAAAGGGTAGACTTTTTGCCTCAATTTTCAATAACCGAGGCAAAAGGCAGTTTTGGCCTCGATTTTCAATAACCAAGGCAAAAGGGCGGACTTTTAGCCTCGATTGCTCACCAACCAAGGCAAAGGGCAGACTTTAGTCGCTCACCAACCGAGGCAAAAGGGCGAACTTTTTAGCTTAAGTTTCTCAACAACCGAGGCAAAAAGACAGACGTTTAGCCTCAGTTGTTCACCAACCGAGGCAAAATGGCAGACTTTTGGCCTCGGTTTCTCACCAATCGAGGCAAAATGGCAGACTTTTAGCCTCAGTTGCTCACCAACCGAGGCAAAAGGGCAGACTTTTGGCCTCAGTTGCTCGCCAACCGAGGCAAAAGGGCAAACTTTTGGCCTCAGTTCTCAACAATCGAGGCAAAAGGGCAAACTTTTGGCCTTAGTTGCTCACCAACCGAGGCAAAAGGGCTGACTTTTAGCCTCAGTTTCTCACCAACCGAGGCAATAGGGAAGAGTTTTGGCCTCAGTTTCTCATCAACCGAGGCAAAAAGTGAATTTTTAACCTCAGTTCCTTTACAACCGAGGCTAAAAACCATATTTAGCCTCCTTTTTTTGAACCGAGGCTAAAAAATTGAGGCTAAAGGCCTACTTTCTTGTAGTGGGTCAGACCAAGTTTCAAACGCATCTAAATTCCAGATGGGCCCCGCCAAGTGCTTTTATATGTTTTAGGTATGTCTTCATATGATTTTAGATGGTATGGCCCACCTGAGTTACGTGTATGGCTGATTTTTGGGATTTCCCATAATTTAAAGGGGACCCATCAAATGCATGGTGTTGATGTTCGACACACATCATGGTGGGAAATGGTTCTATGCAGTCAAGCTCATGGGAACTTCCCATGAGGAGCTGTGTGGGCCCCACCATGATGTGTGTCAAGCATCAACACCGTGCATTTGATGTGTCCCCTTAGGTTATGGGATATCCCAAAAATCAGCCATAAACGGAACTCAAGTGGGCCATACCATCTAGAATCATGTGAAGACATGCCTAAAACATATAAAAGCATTTAGTGGGGCCCACTTGAGTTTTGGATGCAGCTTAAACTTGTTATGACCTTTTATCCAAGTGGGACACACACAATGGATGGGCTGGATTTGTGAACCACATCTTAGTGGGCCCAATAAATGATTATGAGTGTTTTAATGGGAGGGTAAGCCCTCTCAACTTTTGTATGTGGTGTGGCCCACCCAAATCATGAATTGAATTGAATTTTAAGTCCATGGCCAGCATGGAATGGTGCATTTGGCTGATGGGGTAGATGTCCCAGCATGGAATGGTGCATCTGTCTGATGGGGTAGATGTCCCAGCATGGGATGGTGCATCTGGCTGATGGGATAGATGTTCAACACACATCACGAAGGGGCCCACACAGCTCGACCTCATGGGGACTTCCCATGAGGTAGCTCTCTCTCTCTCTCTCTCTCTCTCTCTCTCTCTCTCTCTATATATATATATATATATAGAGAGAGAGAGAGAGAGAGAGAGAGAGAGAGAGAGAGAGACCTGCACACCCATTCTCATGAAACCATTTTAGAACTTATTACATGTGATGTGGGCTCAAAATCTAAACCGTCCATGTGATGCATCACCCCATGAAACCCCTAGGCCCCGACTTTCACTCTGATCCAAAACTTTGGCGGGCCATGGAAAATGGAAACAATTTCCTCCCTTGATTTGTCTTTCTTTCGCCATGCCCTACCAAAGTTTTGGATAAATGTAAAAGTGGGGCCCTGGAAGTTTCATGGGGGTGTTGCATCACATGAATGGTTCAATTTTTGATGAGTTCTTAAAAAGTACTTCTCACATTTTTTTTTATTTTTTTTATTTTTGGTTTTAAGCCCCATCCAATGTGAAGCCACCTTTTCAACGGTTACAAAGGGAGTCCATGTCCAAAAGCTACAGTAACGGAGGTAAAAGTAAAAGTAACCATTGTTTAAAAATGTAGCAAAGTTGTTCTCGAAATAGGTCATCAATGGGAGTTTGAGGATTGGTAGGCCATCAATGGACTCGCTATAGACCAAAAATCAACTAGCTCCTGGACGTGGATGCCTATAATGTTGCTTTTTCTAGCCATTGATTACAGATTACATTAGATATGTTAACTGTTATCTAATTTTCTTTCTTTTTTGCTTATTTGTTTTTTGTTTTTTTTTTTTCACTGTAAATGGTGATAAATTAAGGAAAATAATGACTTCTCACCAATGTTTGTAAGGAAAATAACAGGTTTGTTATAGACTCAAGAACCTAATTGCATGCATCCAAATGAAACTTGCATTACGTGAGTAAAATCTTTGTTTTACCATAATGTATTTGTTTGATCCATGCCATCCATCCGTTGTACTAGCTCATTTTAAGGCATGAGCCCAAAAATGAAGCAGATTATAAGCTTAAGTGGACTACACCACAGGAAACATGGGGATAATAACATCTACCATTAAAAGATGAAATCTTCCTAGGTCCCACAGGGATCTGTATCTGTCATCAAAGTTTTTCATAAGGTTCTCTTCTTCTTCTTTTTTTCTTTTTTCTTTTTTTTTGAGCTATGGATCTGGGTGTAACTTGTTCATAAGGTTACACAGACATGAATAAAAGGAAAACACAAATATAAAATTAATCACACAAATATAAAATTAATCCAAAACTTTTCTGACCTCTAATAAGTTTTCAAAGGTAGGCATTCTAAATCCCCTCATTTCCTATTGTGTGGTTCACTTGCCCTTTGGATCTGCCTCGTTTTTGGGATCAAGCCTTAAAATGAGCAGGTAAAATGGATGGAGGGCATACATAACACTGTTGCTTGGTCCACAGATTTTACCGGTATTGTGTTTTACTTTGAGCCTTTCAAAAAATCGTAGCTGTCAACATTGAGCGGCTTGCTGAAGTAAATAATGATTACTTGTTAATTACCAAAAAAAAACAGACAGGCCCTTCCTAAAATTTCCTACCAGAACAACCATCGTGATGATCTCTACAAGTAGCCCATTGAATTGAGATTTTTATTTATTTATTTTTAAAATCAAGCATAGGCACCTTAGAAAATTGCAAAACTTAATGCAACTTTACATTGAAAGTACAAACAAAATCGGTTGTGCGAATCAAATGGTGCAATCCCAAAATATATATATATATATATATATATATATATATATATATATAAAAGGGCAACAAAAGACTATGATACCATTTTATATGCTTGAAATCTCCTATGTCCATCATGTTAACCGCATATACAAAAATATCATAAATCACGATTTAAGGTGGACCGCAATGCGTAGAATAGAGTAAAATGACACCTAACACTTGAAATGTACAAGTGGTGTGGCATGCATGAGTTTAGGTTGATTTCTTGAGTTTCCCTTAATTCTAGCAATGCACACATGATAAATGAGTTGGATGGAATACACACACACACACCATGGTGGGCCCTTATCTCCCTTGCTAACAGAGTCACACAATATTGATGCCCTATGTGACAAGCAAAATCAAGTAGCAAGTTAAAAAGGGAAGTCCCACATGACTTTAGCGTTTTATTGAGTGACCATAGGTTTTTTGGGTATTGTCTGGTATTTCTTGCCCATGTGGTGAGCATATGCTAGCTGGAAGACATAACGCCAAGGTTAAGTGATCCTTTAACAACTCAAGCTTCATTAGTGTACATCATTTACTTCATATATCATTTTTTATTCATTTATAGTTCTTTTTTTTTCTTTTTCTTTTTTAAATCGGATTAAGGGTGTTTTTCTTGAAATGTAATTAAAAGCTTATGTCAGAACACAACTTGAAATGTATAAGAATATGGACTAATAAAAGACTTAATAAAAGCATTTCAATTATGTGTGCTCTCATTTCTCTGTGTATCTTAACAATGTTTGTGAATATCTTGTAAATGTCTTGAGAAATTAATATCTATCACAAATCCATGTAAACAAAGATGCGACTCCATTGGGATTAAACCCAAAATCTTTGATTGTGTTCTTATGGTGCCAAAGCTTCCCTCTTTACCATACATTATTCACCATTACTAGTACACTTAGAGCACATATCGTTGAAAGGCTCTTCAGCATCACAGGCGACGCCAAAGCGGCGACTCTCAATGGGAACATTCCTCCATCTCTAAGGCAAAATTCAAGAAAGCTAATTTGTGTACATAGCTCATATGTTCATGGAACCTCCCTTCCCTTTGTCTCTCTAGGAGTATTGGTTTGTTGTTTTGCAAGTGTTTGTTTATAAGGCCATAATAGCCTAGCTAAGAAGACCTCACAACATTTAACTAACTCCTTGTCTTTGTTGATGCCTGACTTCACTATCGCTGGTAGTCCTGAAGCTATAACACTAGTTGCTCTCATGTGCTTTCTATCAATGTTGCTATGACAAAAAAGTGTGACGATTATGAAAATCCAAGGCCCTGTGTTTAATTACTTAAGACTGACTTGATAGAGAAAGCATCCATACATGCCCAAGTTTCTACAACAACTGAGATGTTCATTATGACCAGGGTCACCGCACTGAGGGCCTACTAAGACCTCTAAGCTTGCTACATTCTTCCATGCAAGAGCCTTTGTGAATGTTGCCTCTAGCTATCTCCCTCTGAGCTTGCTACATTCTTCCATGCAAGAGCCTTTGTGAATGCTGCATGCCTCTATCTCCTTCAAGTTGCAATTCACCAGTAAAGGCCGATTTTCCCCAATTCCTCCAATGCTCAACTCAATGGCTCTTTAAGTTTTGGTTGCTGACGCATTGGCTTGTTTAGGGGCCGCCCATCATTAGAAAGGTGCGGTGGGATAATCATTGAGTGTCTCCTTCCCAATACTGAGGTAGTGCGTTGTTCATGACCAATTAATTATGCTTTGCCTTCACAGTGGAAGGGCTTCCAGCACTCCGCCATGGCTGGTGTGGGCATCCTCGTATGTCAAGGTTTTATCAATAGCACGACTTTAACCACAGTTTTAGCTAAGACTACCATGAAGGTTTGCGCCACCTCACTAGCACTCTCTGCTAGAATGGTCGTGCATGCTGAAATCTACATAGTTGCTATGGCCACACTACTATCAAAGCTATTGTACAGTGTTACTTAAGCCTCTTCTAGTATTTGGCTAGTTTCGTAAGGTTACCTTTTGGCAGCCCTTGTTCTGCATTGCATCGCAGTCAATTACGATTTCATGCAAACTCTTTGGGTGATTCAACACCAACTGTCTTGAGGGTGGCCATGTGCTACGTACTAACACCTGAGGATTTTGGAACACCTTGAGAGAGATACTCACACTTGAGGCAATAGTAGGAGACGTTGTGGTATGACATCAGGATCAAGGCCAAATCATTTTAGACAAATATGACAATCTGGTACAACAGCATCAGGCCTCAAGCCTAGCACCATGCGCTACCTTACTCTTGAAGGATGCGGTCTCATGCCTTTTTCTCCTCAAGGTTCTAAAGCGCTATGCTTGCGGCTCTCACTATTCTTAATTACAAAGGCTTGAGTATTGATTGATGTCTTAAATATGTAAATCAACAAGTCTGTCGATGACAAGTTCGATGCTATCAAAGTCAGCTCGATGCCATCGGTAAAATTCATAATTTATCATGTTGGTTGTTGGACACTTTTGGTGTCCTGTTTGATGTCATCGATGGTTGTTCGATGACATCGAAGGCCTGCTCGATGACATCGGTAAAATCTGAAAGTACTTATTTAGTCGCTAGAACGTTTTGGTGTTTAATTCGATGTCATCGAAGTATCGCGCAGAGTTATACAGAGTTGCAGATTTGTTGGATTTGTTTCCTATTCCGATTGTGATTCTCCCGGAGGCCATAAATATGAGTGTAATCGGGACTAGGGGTATTAAAAGTCTTTCTAATTTGTTCCTAGGGTTTTCAATGGCTTGTAAGGGGAGATTCGAGGCTTGTTCGAATCGGGTATTCTCTTTATCTCTTATATTTTTTTCTTTCTTTGTGATTATTGTCGCTTGGTGCTGTGGTTTTTTCCATAAGAATTTTTCCATGTAAAATTCAAAGTCTCTGTGATTGACTTTGATTGTACGATTGGAATACTTTGCTTGATTCATCTTTGTGTGCTTTCGCGAGTCCCCAACCAGTGGTATCAGAGCAAAACGTTGGGACACAGTTTGAATATGAAAATAGAGTATCAATCGCAACTAATCCTAAGTTCGATGTTAAGAAGTATTCCGAAAAAAATAACTTTGAACTATGGAAGGTCAAGATGATCGGCCTTTTAGTTCAGCAAGGATTGGATGATGCACTCCTTGAGAAACGGTCGGAATCTATGACTTACGATGAATGGAACAAAACTGATAAGAAAGTTAAAACCTCTATCCAACTTGCCTAATGGATGAGGTCCTCTATAATGTCATGAGAGAGAAAACTGCAACAAGTTTATGGGCGAAGTTAGAAGATATCTATGTGAAAAAATCTCTTGAAAATCGTCTATATTCGAAGCTTCAGTTGTTCAACATGAAAATGGTAGAAGGAGGTGATGTTGAGATGCACATTAGCAAATTTAACAATATGATTTGTAAATTGGAGGAAATGATAAAAGATAAAAATCAGGCATGTATCGTATTGAATTCTCTCCTGGCTTCGTACGAGTCATTCAAGGACTTTCTATGCACTGGTAGATCAAGCCTTAGTGTTGATACCAGTATCTCAACCCTTTAAGGAAATGCGATGAGAAAAAAAGTGGTGACATGGGCACCTCTATTGATGCATTAGTCTCGAGGGGTCGGAATTCTTAACGGGATAGTGGATCTTCTCGATAGAGATCCAAATCCAAGGACAAGGATAAGGGAAAGTTGAAGTGCTAGAATTGTAGGATGTCTGGGCATATGAAGAAGGATTGCACAATTCCTAAAGAAAGAAGAGAGAACTCAAAGGATTCTTCAAGGGAGGCCAACACTACAAAGTCTGATGAGGGCATAAGTGGAGGTGATGTGTTGTCTACATCCATGGTTGGACACTTATACGATGATCGTAGGGACAAGTGGATTCTAAATACTGGGGCATCGTATCACATGACTCCTCATCGGAGTTGGTTCACCGGTTACAGAAAGTGCAATGGTGGCCAGGTATTTATGGGCAATGATAATGCATGTAATGTTATGGGTGTTAGATCAGTGCGCATCAAGATGTTTAATGGCATGGAGGTACCTTGACCAAGATAAGACATGTTCCAGATATAAGGAAGAGTTTAGTATCTCTTGGTGCACTCGAGACTCTTAGGTGCAAATTCGTTTGTTTCAATAGGGTCCTTAAAGTTTTAAAAGGGGCATTTATTGTCATGAAAGCACAAAGGAGTAGGAACCTTTACAGGTTGATCAGGAGCACTTCATTAGGTGGATCTGCAACAGCTGTAGTAGATTCCACATCTGCACGTATGTGGCATGCACGTCTATGCCACATGAGCAAGCAAGGCATGAAGGTACTTCCTAACCATTGTTTAATTTCAATCTTTAAAAACATTAATTTTAATATACACGAGCATTATATATATAGTAAACATTCAAGGTTATCTTTTAAATATGGTAAACATGTATATATGGTAAACATTCTAATGTATAGGGGTTGGCGCCCGTGGCTTCCGTCGGAGGGTCATCATAGTTCATCACATTCATTGATGACTACTCAAGGAAAGTCTGAGTTTATTTTATGAAAAATAAATCCGATGTTTTCACTAATTTTAAGCAATGGAAAGCGATGATGGAAAAACAGTCAGGGCAAAAGTTGAAAGTTCTAGGACAGATAATAGTGGAGAATTCACTTTAAGTAAATTTAATCAATATTGCAAAAATAAAGGGATCGTGAGGCACAACATAGTGCTCTACACACCAGAGCAAAACGGTGTAGCTAAGCGAATGAATCAGACTTTATTAGAGAGGGCTCGATGCATGATTAGTAATGTTGAGTTGGGCAAAAAACTATGGACAGAGGCCGTTAAGACGGCTTGTTACTTGGTGAATCGATCCCCTTTTATAGCCATTGAACATAAAATTCTATACGAAGTATGGAGTAGTCAAAAGGTAGACTACTCAAGATTACGTGTATTTGGTTGTGAAGCTTAGTCTCATGTACCGTCAATTGAGAGAGATAAGCTAGACCAAAGAGCTAAAAAGTACATATTTGTTGGCTATGATGGTAGTGTAAAAGGGTACAAGTTGTATAACCGCATCATACGGAAAATCTTTATTAGCCTGACATTAAATTCAATAAAGTTCATGTTGACTATAGATGATGATCAGGCTGAGACAGAGATGTAGACAGGGGTACAAGATCATGTAGAGCAGCCACCTATGAGAAGGAATTCACCAAGGGATCACAGGTTACTGGCGAGATACAAAAATGACTCAAATATTGCATATGCCCTCATTGCGGATGAGGGGGATATGCCTACTCTTTAAGTGGCTCTTAATGAGCCTGATGCAGAAAAGTGAAAAGCAGTGATGCATGATAAGATTGACTCTTTGCATAAGAATGAGACGTAGAAGCTGGTGGAGCTTCCTATTAGTCGAAAAGTGATCGGGTGCAAGTGGATCTTCAAGAAAAAAATGATAGGTATAATGCAAGATTGGTAGTGAATGGTTATGCTCAGAGAGAAGGTGTCTACTTCATTGAGATATTCTTCTTGTTGTGAAGTAATTATCTATCAGATTTGTGTTGGCACTGGTTGCGTAACATGAGCTCGAGCTGGAACAAATGGATGTGAAGACTGCCTTTCTGGATGGGGAATTGGAAGAGGAAATCTACATGAAGCAACCAGAATACTTCAAAATAAAAGAGACAGAGAACAAGGTTTACAGGTTAAAGAGGTTGTTATATGGCTTGGCAATGGTACAAAAAGTTTCATTCTTTTATATTGAGTCAGAAGTTTACCAGGAGTGAGATGATCACTATGTCTATTATAAGACACTAAGTGATGGAAAATTCATCATCTTGGTATTGTTGTTGATGAAATGTTGATTTCCAGTCATAACATGTCTGAAATCAATGTACTGAAGACTCAATTATCATATACATTCGAGATGAAAGATCTGAGGGTGCAAGGAGGGTTCTCGGCATTGATATACATAGAGACAAGAAAATGAGTAGGCTTTGGTTATCTCAGAAGGATTACCTTGAGAAGGTATTGATGAAATAAGGGATGGACAGGGCAAATCCAATCAGCGTTTCTCACGCAGCTCATTTTAAGCTTTCTTCTAAACAGTGTCCTAAAATCAATGAAGAAAAGCATGAGTATCTCGTGTGCCCTATTCGAATGCAGTTGGCAGTGTGATGCATGCCATAATCTGTACTAGACTGGATATTTCACATACAGTGGGTGTTATTAGTAGATACATGTCTAACCCCGGAAGCAACACTAGGAAGCAATGAAATGGCTATTTTGATACATTCAAGGTATGCGGGAATATGTCTTATCTTTAGAGAAATCAGAGGCCAATTTAGTAGGCTATATGGATTCTGATTACGCAGGCAATATGGATTTTTGAAAGTTGACTTCAGGTTACTCATTTATGTTAGAGGGTGGAGCAATCAGTTGGGTGTCAAAGCTTCAGTCTGTGGTGGCTCTTTACACAATTGAAACCGAGTATATGGCAGTGACAGAAGCATTCAAGGAAGGTGTTTAGTTGAGGGGGATGATAAATCTGTTGGAGCTTTAGCAAAAAGTTGTACCAATTAAGTGTGACAGCGAAAGTGTGATCAATTTGGCTTTAAATTCTATTTATCACTCTTGTACTAAATACATTGATGTTCGTCACCATTTTATCCGACAGGTGCTTGAGGAAGGAGACGTGACTTTGGAGAAGATTCACATAAGTTTAAATCTGGTAGACATGCTCACTAAGGTGGTTCCCACAAAGAAGTTCAACTTCTGTGCAAGTTCTCTTAGCTTAGCGAAGGCATAAAAGGAAGACGGAGTTTGCACGAGAAGCGATGGTGGAGCAATGATGCAAGGCAGAATTAAAGATAGAGAAAAACGAACTATGAAAAATGGTGATTGAAGACACGATAGAGATTGTCGATTGATGTCTTAAATATGTAAATCAATTGGTCTTTTGATGACAGGTTCGATGCCATCGAGCAAGCTTTAATGACATCGAAGTCAACTCGATACCATTAGTAAAATATGAAATTTATTATGTTGGTTGCTAGACACTTTTGGTGTCTTGTTCAATGTCATCGAAGTCTGTTCGATGTCATCGAAGGTTGTTTGATGACTTCGAACACCTGGTCGATAACATTGGTAAAATCTAAGAAATACATGTTTAGTCGCAGGAACATTTTGGTATTTAGTTTGATGACATCAACAGTCTGTTAATGCTATTGAAGTCCCATCGAAGGTGTCATCGAAGTATCATGCAGAGTTATGCAGAGTTGTGGATTTACGGGATTTGTTTCCTATTCCGATTATGATTCTCTTAGAGGCTATAAATATGGGTGTAATCAAGATTAGGGGGTATCAAAAGGCTTTTTAATTTGTTCTTAGAGTTTTCAAGGGCTTGTAAGGGGAGATTCGAGGCTTGTTCAAATCGAGTATTCTCTTTATCTCTTGTAATTTTTTTACTTTCATAGTGATTATTGTCACTTGGTGCTGTGGTTTTTTCCCACAAGGGTTTTTTCATGTTAAATTCAAAGTCTTTGTGATTGGGCTTGATTATGCGATTGGAATACTTTTCTTGATTCATCTATGTGTGCTTATGCATGTCCCCAACATTGAGGAGCAATCCTCTCCTACTTTATAGCATATAACCTTTCCATGAAATATATGTTTGTTAACTACAGTGGCGCTTCATGAAAATGACATAGGTGACTCCATGTTGTACACCATCAAATGCAACGCTTGCTCCTCCTTTTACACATGGGAACCATGACAATGTCTAAACTTAGATGCCTTACTTGCGACGGCCTTATAAGAGATTATCTGACAGGGCAACAGTTAAGGTGTCCTCCCCTTTTCAAGCAAGGATGGCATATGAGACAATTATCTCATTCACTACTCCAATCCTACCTAAATTACTCCGGTTGGATTCGCAGCTTTTCTAACCTAGAATAACAATGGCTTTAATTAAGTAAATCGACATGTACTTGCTTGTGCAATGACAGACTAAAATTAATTGTTTAAGGGCTACTTGTATATTATCAAGTTTATGGAGGTATTTCCAATGCTCCCTCCTTAACAGATTGACTCCTCGTCCACTCCAATGACATAAGGGGTCCTTCTAGTAAACTTTTTTGATGTGCTTTGTCAAGATCATGACAGTAAAGATAAGGTAGAATTTGCTTATTATTGCTCTGACCTTCAAAGGTGGATGAGATGCATTCCCTAGCCACACTTTAAGAGACCATGCTTTCAAAAGATAGACAAGAATGGTTTGTTAAAGGAATCCTTACTCACTTCCTTACGACAATGGGCAAGTCAATTGTTTATCTCTCCTCCCACAGAGGAGGAAGTAAGGTTTGTGCAATACTCACACCCAAATCCATTTAACCATGGGAATGGCTACATGGTGCTATCTTAGTGACTGTTGTCTCCTTTAAGAAAGATGTGAGTCTCACTGACACTCGTCAATACTACGTAGTGGCATAATAAGGTTGTGCAACAATCCATTCCTCATTGGAGAGCCTTCAGCATTGTAACGCCCTAAATTTCGAGGGTCGAGCAAAGCTCTACTCCCAAGATCCAGCACATCACTTATGCAACATGGATAATGATGTTCAGATTTCGTCCATATTAATGAGTTAAGCATGAGTGGGATTATACCAAAACAGCATATCATACTCCAGATCTAATTAAATTAAGCAAGCGGAAGACTGAAACATATATATATATATATATATATTTAAGTGTTTCACAACCTCTACGGTATGAGTATGTCACCGGGCTGAATATATACATGTGTTGTTTTAAAATTAACAAAATATCAAAATATAAAGTGTCCAACTAATCCTTATGTCCCTGTAATCCTGTCGAATCAACATGAGGTCTACATAGACCCGCCTGAGAGCTGAACGTAGGAGAATTCTTCCTCCTCATCTATGAAGTCCAACTCTGCTGCATAGGCTTCCCCATCACCTGCATCTAAACCAAAGTCTAGTTGGTGTTTTAAAACACCGTCCCAGGGTGGGAGTGAGTGATCAACTCAGTGGTACTATAAGGCAAAGGTTAACATGTTATCAAGTTAACCAATCAGTAATGATAAAGCAATACAACAATCACTTCCTAACTACTCTTGTTAATGCAGGAATAGAGTGCAAGTAATGATGTATGCCCTCGCACAAAGCTCCCTCACATGCGACTCCGACAACTAATTTCGCATATGTCAACACTCCCTAAAGTGCACCTTCCTCGCTAAAAGCACATCCTAGCTAATGCAATGCAATGCATAGTCATGTTAGCTGAGTAATTAATTAAGCTTATTCATACAGCAGGTTCAGGAAGCTAAGATACCTCCCTTTATATCATTAACCCAAACCAAAGGATTCATCTAGGGTCGTCAATCCTAGTTAATCACATACGATAGGCAAGTTGTAGGGCATCACTCCTAATGAAAAGCAGTCAATAGACAAATTCAAAGTTTATACTTACGGTTACTACGGGGAAGCTCGTCACCTCAGTGTAGGCTGATAGCTCAAACACAGTATCCCATACCACCATGCCCGGCTCACGAGTCTGAGTTGCTCACTAGTTACTATGGGGAGGCTCATCACCCCAGCGTAAGCCGACAACTCGACCATGGTGTCCCATACTACCATGCCCGGCTCATGAGTCTTAGAAGATTGTGATACCATGGTTAAAATGGGCTTTTACATTAGTAAGTGATACCTTAGATTCAAGCAGTGATGTATATACATGGTAAATACACAATATGTCAATCGATTCATTAGACAAGCTCGACTAGTACGAGTGGACGCTGACTTAGTCGACATGGAGCTCATAAGCACTCCTTGTAGCCTAACCACTGTCGACAATCGTCGTGTGACCCAGATTCATCGAATGCATCTAATGTGGCGAGACTAGTTCGGCTACTCAAATGGGGATTGTTACCGATTGCCTGGGCTACGTCGTAGCCCCAATCTTACTCAGATGCAGTAACTAAGCACATGTAATAATAATCTCAGCATTTAGCAAACAATCCAAATAAATTCCTCATTTGAGCATTCCATCATACACATTGATCATATTACCTAGCAATTGCATTTTATCCATAAATCGTGTAGAGGAAATTAAGATTACATGAAGGAAACTATACATATGAATAAGGTAATTGAGAATCCTATCTCAATACCCTTATTAAATACGATTCATCAACAATTTCTCATTCAGATAATTTATCAAACACTTAGACTACACATTACCAAACACATAGACCAGATTAGTTACGACGTATATTTACATAGAGAGGTCATCATGCATATGACAATCATGAATCCTAGATTATTAATCATGGCAAGCACATATCACGTTTACATGTTCATTTAAACATTTCAACAAACACATAAGATGCATATTTCGTTCTGCATAGCTCAGACATGTATATTACATCGAAAACGGCATAACTAAGATCATATGGCAGCAATCAAGTCAGAAATAATTCATTAACTGACATTAAAAGCATTGAAAACCATAACCTAAATGTTTATACTTCGCACCTTTCGTCGGAATACTCGATTCAGACTCGGTTCGAATCCTATGTTCCCGAAAATAAAATGTCGGGTACCTAAATAGTGAAATCAGTTAGCTAGGTTGACAAACAACCATTCTAGATCTCAACTACGGTATTAGGGTTAGGATTTCTTACCCAAATCATAGCTGAAATAAATCGTGTAGCAAAAAGGGGAGGTGAATCAGTACGTGGAGTAGTGGGAGAGAATCACAGCGACGATCTCCCAAGTTTTCTCTCCTCTCCTTACTCTTTTCTCTTCTTTTCTCTCCTCTCTCTCCTAGGGTTTGGAGAAATTCGTATGAGAGAGGGGTGGGGTGATATAAGGGCTATATTAGGCCCAGAAGTGATGCAAATGGCCCCAGGGCCCTAGTATACTTAGGTTTTATCCAAAGGGCGACTGTTTTTGACAAATAAGGCACATAGGGAGGCCGGTTATTCACTTACGTCGTAGGGTAAGTCCCCTAACCATGGATCTAGGCTAAGATGTGATTTCAATACGATTGGATAGGCCGATCGACCATGGAGGGCCCATGTCAGATCAACGGTCGTACTTACTCGATCGGGGCCACAAGTATATGAATATGTGCAGGAAAATTTTCCTTTCTCATGGGTGAAGTTTGGTCAGAAACTGACGATATGAACTCCTCAATTTCGCACGTGAGCGAATGGTTCAATTCACTTAAGTTTCAGTACATTTTCTAAAGATATTTACATTTCTTACACACTTTACTCAGGGCTCAAGTTGTGCATTTCTGGACACTATTTGGGCTCAATTCCCGTGATGGTTGTCAAGCCCAGTAGGATGGACATAACCCTATAGTTTCACGGTCATCGGACTTTCGACGTGCGGTACAAGTCCGATACAGGGTTTCAATGTAGTCCCGAGAGCAACAGGCTCTTAGGATTTTTCCTAAGTCTTTATTTAGTGTTGAGTTAGTAATATTAATGGTTTTAGGTCTTCTCATTTGTGGAAATGGTGGCCCACACTTAATCCACCACTTACTCAGTTTAGCACTTAACCAATTTTCACCTAAATTACGACGGGATACAATCCTTAGGCATTTCTGGTTGAGGTGGAACTCGGGTCTTTGTACAAATTTTTTTGAGACGTTACAAGCATTGTCTCAATGTACCTTCCATCGCAAGTTAAACTAGTTAATGAACATGTTGTGAGATACAATCTTTAGGATAGCAATATCAACTATAGCTGCATTCCAAGAGCTAGCTAACAGGGCATGTAACATGGAGCAGGTCCTTTAGATAGGATGGCTTCGATGACTTTTATGGATTATGGTCTAAGTTACTTGGGCTTACTTTGAGATCATTGCATTGTGGGGCTTATCATATTAGAAGTTATGAAGCTTTCTTTTGATACATTTGAGGTGATGACAAATTAGACATCATAAGCTCCTTATATGTCTAAATTGGAGAAAAAATAAGAAGGGAAGAAGAAGATAGAAAAGGAAGAGGGAAGACAATGAGAGAGAGAGAGTACGATTTGAGAGAGGAAGAGGGTTTAGAGCTTGTTATGCCCTAACCCTAAAACATCAATATAGTAGAGAATGTGACAATGTGCATAGAATAATAGTCCCAATGGGCCTAACATGGATTGGCCCTTATACAATGAATTACTTGTTCAATTGCTTTGCCTATCCTATTCAACTCAATTATACTATCTATTCAACTATTGTTTTCTAACACTTCCCCTCAAACTGGAGCATATATGTTAATAATGTCTAGCTTGTTACATATAACCTCACCCTATGCATGTGATAGCCCTTCAATAAAAATATCGGCCAACTAGTCCATGGATGACATGTGTTATTAATAACTTCCTTTAATGCAACTTTTTCATGGATGAAGTGGCAATCGAGTTCAATGTGGAAGACTGGATTACTAGCAATGTGGGTTATGGCCTAATTATCACAACATAATGTCATCAGTGTGCATTAGCATAGGCTGTAATCATGATATGTCCATTCCTTCTGTAAATGAAACCTTATCCAAATGTGCCTTTTAGGTAAATATAGCATCCTTGGTACGTGACTTATCTATTAACCATTCGCATTGCAAAAGAGAGATCTAAATTGGTAAACATCAGATATATAAGCTTGCCTACTAGTCTTTTATATTTTTCTGATTTTTTAAGAAGCTCCCCCTGATTGTCGATCAGTTTCATATTTGGATCAATGAGAGTGTCACATAATCTACAACCCATCAATCCTATCTCATTTAATAGGTTAAGCATGTATTTATGTTGAGATAAGAGAATTCCAAAGTTGAATCGTGCTACCTCAATTTCAAGGAAGTATTTTAGAGGAACTAGATCTTTCGTCTGAAATTACTTTTGAATGTGACACTTTACTTTAGCAATCCCTTTCATCATTGTTGCCAGAGATGACAATGTAATTGACATATACAATTAAGATCACTACTCTCTTAGAACTGTTATGTTTTACGAATACTAAATGGTATACCTGCATTGTTAAAAGCCAAAGTCCAAAAGAGACTTGCCAAACTGATCAAACCATGCTTGAGGAGATTGTTTTAGCCAATAGATGACTTTCCTCAGCTTGTAAACTTTCCTAGTCTCTTCTTGCACCTCAAACCCAAGAGGTTTCCCAATGTACAGTTCTTTAAATAGATTGTCATTGAAAAAACATTTTTCACATGGAGTTGATAAAAGGGCTAGGACTTGTTAGCTGTAATGAAAATAAAAATGTAAATAAAATTTAATTTTTCTGCAAGGAGAATATCTCCTCATAATCTAAGCCAGGGGTCTAGTTGTAGCCCTTGGTAACAAATTGCACTTTGAGATGTTCAATCAGGCCATTAGTTCTATATTTAATGGTAAAGATCCATTGATGGTCGGTAGCATGCTTGCTCGGAGGCAAAGATGTCAGGGACCAAGTACTGATATGTTGCATTATAGAGATCTCTTCTTCCATCGCTTTCTGCCAACCACAACGAACCATCGCATCATAATGTGATTTAGGAATCACATCACATAATAGGGCTATGGAAAATGAGAGATAAGAAGGATGGAGACGATCATAAAAAATGAAATTAAAAATAGGAAGAAGAGTGTAGGGGCGGGTACCTTTTTGAATAGCAATAAGAAGATTTAAATCATGAACATGTTAATATGTAGAGCGTGCTTTAGTTACCCCAGGTGGTGAGGATGATGTGGGACTTAAATCACATGGAAAACTCTCTATTCCAAGAGGGGAAAATGGGGATGGGTGAGGTACATGGAGAGTTTGGTCCACATGTGATAGCATCTTTGGGTAATAAGGGACATCATAAGAAAAGAGACATCATAGGTGACAAATACACATTTAGTAGTCGAGTTTAGGCATTGATAGCCCTTTTGGGTACGAGAGTAGAAAAAAAATGCACTTAATAGCACGAGGACTAACTTGTCAGTGGGGACTCCCAATTTATAAACAAAAGCAGTACACCCAAACACATGAGGAGTTAATGAAAAAGGATTTGGCATAGGAAAGTAATACATAGAAGTGGGTGGCCTCCTGAAGGACAAAAGATGATTATTTATTGATAAGGTAGCATACAATAAATGCCTCATAACTTCATAAATGTTTAGGAATGTTTGTGCAGTTAAGAGTGATCGAGCTATCTTGGCAATTCTTCCATTTGGCCACACCATTTTGTTGGGGGAGTATACATGTAGAGCATGTGATGAGTGATTCCACATAAGGTCAAATAGTTATTAGATGAGGAAGATACATATTCGACAACATTATCAGACCTAAAACAATGTATTTCTTTCTGAAATTGAGTATGTATTTTCTTATAAAAAGATTTAAATATTTCAAATAATTTTGAATGTTCTGCATCATATAAACCTATGTCATGCAATAGAAATCTTTAATGAATGCAATAAAATATTGAAATTTGTATAAATTAGGGATCTAAAGGGATTTCTAAATGTCAGAATATACCAAATTAAAAGGAAAAGAACTACGGTTCACTAAACGAAGTAAAAAAATAGAACTATGTTTGGATAATGGGCATATGATTGCTTGCCTCCAAGTGCAAAGGTTCGTAAGTATTATCCTGTGAATACAGGGTCGATCCTACAGGAAGATGATTTATGAGAATGAGAAAATCAAATGCAAAATTAACTAAGTAATGGAAACTAAAAAAATGAAATGATTTGTAGGTTTTAAATGTATGGAATTCAATTAATTTGAACACAACAACCAAGCTTCAAAGTTTCGCACATAGGTTAATGTTCCATAAGTCATGATGTCTTTGATAACACAACTAGGATCTGAGCACTATAGTCAGCCTAATCGAAAAATAAAACAGTTTAAATATTTTAATAAATGATATAAAAGATTAGAGAATCATAGATTAGCATCATTGATATATATTCCCAAGCTCCAGTGATTTTAAGCATTCAATATCCACGAGATAATGAATCAAAGAAATGTAGCAGGTTGCGAACATATCCCATCTAGGAAATCTAACTAATCCAGGTTAAGCCTATCCATCAATATGAATCTCATATGATGGAAACATATGGATCTCACATAAGGATCAAAAACCTAAACTTAGATAATTGATAACATGCATATACCATTCATCTCATCATTAAAAACAATCAATCATCATAATTTATAAAATCATTAAACCAATGGGTTTCCCTTTTAGCTTGGGCTAGAGGGAACTAGAAAAACATAACTAAATTGCAAAATAGAAAAGCAACAAGAAATAAATAAATATAAATAGAAAAGATTTAAAAGAAAAAAATAATTTATAAAACTTTAATAAAATTAAAAACTCGTTTAAAACCCTAAATCTTGCTCTTGAATGCTTTGAATGATGCCTAGGAATGCCCTAAGAAGCCCTATTTATAAGTGGGGAACTCCCTCCTCCAAATTGATTTGAAAAATTCAGAAACTGCCTCAAATTTATGCAATTTGCTAAAATAGACTTCACTCTGCACAGTTTTCCAAAATAGACTTAACTTTACGCAATTTCACAAAATGACCCAGAGTTTCAGAATATGCTTTTTCAGGACGATTTCAGGATTCCTTTTCTTCACTTCAAATCTTTAATTCTTTTCATTCCTCACTTAGTTTTCTTGGATCTTTGGTATGTAAATTCTCAATCTTGGCCTCCTAAGATCCATTCCTTGCCTTGGTGATTCTTGAGCATCATATCCATGCTTGTAGCACCCTTTTCAATACAAGCTCTTAAATTCACCTTACAACACAAACATGAGTAAAATAGATCATTAAGCATTATCATGTTCATAAAACTAATATATAAATGGGGGATAACATGTAATATTTGACCCTCAATAGCATACTTCACAATTTAGTGTTACGATACTTGATAAAGATGGGACTAACTTAATAAGGAATTAAGATAAGGGTGACCAAGACATGCAAAACCATGAGATCGAAGAACCAGCAGAGAGAAGAGCACCATCCATGCTTCCTAGTTTGAAGTAGTAAAGCACACGTAGCTCATGCCTCCACCAATTCTCATCTTTGTTTTGAGGTCCTGAAAAGCACAGCAAGATGGAAAGAATGTGATGAAACAACTCAAAATTTTAGTAAGCTTACTAATGGATAAAAGGTTCATGAGAAATTGAGGAACAAAGAGAATAAAATCTAAATCAATATGAGTATTAAGTGAAGTAATCCCTTTACCATAGATGAAGGAAAGAGATCCATCAACTAAGGAGATTGGTAAACATGGCGTTAAATAATCAAGGGCTCATCAATCTGAGTATTAAGTGAAGCAATTCCTTTTCTACGAATGGAAGAAAGATCCATTGACTAAGGAGACTAGTAAACATGGTGTTGAACAATCGAGGGTTAATAAAAGTGAATGGTTACTTATCACATGTTTTGTGGCACTTGGCTTAATCACTAAAGGTGGTGATTAAGTGGATGCAATGAACACATTACCTAATGTCTCAAGTGATATAGAAGAATCTATAGTGGAGTGCGTAATAGAGGCCCGATCAAGAAGTTTCTCTAAGTTAGCAAGGGAGAGAGTGACAAACGTGCTCAGAGATGAATTCTCACCCCGAAATACAATAGAATTGTCTTGAGGAAGGTTGTTCTTTCTTTCATTTTCATCAATTCTCAACACTTATCTACCTTGTGATTAGTCTTTCTACGGTAGATAGAATAATGTTCATGCCCATTTGTATGACCATGGGCATATCATCCTTCGTGTTGACCCCCAGAGGGTGGACGACCCCCTCGAACATGTCTCCCTATATCTAAATAGATGGTGACATTGTAAAAAAAAAAGTAGAAATGTGATGGGAGTTGAGGTGGGTGCAAAAACACAAATAGCACATGAGAACACATCATAAAGAGAGGCAACATTTGCTCCCTCCTAAGAATCTAAGCCTTGACAAGGTCCAAATATGGCCTTACACTGGATAGGAATAAGGCGACCAAAATTTCTTTACACTGACTTTTTTGTTGGGCCAAATCTTAGGTGAAGGGGTGATGAAGATTCCATTCGTTAACCCAACTACAAAATTGAGCACAAAGCTCATGTAATTTATCTCCCTATTTAGTTGTTTGAAACTGTAAAATACTTATATGTTTAGCAGACATGAATTGTCAAATTTCATAAGACAAAAGTGTCATAAGACAAAAGTGCTTCAAGCCAGATCGCAAGTATGGAATCACGACTACTCTACATGTCTCAAGATCAGCTTAAGATCGACATATCTTCTCAAGTAGCTGTCGCCCGATTTCAAGACAAGATCAAGTCAAAGTTCAAGACAAGTTGTCCCATATATTTGCTAAAACACAGGTGGAATAACCCTAGAAAGACCCTAGGTTAGGATCTTTTGAAAAAGTCATTAAACTTGGGTTTTAATTGTGTTTTTGCTCTAGAATTCGACTAGCGTAACTTCTAGTTCAATCGACCTAACTTCCTTGGCTAACCTAACTTCAAGCCCAGGCAAAATAACAAATTTGTTAAAAATTCGGCCAGCCTAAGTTTTGGTTCAGCTAGCCTAAGCTTGAAATTCGGCTAGCCCGAGTGAGTTGGGGTCAAATTCCTGCAATGTAATCTTTTAATTTTTGTGGGAATTTAGCCGCCGATTGGCAAATTCAGCTTGTCGAATTTGACCTTAGGCCTGCCGAATTTTGGATAGATCTTAACCTGCGCAATCCAATAGTCGTTGGAACATGGAATCTGGCCAGCTGAAGCAAATCTTAGATTAGCTGAATTTTCAACTTCTTTGGCTATAAATAGAGGCTTTCTCGCATTCTAAAGTACTACGAAAATTCACTCTAATCCTTCTGCAAGAGAGAGAGAGAGAGAGAGAAGCTCAAGTCATTGGCAAGCTAATTGTAATGTATTTATAATTTAATTTTAGTTTATTTAATTCCCTTTCTTAAGATAGTTTTTAATCTTATTCTAAAAGAGTAATCTATACTCTTCTCTGAGATCTAAGAGAATTGAATCAACTAGCATTTGGGTTTTTCATTTCTAAAATCTATAAAACCCTATACTCTTTCTGTTTGATTGAACATTGCGTCATCTACATTCGAGAAAGAAGTTCATTTGCTATAAGCTTCTACCACGTCTTCAAATCTCCATTTGAAGATAAGTACTTTACAGTATTTTATTTTAGGTTTTTCTAAGATAGCCTGTGAAAATCTCAAATGTGATAGCCTGTCAAAATCACAAAAGGGGTTTTTATTTGTGATAGCTCGTCAAAATCATAAAATGGGTTTTTATTGTGATAACTCGTGAAGATCACAAGGAACTGTATTGGGTTGTTAAGGTGAACCTATGAAAACTTTATTATAGTGAAAGACAAAATTACGAGGATAGTAATTTTGTGAGTGGAGTAGGTGTGGTTGTTATAAGCACCGAACCACTATAATTCTTTATGCCTTGTGGTGAATGCTTTATTCTTTTGGCGATGGATGTTATTTATTATTTCATTCTTTGTGGTGAATGTTGTAATTCTTTTATATTCTCATGCTAGTTTGAAATATTGATTTTAAAGACATTCATAAAATAAGGATGTCCTACCTAATATTTTAGGTGAAGGTTGTCCCACAAATTATTTAAAATCAAGGTTCCAATACTCAAGCGATTGAGATTTTTGTATTCTTTCTATATTCTGCATTTATTTCGATTATTTGGTATTGTCCTATTCACCCCCCCTCTAGAACATCGTTAGCTCTCCCTTTCAAGTGATATTAGAGCAAGTTGTTCTTTTTATTTTTGGATTTACCTCCTTGAGCTAGATCCAGAGCTATAAGATGTCGAATTTTGAAAGCTAATCCATTACCAGGCCACCTCCCTTTGATGGCTTTAATTATTCATATTAGAAAGCCACGATGAGGATCTTCCTCAAATCCATTGATGAAAGTGTGTGGCAAGCCACTGTGACTAAATTGATCTCTCTTATGATGGCAGTAGTAGTTGAAGATGGAACCATATCAATGAAAGAAACCACATACACCTTTTGGACTACTGTTCAGAGAAGTGAAAGCAGTGCAAATGGAATAACTTGTGCTCTATTGCCAGATGAATTCAAAAGAATCATTTCGTGTAATACAACTAAACAAGCATGGGATATTCTTGAATGACACACGAAAGAACTACCATTGTCAAAAATTCTAAGATCCAAATCCTCATAACCAAATTTGAGAAAATTCGTATGGAAGAAAATGAGTCTTTTATGGACTTCTATACGAAACTAAATGACATAGTAAATTCTATGTGGGGTCTTGGAGATAGAATCACTGAAAACAAGGTTTGCCCAAAAATACTGCAATCACTTCCTGATAGGTCTGATGCTTTATGCTCGCTCAACCTTCATCCTTCGACCTAGTTGAACGGTAGGCTCAAAGGTTTGCTTGTGAAGCTGAAGCAGTTAGCCGACATGGGAGATCAATACAAAAGGTCGTGATACCTCTGTGGGGTACACACATGCTACCTAGATCAGCAAGAAGTGGTCGTGCAAGACTCGGCCAATATAAGTGGTAAATATGAAAGAGCTTGGTACAACAAGTTACATTGTGCTCAGCACACCAATTCAACTGGTCGATGCTCAGAATGTTGCAGTCGTATCGTTCCAGCATGATAGATGAATTACGAGAGCTAGGCAGTGCCTTTTATGCAAAAGATATGCCTGATCCAGCTGACCTGGAGTTCATGGAGGGACAAATTTATCTATAACGAACTTGGTCGATGGTAAGCCATGCTGATAAAAAGGCAACCGAAAGAGAAGTACACTCCATTTCTGTTCGTGTTGATCAATTTCTTCACTTCTTACCACATCTCATTGAGGAAGGAGACTATTAGGGACTCACTAAAGAGAAAATTGAGGCAGAGATGCAAGACCTCTTGTAAATAAGTGGTCGATGACCAGCAAAATAATGAATAAACTTTTTAAACCATCAGTCAACTTCGCACTCTTACCATGCATGCATAGGATAAGTGACCATTCGCACGCCTCACTAGCTTCCGTATAGTAGTATGGCTTTTAATACTTAGCCATCCTCAGGTGTACTTGCTATATCTTTACTCGTAGTGATATATAACATCAGGAGGAATTAATTCTTGTCGTATTCCAATGTCTCAGAGATAACTACATTTACATCTTGGAAAACCCATTCGATGACATTCCTTTATATGCATTGAATGTTCTCTTACTCCATTTCATCTATAAAAGAGGTGGTTTCAAGCTTCCAATTCTCACAACGCAACTGCCTTTGTGTTGAGGTCAAATATTGCATATTATCCCCCATTTATATCTTGGTTTTATGAACATGATAATGCTTAATGTTCTATTTTACTCATGTTTGTGTTGCAAGGTGAATTTAAGAGCTTGGATTGAAAAGGGTGCTAAAAGCATGGATTTGATGCTCAAGAATCACCAAGGCAAGGGATGGATCTTAGGAGACCAAGATTGAAGAATTCACATGCCAAAGATCCAAGAAAACCAAGTGAGGAATAAAGAGAATCAAAGATTTGAAGTAAAGAAAAGGAATCCTGAAATCATCCTTAAAAAGCATATTCTGAAACTCTGGGTCATTCTATGAAATTGCGCAGAGTGAAGTCTATTTTGGAAAACTTCTTAGAGTGAAGTCTATTTTAGCAAACTGCATAAATTTGAGGCAGTTTCTAGAGTTTTCCAACTAGGTGCGAAAGTTAGTGTTACACAACTATAAATAGGACTTCCTGGGATGCTCTAAAGCATATTCTAGGGTTCGGAGGAGCAAAGCACAAGGGTGGAGAGCCGTCGCTAAGCGTTTTTCTTCATTTCTTCCTTAGTTTTTCATGCTTTCTTCTAGGGTTTTAGTTCCAATCATGTCATGGTTAGCTAAACCTCTTAGCTAGAGCTAAGAGGTGAAACTTCTAACGTGATGAGATGTTTTTATTGCTTTAATTCATGTTTATGTTGAACTAACTTTGATTTTAGTTTGATATTTAAAGAATACTTTCAATTTTTAATGATTTATTGTGACTTAAATTAAAGTAGATCTACAATAACTTTGAGTATCTTCTTTCTTGTTTTGAGATTATGGGATTGGTAAATCCTAGTGTTTATCATTGTCTTATGGGAATGGTTTGGTGATGGAATCCCTGCTAATTATCATAATTCTCCTCTTTTGAGAATTAGGTCAAAGAAAGTTCAAATTTGATCTTAATTGCTATATCCTCCAATTGTATAGGATAGGACTCCAATTCCAATTGTGTTACTTGAATTAAGTAAGGAGTCACCCTGATTACTACAAATGGATCCTTGGAAACCCTAGTTCCCACCTTTGAATTCTTAAGTTTCTAATTACACACTTCACAATTACTCCCTTTAATTCTAGATTTAGATTCATATCCTTTTCTAGTTCTACTTCTAGTTGCTTTCAGAATACACACGAAATTAGTACCTGTGGATTCGATCTTAGTCTCACCAAGATTATTACTGCATTGCGACCCTACACTTGGGGTTGTGAACACGTCGCCTTACCCACTTATATCTATGGTGGATTTCCTCTCTCTTTGGTTCCGAAACCATGGAGGAAAGGTCATCTTTAAACCTAGATTTCTCCCAAATTATTTTATGTTCATCATTTTCTTTTTCACCCGGAGCATCATTGATTTTTTTAAAGATGACTGGTTTACTCGAACAATCGTGGAGGTTTCCCAAACGTTCCGACAATCTAGGGAGGATGATACAGCGATCGGGTTTCGGCCACTTCACCATTTCCTTTCTTCCTCCAGAATATAGGATTCCACCAATCCACCAAGAAATGGCTTGGCAGAACATAGCATGTTGGATTCATGGACACAACTCTATTAATGAGAGGTTATGGTCGATGGGGCTTTCCCTAAACATTATGGCTGATGACTCGACTCAGATCCAACTACTTTACCCAGGCCGAGCACAACTAAACATCAAAGGGTTGGTCTTATTGAACAGGTCCCTAGCAACTTTTCGACGGGATTATTCAATCTCCACTAAGACTGATCATGTACTGGCCAAATAAGAGCTTGTGGGCCTGGGCCATCTGGAGCCCTTTCAATCTGTCGAGATATGGCTCGACAGAACGTAATGTGTAGGGTCCCAGATAAAACTACCTATGGGGAGACATGCGTGGCAAGGGAGGTGGGGAAGCATTCAACCGAGAAGAGACACGTGGTCATTGTCACGTCCCAAATCCAAAACCCAGGCCCTACTACTTCCTAAGTCCCGAACTCGGGTCGCGACAGCTTCCTAGCCACTCACCGGACTTGGTGAACGGTTAGTGAACTTTCCAAACGCCAAACCTAGCTCATGGCGAGGGATTTTTTTTTCAAATGGTTAATCTGATTAGGCAGTTACATATTTTATACATGGTATCAATGCATATCTAAGAAACAAACATGTTCGATATGTCACACATATGATGGTGCACTAGCTCAACAATGAGGGAGAAGGGATAACAAATCCCCTACAGCTCATGCACGCACCATGCTACTAAACATATCCTAAAAAAGTTAAATCATCCAGATGAGCAAACCACATCTCGTGAGTCTACTATGTACCGAGAGTAAAACACGACTTATTCGAGCACTCCCGTAAAGACATCCAAAACAACCACATGTATATTATCAACCAAGCATGTTATCATATGTGAGCATATTATCAATTTTAGGCATACTACTCGGACGAACAACCATGAGAATAGCTAATCATCATGTACAAGATAATCAAATTCCATATTCCACTATAGAGCATACAATGAAAAAGGAATAACAAAGATGGTGTGTGTAGTCGGGATGATAATACGCGGTATCATAAGCCGTGGGGTTCATTAAAATGGACTTTTATCCAAACCAGTCTCATACTTGATTTGGATAGCTAGACTCAATGTGGAAAACTTATAGTAAACTCCTAATCTCAGGTTAGTCGCGTACCTAACCGAAATCATGGCCATTATGAAGGTGCACATAATGATTTAGTTACGCACCACCAGCCCAAGTGGATAGTGATGAATGAATGCATATGCCAAATGCTGAACATGTAAGTCCTACTCAGTAAGTCTACATTTCAGTATAGTTCATATCTATAAATATCACCGGGGTCTAGTACACTTTCAACAATGGTTGCAACCCATCGCAAGCAATACTAAGGGAGTACAAAAGACCTCATTATCTGCCTTGTCAGTGGTACACAAAAACTACCCGGTCCGTCGATAGCGAACTTATTTCACGAGCTGGTCAAACTCGATCTAGCATATAGCCCTTTACACCCAGGTGGGTAAGGTCAAACCCCCTTCCAACCAAGCCTAACACGGTGGGAGATGCGGCCTACCGGCATCCAGCCATTGTGTGCTCATGAATCCACTTGGGTTAGAAATTGGAGCATCCTACTAATACCATAGGGTTTATGGACTTTCACCTAGGGACGCCAGTGATGCCCTATAACCTCAGTAGTTTTCGGTGTCCATCATCCGCCAGCCACAACATGGCTACGGGACCACCTCCCTAGTGACTCTATGGAATAGATGTACTTATCACACATAGTGCAAAATGCATGAATCACATTATCCAAGGCATGCATCAAACCTGCGGGTATCGCACGAATCATGTGGGGCAACCCTGTCTCATATAGAATCCCCTAAGTGTCTCAAGCCGAACAGCATATACTGTGAACAATCTTCATCCACAACATGCATACAAATGATGCGTATGAGATATGATAACGTACAATCATAAGCACTATGCATGAGATGTGTAATACCGCATTAAGCATAAAGTATGGTTAAATCAATATAAAGCAATGCTAACTTAAATGCAAGAGCAATGCTACCTCTAATATAAAATAAGTGTCGCATCATTATAAAGAAAGTACCATGTCAATATAAAGAAAGTATCATGTCAACATTTTTTTTAAAAAAATGTTATTAGCAAACATTCAATGTAACCCTCGCACCAATCACTAATGTAACACCACAAAAATCATTAGGTGTCATACCAACATTTTACACCGAATTATCCAAGTCATGCAAGCTTGTGCATGAAGTACATAACATATAAGGATTCACATGCATCATCAATATCATGGCCATCATCAAACACTAGCATCATACATGCCCTAGGCATTAGGCTTCTATCATGCATGAGGTTATCCTTACGTTCACCAACATCATTTATTTATCATCATTCAGGCATAATGTAAAACATGGTTATCTTATGCATGAGACCATTGTGACCATCAATGTGTGCATTATTGTCACTTTGATATCAATATCATCTCCAATGTAATCAATATCAAGCAAAGCATAGTGATTATACACGACGATGAGTATCAACATGTGCATGATTATTAACAAGGATATCAACCTCATCAACCAATGTAACGATTATTAAGTACAGCATGGTGATCAACTAACATATTTTGTCATCATATACATGTACATACCATCATCATCATTAGCATGAAGATCACTTCCACTTCATGATTAACATAGGCAATGTCACAACTACCATAAACAACTAATTCATCATCATATGCATATGTCATCAATGTACCATTTATTAAATCATCACCATAACTGATATTAACCCTACCATAATCACCATCAATTAGATCATATCTATCACTTCAACCAACAACTCACAATCATCATTATCATGTTATCACACATGTATCATCATCTCAACCATTACTAGATGCGTCCCACCTAGTGTGACTTCCATATTGACCTTGAACTATACACAAGGCATGGGGTCGTATAGGTCAAGTGTGAGTCTCACTTGGTAGACCACTAGGCTAACTCCAAGGGATAAACTTCCAACCACAAGGCCTTCAATGGTGTGGATCCAACTCCATAACTAAGTGGAACCCACACATTCCACCATCAACTAGAAACAATGCACAATCTCAAACATAAGGACAACATGCTAACATCTTTCATGTCATACATCATATTGGGCCACTAGCTACATATAATTGCAAACAAAGAAAAAGCCCGATTATCTAGCTTATGAATTCTAAAATAGGCATCACTAAGTGTGGTCCACTTGACTAGAGGTAGTATGCAAGGCACACTGTCCACTAGGTAATGGGCCTGCCCAACGAGCTCAAGGAAGGTTACCATGGTGGGCTTCACACTCCCCAATGATTTCTCTTAGTGTTGTGCCCACTTAGGCCTTAGGGTTGCCTCATTTAGATGGGTCGAAGGTCATCCATACCTCAAGATAACAACTGAGTAGCAAGATCGGTCCACTACATATTTTACAAGTTATATAACACTCATTAACAAAACATGTTAGGTGGGCCTCATCAGATGAAGGGAAGAGCACATACAAGACAACCCACACTAGATGGCCTGCCTAAGGTTTTGGGCTCACCAGCACCAATGATTTCTTTT
This sequence comes from Magnolia sinica, assembly GCF_029962835.1. Taxonomy (NCBI): domain Eukaryota; kingdom Viridiplantae; phylum Streptophyta; class Magnoliopsida; order Magnoliales; family Magnoliaceae; genus Magnolia; species Magnolia sinica. Next base: position 68,536,195 of record NC_080578.1, on the reverse strand, counting down.
ACATGGTTTATATGCTACATTAAATTCCCTAAGAAGGTGGTGGACCCTATCAATGTGGCCCACATGAATTCTATATCAAACAGACTTTTGGTGCATGGTTGGTTCTGGGCCATTTTACAGTCAGATTCATGATCACGTGAGGCCTACATCTGGTGAAAGAAAATAGCCACCTGGTAGCTCTATGTATGGGCTTTACATATTATATGGCAGGCCTCACTGGTTGGGTGTGTACAATTTATGGTGATGGCCCAAACATGGGTACTTTGAGAAACTATGCAGGAAACACAATGCAGAATTAGTTTTGGCCTAAGTTTAAGTACGTCCCATGATCATGAGGGACCACCTTTCAGTGTGTCCTTGGTATTTCTATATATGGACTTCAAAAAATATAACATGAGATGAACTGATTATGTACACATAATATTTGTTGTAGGACTAAAAATAGGTATTTTAATTTTCTGCACAACCATGCATGGCCCCATTTTTGGACCCACTCCTCGATCATGTGAGGTCTGACTTAGCCCAAATAAAATATTATTTATCTATTCATTGGTATAGGTTAAAGTTTCCAAGTGGTGGCCTACTCATATACTTTGCATGGGGTCCACTAAAAATACCCAAAGTTGGTACAAAACACAAAAATAATCAGACGATTTTCAACAATGGGATCTGTCACAACTTAGGGCACACTTTCCAAAACACTTGAAGATCATTCCCGACAAAAAGATGGGACATCCCAGCTCATATATAAGGATTAAACATCCTCCAAAGTGGGACCCTTAACTACAGAGTGTGGGGCCCACCACAAGGTGTCAAAGAGACCTACATGCAATACAATCAAGTACTTGGAAAATTTTCAATAAATAGAAAAGTGCAAAGGAAAGGAAATAAATATAATGGAAAGTGGGGCCTACACGCTGGCAAGGCATAAATAAGAGACACATCAATACACATGGTTGTACAGATTGAATGAACTAATACTATACATTAATCAAAAGTGGTCATATTACCAAGTGGGTCCACAATAAGAGGATGAATGTTGTGGATAACAGACAAGTAGCACATGAAATGTCTTAATCAAATCTCTATTAGGAAATTCAAGACAATGGATGATTTGAGAATACATATCTATGTAGTATATAGGTTTCTAACCATATAGAGCCTTGGATCCATCTGGACCATACATAACAATTCAAGGTTTATCCTTATGGAAGTATCTGTCGGTTCAGAATATCCTAAATTCTATCATGAAAGAATCTGAATATAGGGATGATATATATTATTATTAACTATCTTAAGTATGTTAAGAAAAAATATCAAATACATCTGACCGTTGGAATCACGGAGTTGGCCCACACAATATGTAGTCACAACAAGCTCTCAAATACATTTTTGTACAAGGCTAAGATCTCAGCCATCCAAACTCTGATTGAGGTATATTATATACCATTGGAAAGATACTTTGATTTTATATGAAACTAAGGAATATATCTTTCTATTGGGTTTAATAAAGGGACCAAAAATGGGTTATTTTTTTGGTAAATCAGAACCCTCTGTGTGCTGTTGGATAGCAGCCAAGTAAAGTTAATGCTATGGATGATTGGACCATTGGATGGCTACGAAATCTAGCCCAGAGTTAGCTTGTATTATGATTAATATTATTCCCAAGTTTTAACTTAGATCTTAGCATGGTTTATTTTATACGATTTTTACAATTTGTTGTCAAGATACAAAAATAGGATTACATATGAAGGGTGTGGATATAATGTTCATCATGGTGGACCATACTGACGTGGACCACCTTGTTGACCACCATGGCCAGTAATATATGCACCCATGGTGCTCCACACCAGTGGGCCCCACGCATATCAAGAAAATAAAAAGGAAGAGGAAAGAGGAGGATGAGGAGGATGGAAGGAGGGGAGTAGACTCACCTCAAATGAATGGATGTCTTGATGATGATGTGTGGTCCACTCCCTTTAGGTTGGATGATGGGCCACACCTTGGCCCCACTCTCTCTCACTCTCTTTTAAAATCTCAAAATTTTCTAAGTATAGCAAAAATATGAGTGTAAGAGAACTCCTACTCTTATATAGGGAATTGAAGATTGAGGTGGCAAGATAATGTGACAAGTTTATGGGGTCTTATTGGTGCTAAAAGTGAGGTGGAAGGTGGTGTATGGTATAGATAGTGGATGGATGAGGTGGATGGTGCTAAGCATACATTAGCCAAGGTGGAAGAAATCTAAGCATGCATTGGCTAATGAATGGATAAGGATTGTGGGTTGTAGGTGATGCATAGTAGATGATGAAGAGGAGTGTTGCAATTAGTTGTTTGAAGTGATGTGGCACAAAATAAGACATGCATTAGATGCATGTTTAGAATGAGGTGGACATGGGTCATGATTAGTTTCTAACGCATGGGAAGAGAGCTAATGATGGATTTGGGGTAGAATCTAATTTTGTCTTATAGTGCATTGTCTTATATGTGTGAGCTCCTTATTTGTCATGTGGTGATTGTCTTATCTTGTGATAATTCTTATGTTCTAGAAAGTAGGCTTTAGGTCCAGATGGGCTCAATTCCAATGGGCTTAGCACAATAAAAGTTGCTCATGTTATAAGATACATAATTTTGGTTGTGGATTCGATAGGTCGTATCTCACTAATGGAGTGTCAGATTGACACACAGTTTTTGCCTTGGTGACTACAACGACGGCATGGTCCACATGACAAAGGTATCAAGGTCATCCGAGAAAAAATACTTAGGTGGAGTTGTTGGGTGCACTAGGGTGCAATGTATGGTCTATCAATGGTGTAAGTTGGGACACGTGTGTGCATGAACAGTGTGATAAAGGATTGGGATCCTACAGTCATAATCATGACCATCTTCTTCATCAGTGGCTCATCCCCTCCATCTTCTTCTTCTCTATCTTTGCATTTTTGTAATGAATCAGCCTTGTCATTGATGCCATCCTTACCATCAGGGAAGTTCTCCAATCTTATGTAATCATGCGATTTTAAAACCAGCGAAGTGATGAAATAAAACGATCTTGACCGGTTGAAAAACTTTTTGTGCATTTTCCTTGCAGTTATAAGAATGAAACATTCATGGTTGATCCTCCCATAACTTGGTCCATTTAATAGAGCAATTGGTCATTGTTATGATGGATATATCTAATTTGACCGAAGGTGGGTGGCTCTGTTAGAATGGCTGTCGATCCTTAAGAAGATCATGGCTCTAAGATTTTTAAAAAAATAATAAATAAAATAAAAATAAAAACATTTGCACTTACTAGGTACATCCATTGAATTTACATGATGCATACTTGGTATTCTCGATCGTGGGCACGACATCTAACTTCCCAAGGGTTCACGCATTTCTTCCTGAACAAGCCCCGCTTGTCTCGCCATATTCCCACGATCCCGAGAATGGCTCCTTTAGTATCTAATAATCAGATGCCACTTAGTTAATCGTGCGCAATAAATGTTCCTTTTAATTCTTAGTCTATAAAAGCAACACTTAAGAATTAACGAGCTAACCTCAATTATCATCCTTGCAAGAGAGATTACATCTCCAAATGGATCACTTTACTTTATCCTCTAAACTTCTGGAAGAGATTGTCAATGAAGGTATAGAAGCCTTCTCGCGTTCCTCCTCAATGGATGAACACTTTTCCTTTCTTAGGGATATTAATGACATTCCTGAGAAGGAGCAGCCTCCCTAGGAGCTCTTAACTATTTTCTCTGAACTTCAATGCGTAAGAGATGAATATGTCACCATGGATGAAGAGGTCAAACATTGCACAGCTGCTTTGAATCAGTTATCAGTCCTCGGTGCAGAGTGCAGGACTTTGTCGGCCTACCTCGAAAAAGCCTGGAAGGATTGTCTGCATTGGACTCATGAAAACGAGTTCAATCAAAAGATGCTACAAAGTCTGAAGTGTTCGCTTGATCAACTTCTTGATGACTTGGCTGACAGCAGCAAGCTCTATCCCCACCGCAATCGACCGAAGAGCACTGAGCTAGTTGTCTTTGTAGAGGCTCAAATAGCTCTTTATCAAGAACGCGTCGAGACCAACGAGGGTGAGAAACGATTGGCTGAATTTAAAAAGGCTGATGTTGACCGTCATTTGGCTTATATTGAACGTGCTACAGAGATGCTTGTGAGTCTGGAAGCATCCTAGAGCGAGATAACGAACCAAGCAAACGACAGCAAGCTTGAAGCTACTCAAGCTTCGCTCACACAAAATGGGCTAAAGGATGACCCTATCGTCTGGTCACTCTCTATTTCCTTTCATTTTCTTTTCCCAACATGAATAAACTATTGGCCTCCGGGCCCTTATTTTAAGTACATTTACTAGGCCCCTCATTTAGAGCTTTTATTTAACTGCAAATTTCATCTTCCCTACTGAACTAGCTCAACCCGATTCATGATGACCTCCCATAATGGAGGGAAGTATTACTTCAAAAATCGGCCATTTATAGGTGCTGGAAAGACATTACCATTTAAATCCTTAAGGAGATAAGCTCATGCCCTCATGCTTGCTCGATCATATATGGCTCATCCCATGTATGAGACCATTTTCCAAATATTCGGTCCTTCTAACCGATGGTAAGGACCGTCTTTCAAATTGTAAAGCTATATGTCCTAGAGGGGGGGTGAATAGGACTATGCCAAATTAAATTTAAATACTGCGTAATATGAAACAAAGAATAGATAGCACTATACACCAATCACAGTATAGGAATGGAAGGCAACCTAAAATAGAGAAATAGAAACAAAAATTGTTCTAAGGACAACCTTACACCAAAAACCAAAGTTTATGGTAGGACAACCTTATTTCTAGAACAAATAGAGAAACTGAAGCTCAACGTAATAAACAGATAGCAAAAATATAATGTTGAAATGTAAATCTAAATTATTACAACATTCCCCACTGAGCTTGAAATGTAAAATGTACAACATTCTCATCCACACATACATTGCACAATTCTAAATGATAAAAGATGGAAAATATAAATCACACATCCACAACACAAAGAATTCTAGTGGTTCGCCTGTGTGTTCACCAACTGTTAAACAACAGCCACACAGAATGCTACTCCAATCCTAATATCCTCACACAGGGGATATTAGCGTTCACTATCAAATAGGTTTTCACAAGTTCACCCAAAACCTTCACAATTGTGTCTTTTTTAAAGGGCTTACACAATTCAAAAACCCTCACTTCTGAGTTTTCTGGCTCTCCTCAGATAACCAACAACTTTGAGATTTTTCTAGCTTAACCTCAATTAAAACCAAACAATGTAAATTACATAAATTATAAAATACCTGATTTTCTCCTTCGTTGTAGCAGCCCAGAAGAACCAAGTTGGAGTAGAGATTTGAATATCAAAGTTCAATGTCCAATACTCACTTTATAATTGTAACGCCCTAAAATTCGGGGGTCGAGCATAACTCAGCTCCCGAGTTTCAAAACATCACTTATGCAACATATTTGATGATTGATGTATGTTGTCTGTAAGAGTACATAAAACATGGAATAGATTAAGCCAAACTGCAAACATAATTCAGGGATAAGTGATAGACGCAAGCAGAAGACTTAAAGAAACATATGTGTACATGTGCAAGTCCCTGAAATATGTATACATACCAGGTCATATTTACAAGTGTTGCTATCAAATATACAAGCATTAAATGACATTATCTATTCCCAAAAGAAAATCCAGAATTCTCCGCACATCAGGACATGGCTCACATAAACCCGCCTGAGAACTGCATAAAACAAAATGCGGCCTCATCATCCTCGAACTCATGCTCTACCTCAGGGGTCGCATCAATATCTGCATCTAAGACAGAGTCTAGTTGGTGTTTAAGCATCGTCCCAGAACGTGGGAGTGAGTGATCAACTCAGTGGAACAATAAAGCAAAGGTTAACATGTTATCAATTCAATCAAGCAGTAATGATAAAGCAGAACAATCAAACATGTCCGAATTATTCTTGTTAGTGCAAGGATGTATGTAGAATGATGCGTGCCCTCGCCTGTACACCCTCAGCGTCTTCATCTTACGTTATGCATGACAACCGTCCTCAAGTGCTCCACCTCTTCCAAGCACATGCAATGCGGTGTATGAACATGATTTCCAAGTTGTTATTAGTCCTTTTTCATACAGCAGGATTGGGAAGCTAAGGTACCTTCCTTATATCAATTTCCACACAGTAATCCATTCTAGGGTCGTCAGTCCTAGATCATCTCATACGATCATATGGTTTTAGGTCGCTGCAAAGGGCTCGTCACCAATCAATGTAGGCCGACAGCACGAATATAGTGTCCCATACCACCATAATCAGCTCACTAGTTTGGTTGCTCACTGGTCACCACGAGGAGTCTCATCACCCCAGCGTAGGCTGACAGCTCAACCACGGTGTCCCATACCACCATGTCCGGCTCATGAGTCTTAGCGGATCAAGGTACAATGGTTAACGGGATTTCATCGGTAAGTTTGGTACCCTAGATTCAAACTAGCGTCCATACATGGTGAACATACATCGGACAATCAGGTTACTTGACGAACTCGACTAGCACGAGCGCACATTGGGTTGAATGACATAGAGTGCGCAAACACTCCATGTGGCCAAACCACTGCCGACAACTCTAATACGACTCGGGTTCGTCAAATCACATCCTTCGTGACGAAAGCAACCTCAGCCACGAACTCAAAGCCAATTACCGATTTTCTGGACTATTCATAGTCCCAAATATATTCCACTACAACAGATATTCATATCAACAATTTAGAATAGTAATGGAACAACAATTCAAACCATGTAGTATGTGAGCATTTGAAGAATATCAACTTAACATGGATTTAAACATAAGTAATACTTGAAGTTAAACAACAAGGAATGTGACTTGCATGTAGTAAATCATACACACCAATAGGAGAGTTGAGAATCGCTCCTCAACGCCCGCAAATAGGAAAATATATTGCACTTTAAGCCATTCAGACATTTATGCAAACATTTAGACTACATAGTGCAACATACATGACGTATGTTGGAATACACGCATTTGGACAATTCCTTTTGCCAAGGAGTTGACACACATACAATTATCACAAATACACGACAAATAATCATGGCAAACACATGTTCATATTTTATACATATACGGTACTTTCTACATATACATAGAATACACAAATCTCAATATAACACATGCATATCAGGAACGCAAAATAAACATAGCGTTTGGCATGTGAAATTACATCCATAACAAGAATAAACCATTATCTAACATTGAAAGCCTTGAAAACCATAACCTATATGAACATAGTCCACACCTTAAACCAAAAATAGCGCACCGAACTGATTCAGACGATATGTCTTCGTCAACGGTGACTAGATAACCTAAGGCAAGAATAGAAATGAGCTACAACAACACATCAACTATTCTAAGCTCTAATACAGATTAGGGTTAGATGAACTTACCCAAGGATGAACTTAGAATCACCGGAATAATGATTCAAAGGTGATGGTTTAAGGATGTAGAGTAATAGGAAAGAATCTAAGATGATTCACCAACTTCTCTCTCACTTTCTCTCTCTTTTCCTCTCTCTTTCTTAGCTAGGGTTAGGAAATTCGTATGGAAAAAAGAGTGAGGGTTTTAAGGTCTTTATATAGCCTAAAATAGATGAAAATAACCCCAGGGCCAAGGTATACTTAGGTTATAACCAAATCAGGCCTCTCTCGATCCAACGGAACACTTCTGGTGGTCCTTTTCCCACGTGCGGTCGGACTTAAGCTCACTGACCATGGATCTAGGTCAGGCTGAGTTTTCGTACTGATCGACTTTACAGATCAGCCGTGGCGGACCACACTCAATTCAACGGTCACTGAAACTCGATCAGGTCCACAAGCACTATAACATGCCTGGGCCATCTTCCCTAAACCGAGGGTGAAATTGGGTCAGAATCCAACGGTCAGATTGCTTAAAATCGTCGCACAAGCGACATGACTCAGATTTCATAAAATCTCATTTAATTTCTCACCATTCTCACACTCTTTACTCCGGACTCAATCAAATCGACCCAGAACATCATCTGGACTTGATTTTTGAGGCGATGGCCAAGTCTAATATGGTGACCATAACTGTTTAAGATCATCGCCATCGGACTTTCGACGCGCAGTCCAGGTTCGATCCAAAGCTTCTAAAAATTCTCAAGAGTAACTGGATTTAGCGATGAATCTCAGATTTCAGAGTAACATAGCGCTAACTATTCTATAGGTTTTGGTTCATGCAGATCAAATCTAAAGTGATTGATGCTAATTTCACAAGCAATCAAGTTTAGCGCTAATTAACCCACAAATAGCTTCTAAGGAAAATAGAGGTAGTACTCGGGTCTTTGCATAAAAATTTTCGGGTCATTACAATAATGGTTCTAAGTTCTAATAGATTTTAAATTAAAACAAAAGGGCTAACTCTAATTGATTTTGATTCCAGAAAAAGGAAAACAACAATTTCTCTTTTCAGATTAGATTGGAATGCAAGAAACAAAATCAATTAATAAAGCTAAAGAAAGAGAATATTAAATATGCACACTTAGCTTAAATGGAGCACCGACTTATCTCTTAGAAGACCGAATTAAATTAACTTGAATTGCTTTAATTTTCTATTATAATTATGAGATTCGTGCTCTATTTATAGGTGAGCAAATCATGCCTTCGACTGGTCTAAGGACCTCTACGACTAGTCGTAAAATCAACAGATATTTAAAAATTCAGGCGCGATAAGATTTGGTAGTTTCACGACTGGTCGTAGGTTTCCTTCAACTGGTCATAGGTCTCCTTCGACTGGTCATAAGTGGCCGAATTTTTACGATGTTCTTTGAGTCGTAGGTCTACGACTGGTTGAAGATGCAATCGACACTGTTCCTACGACTGGTCGAACAGTCCCCAAGACTAGTCGAAACCTAACAGAAAATTTTCAATTTTTGTAACAAACTTACGACTGATCCAGGAAATGTTTAGACAGGTCGAAGTAGTGCTAGGACTAGTCGAACAAAGTCCAGGACTAGTCTTAGAACAGACCAAACTCACTTATATAAAACATATGAATTATGTATCCAAAATGGCCTACTCTAAAGGTCAACCTAAGGTCAGTCATACCTCAATAGTGAAGTAAGGACATTAAAACTTTAGAGACGAGTGACCTTTGAAAGTAATGGAGCTTGAAGTCTTGATGTCATTTAAACTTGAGAGTTGTTTAAGATCTTGATATTGAACTTGAAAGCTTCTTGAGATCTTGAGATTGAACTTGAAAGCTTCTTGAGATTCTTGACTTGTGAACAGTGCTTGTCAACCTAAGTTGATCTTGAGTAGAGCATTGTTCTTCATAGATGCAAGCTTCATAACAGTGCCTTTGGCACCACAAATTTGACAACACAAAGGGCTATAAACTATGGCACTTACAGTATCTCCTTCCTTAAAGGCTTTTCCTTTAACCCTTTTATTGTATACTCGAGCTACGGCCACTTTATTGGCCATGATGGAATTCAATTCCTTGATGTGACTCTCATCCAATCCCTCAAGCTCGGCCAACATTGCTTCTGTAAACTCGAGTGGGCTTAATTGAGATTGATGAGCAACTCGTAATGATGGGACCATGATATCCAAAGGTAAAACCACTTCGTGCTCATAAGTCAGCATAAATGGGCTTTATGATAGGGTGCAATTCGGCCACATGTACATGTTAAATTGGCCCATTTCTTTGGCTAGCCCCATAGCCTTTCGCATACCGAACACAATTGGCCAACATTTCTGGCCAAAAATATCTGTAACATCTAAGCATGAGCCTCATCTTCCTTCCTGCCTAGTAAGCCCCGCAAACATCCTCATGGACCCCTTCCATAATTGTCATTGCTTCATTTTTTGACAAGAAACGAAGCAGAACTCCATCGACCCCTTTTCGGTATAGTTCATTGTCGACCATGACATAATTCACGACTAATCTTCTCATGCTTCTATCGGCCTTAGTCCGAGGACTTTACAAATAACTCATAAGAGGAGCTCTCCAATCGTCTTCTTTTGCATCAATCAAACAAACTTCCATTATGCTCCCTCTTCGGAAGACAAAAAGAAATGATCTTTTTTTAACTTAATTGACTGATCGGCCGATCCATTCCATATTTCAGTCATGATGTCATTTGTGCGATTTCATTGGCATCTGCATTGTAGTTTTGAGTGACATGCATCAATTGGACATCATTAAATCACTCGAGCAATTGGATAGCCACCGCATAGTACAGTAACAAAGATGGGCTAGTGCACCTAAGCAAACCAGCCATCTGAATTTTTACCAATTGTGAATCCCTGATGATCGTTACATCCTTCACACGTAAATCTAACAATATTTTCATGTTGATTATCATAACCTCATATTCGGCCTGATTGTTAGTACACTCGAATTCTAACAAAATGTAAACTCTTACCGATTTCCATTAGGAGCAATCAGTACTATACTAGCCCTGGATGTCTCATGGGTCCTCTACCCATCAAAGATTAATTTTCAAGACGTGATTTACACAACATATGAATCCACAATACCCAACGGAATGTGTTCCTCTAAATCTAATGGGTGGCTAGCTAAAAAATCTGCTATGACTCTAACCTTTACCGCTTTTTGCGGCATATAATGCAAGTCAAACTCGGATAACACGAATACCCATTTACCAATTTGGCCACTTAAAACGGGCTAATTTAATATGTATTTGATTAAATCAGTAACTGAGACTACATTAACTCTTTCGGCCAATAAGTAACGCCTTACTTGGTGGTTGAGAAGTATAAAGACAGACACAATTTTTTCATAACCAAATACCGCGTTTCAGCATCAAGCAACAATTAGGTCAAATAGTAGATTGCTCTTTCTTTTCATGAATCATCCTCCTGTGCTAAGAGGGCTCCAATCGATTCTATGGAGGCGGCTATATACAATTTAAGCGATCAATTTTTTATAGGAGGCATTAACACGGCTGATTTCATCAAATATTCCTTGATTCGATCGAAAGCCAGCTGATGTTCTGCTTCCCATAGAAATTCGGCCCCCTATTTCAATTTCAACAATGAAGAAAAGATGTTAGTCTTACACGCGTAATCATATATATACCATCGTAAGAAATTGAGGTGGCCTAGGACCTTCTATAACTTAGCCTTGTTCCCTGGTGGCCTCGCATCGATCACTGCTTGAGCTTTAATCTGATCAATTTCGATTCCTCCCTGATGTACAAGGAATCCCAAGATATTTTTGACCGATACCCCAAAAGTACATTTCATGGGATTCATTTTCAATTTATAGAGCCTCATTCATTCAAAAGACTGACGTAAATGGACCAAATGCTCTTCCGCAACGGTTGACTTGACCACTACATCATTAATGTAAACCTCCATAAATTGGTCGATCATATTATGACAGATGAATTTCATTGCTCTTTGGTATGTAGCCCCTCCATTTTTTAGGCCGAAGGGCATTACAACCAAGCAATAAGTCCCCAAAGGTCCTAGACAGCTGAATGCAGTCTTTGGCATGTCATCCAAGGCTATATAGATTTGGTTATACTCTGAATGCCCATCTAAGAACGACATAATCCAATGTCTGGTAGCCTGATCGATTAACTAATCAGCTACAGGCATAGGATATTCATCCTTAGGAGTGGCTAGATTCAAATTTCTAAAATCCACATAAGCTCTCAACTTACCATTCTTCTTCATTATTAGGACTATGTTTGACATCCATTTAGCGTACTTGATTGGACGAATAAACCCAGCCTTCAAAAGCCGTGTGATCTCTTATTTGATCTTGAAGTGACTTTGGTCGTCATCCTTCTTAGAGGCTGTTTATATGGTCGATGTCCCTCTTGGTAGGTAATCTATGCTCGACCAAAGATCTGTCCAATCCTAGCATATCATGATATTCACATGTAAAGTAATCCGCAAATTCTTGTTACATCCTTATTATTTTGTCTCACTCGGGTGGTCGTAACAGGCTTTTTTATGAACACGGGTCTTGGATTCTGATCCATCTCCAAATTTACTTTGTCCAACGGGTCTTAGACCTGCGGTTGACGCTCCTCTACTTCTTTTGGTAAATCTTTTATTTCAAATCTATCTTCCCTAGATGATTCATCTAACTCAGACAAGTTTACAAAGACATCCTCATCAATTTCCTCCGAGCTTTCTTCAAGCCTCTTTATTTTGGCTGTGAAATCAGCCTGACACACTACACCTTTAGCCGTTGCAATCACGATACCTCTTTGATAATGCAACTTACAACCGGTCGATAGAGAACTAAGTCCTTCAGCTAGGCCCTATTTTCCTAGATCGGTATAGCTTGTACTATGTTATACAGATTCTTCTTTACTGTAATACCGGTCGGTTGCTCGTGCTTATTCCTTCCAGTGAACCTGATGGGCCTTATTTCCTCGTCATAATAATAAGTTTCATTAGCATTTGATGAGGCTAGAAAAGGCTTATTATCAACCAAGACAAGCTCGACCCTGTTTTGATTCCAAAAAATGACAAACTAGTGAAGAGAGGATGGGATGCATGCAAAAGAATGAATCCAATCTCTCCCCAATAGAGCATTGTAGCTTGATGAAGTGTCAACAACAAAGAATGGTGCTAAGACAAATTTGGTGCCCACATTAAGGTCAACCGGCAAAACACCGTGTGTCAGTAACATGACCAGCAAAATTACTGACAGTCACTTCAAACGAAATCAAATCACCCGTAGTTTTCCCTAATTTAGCCATCATTCTTTTTGGTAACAAATTTATCGCGGCTCTGTTGTCTACTAGGATCTTAGTAATACGACACCCATCTAAGTGGGATGATATGTACAACGGTTTAAGGTGTTGTGTCATGTCAGTAGTGGGTCTATATATAATTACCCTATCGATGGTACCATCAGTCGCTACAGTGATCATGTTAGCATACAATGCCTTGTCTTGCTTCTCCTCTTCATAAGGAAAAGACGCATGTTGTATAATAACTGGGGAAGTGTACTCCACTACATCCCTAGGTATTGTGTTTGGCTGAGCTGCCCTTGCCTGAAAGTCAGACGACAAAGTGAGTACCATGTTGCAATGAAATACCATAGGTGGCAACAAACCAAACACAATGCCAATGCCCAAACCTTGCCCCCTAGTGTATCAGACTCGATATCATCAGTCTGACTAGGGGTCACGTTCACCGTGGGGTCAATCGGCGAATCGATAGTTGAATCCTTGGCCTGTCTATAGTAGATGTGAATTCGTCGGGCAACCATTCCTCTGTGGGAAAGCAATCTTCATTGAAATAATCCGACAAGTTGCCAGTATTGTCTTCTCCTTTAAGACACCCTAGCATTTCGATGCTTTCAAGAGGAACTTTGCCTTCCCGATCAGTAGGTAACATCATAGCTTTAACCACATTCACTGCTACTTGTTCCTCTAGTGAAGGAACTTTCCAGAACGGATGTGGTGGCTTGGGTTCCGGTCAAGAAGGAACTTCACTCCCTTTTCTTTCTCTTCTTAGTGTGGCCCTATGTCTCTGCCAACAACGTTTCTTTAATGGAATGGGAATGAGATCCATGCCATTTGTAATAGTCGACCTTCTTTAGTTCATCGGTCGAAGGTATCTTATAATTAATAGAAACCTTAAAAAACTTTGCCTCCAACGTGAAGTCAAAATTTTCTTTGGCCCAAGTAATATCAAAGGTAAATACTTTCTCGGCCTTCTAGGTCGCTAGAGCGGTCAATTCCACTTTGACCAATGCCAAGCAAACTAATGGCTTCTTAGCCACTACTTCAAATAACAATTTCATAATTAGGATCATTGTAATACGTTCCTATTAACGAATTTGCTTGTCTAGCCCCTTCCTGAAGCAATTCTTCATATCGAGACACCTTCTTAGTGAGGTCATATAAATCGACAAACTTTATGCTTACAAACTTTTTTTTGGAGTTTGTACTCTAAACCATCTTGTACAAGCTGCACACTTGCACAAATTCAACTTCGATCATAACCACCTTACAGTGGCTTTTTGTCTGCTTGAATCGCATAATATAACTCTCGTAAGATTCCCCTGGTAACTGCCAGAATTGTGTGAGATCGGCCATGGTTATGTCCCTATTTCTAGAGAAAAAATGAGCATGAAATTTTTCCTCCAATTCTTATTATTGAGTCTAGCAACAAATTGAAATACCTCGTGAAGGCTGCAGCAGTCAATTAGTGACCAAATAACTGTAACTTATAATAATCATTATTTGTTAACTCACCACATTACATGGTAAACCGGCAGACATGTTCGATAGTTGGATGACCGTGTTCTCCTGAAAATAAGGTGAAATTCGGTCGATAATTTCTCGACAATGGATGTTGTCGATCCACCCATTTGGGGCATGGTTTATAATATGTAGGAATAGTGTTGTAGCCTAACACCTAGCCAGCAACTTCTTGCATGAGTTGCAGTATTTAGTCGCGATCGATTCATTGAGGTTCCATGCTTGGCAGATGATCTGGACCAAATCGATTAAAATTCTCTTAAAACTTTGGACCTTAAGGCGAGTAGAACCCCACTAGTGGTCCTTAATTTCTATTCTCATCATTTCTAGCCTCCTATTCAGGTCGTCTAACCTCGGCAAGAGGTGGTACATTCCTAATCTCTGGGGGAGGAATAGGTGATGAATTACGCTGTAAAGGCGGTATCAGTGGGAATGAGGCAGCATTACCAATCGAAATACCGTTATGTTGCTATGATGGTTGTGTTCGTTCTATCACAACAGCTAACAATTATTACATAGCTTCGACTAGCCATGTAATGATTAGTACTTTCAGCCTTCTAATAGAACTACTCTGCCTGAGCTCTCCCGTACTCCTGTACTATTTGGATGCTCGCATGAACATCCCTGAGTACCATCGATACCTCGTCCGGAAGGATAGGGCGAGCCGTCTACGGCCCTTCTTGGTTTTCGGTTGGGTTAATATTTAAATTAATTTCACTTGGAGGTGCATGAACCTGCACATCATCCCCTGGGGGAGGTGCGGTTGGTGTTGCAAGTTCATTTTTGGTAATCCTACCACTCCTTCTCTACATTCCAACAACAGCTAAACCGGTAGCCTAAAGTAAAGGTCCCACTGGGTGTGCCAAAAAATTGTTCACCATGGTTTTCATGATCCTTTCTCTAGCACAGGTGGCGCGCGGGCGTGCCAAAATTGGGATTGTGATTCCAATTCAAACGGAACAATAATGACCCCAAGTGTTGAAGTAGGCAGACACTAAGTATGACCGAGGTCTAAGGAGATCGGTCGCCGATTCAGCCACTCACTCAAAGTGTATATAGATCGGACAATGGTCAGAGGGTGGGGTTCGTCATCTGATGATGGGTTTCCTCTTGCCTTCCATACGAAAATACATTCTCAATACAGATGGAATGAAGAGAAAAAAAAATTAAGATCGATCGCTACAAAGAGCTCTAATTATGACCACAATTATCAGCCATTATACTTACGCTATGAATTGAGCTAAAGAACATAAATAGCAAAAGAGGAAAGTAAAATAATTACGCTAAGGAAAAAAGTTTACTTGATAAAGGTAGTGGTTACATTATGGAATGTAAAGTTGATAAGATAATTGATATGCTGATTTGTTTGGGTTGGTGTGAGACAACTTTCTAAACTTGTTTGATCCTCTATTTATAATGTTGTTTCATTACTCTAGAAGCTTCCCATGTTCTGATGATTATTGTAACTATTTCTTCCCTCTCTCTACTTCCAGATACTTCCCATGTGTCACGCCCCAAATCTGGGGACGGATAGCTTCCGTGATGCCCCGAATCTGGCACTCGACTTCCATACACCAAGTCCCAAGTTCGGCGTACCAAAAGGAAGATTTTTGACAGAATTTTTTAAAAAATAATAATACCTGAGCATGATGATCCGTAATCATGATACTAAGCAACAGTCTCCATTATAAATCCTGATGATTAAGGGCCAAGGGCCACATTTCATCATACCATTTACGGTTTAGAGATCACATCGCATAGGATCCAGGACCTTGATAGCATTAACTGGTGTAACATAACCCTACATCACACTCGGTCTAATGTATAACTTGGTCCTACATGATTCAAGTGGCGATGTCTATGTCAATAAGCACAAACCCACATTGTCGAATGGCCATCAATGCCACTTGATTGCATATGGTTAGGTCGCCTTGTGCATATTTCACAATCGTACGATTAGATGGCTACATATACACCACCTTTGTACATGATTAGGTGGCCATACTTATGCCACATGTTCTCATAATTAAGGAGGTTAGACCCAAATCACTACCTCACATTGGTCATGCCCACTATTCCATCAAATCCTCACAAAACTAGTGCCCACACACAAGTGATAATCAAACATGTTTCAAAGGTTGAATACACATCGCACCAACCTACGACTTGGGGTCACACTCTAATCACGATTTCAAGTGGTCAAGGACTTTCCAAGCATTATGTAATTACTTAACTAAGGGCCAGAAGTCAATTACATGCAGTTTAGGGGCGCATATGAGTTCACATGGTTTAGAGGCCACCACATGCACACCACGAGTTCACCTAGTTTAGCGGTCACTTAAGCATCACATGATCATATGGTTGGGCCACACACTCATAAATCCACTTAGACAAGTAGTTACATAATTGCCCCAATTTCATACAGTTTAGTGGGCTGTAAAAATCATGAACTCACATGGTGTGGTGATCCACATGATCCTACCAATTGACAGGCTAAATGAGGAACAACCATTACAATGAGTACCACGAAAATGGTTTAAGTAGTAGTAAATATACAGGCAACCCCACACTCTAAAATGATCTAACAAAATAGATGAATGACTGGTAAAACATGTACATTAGGTGGCCCATGATCGGTCAAAAAGGATAGATGGGTAGATTTCTCACAACATTATTGCAGCTCTAAGAAGTCTTTAACGGTGGACAAGTGATAAATATTGCTCCCATGGCATGAGATTTGGATCTGACTAATCTATGGTAACATACCCTAAAATAATAAGGATATACCGATGAATGGCATGGATCTACGTCGTACTACAAGGTGGAGCCCATGGGGACTTCCTGTGAGGTTGAGTTGTGTGTGACCCACCGTGACGTGTGTCGACCCTCAATACCATCAGTCAGATGCACCAATCCATGGTGGGCCTGGGGCTTAAAATCAAGTCAATCTGTGGCACATGTGGGCCACACCACACACAAAAGTTGAGAGGCTTATCCTCCATTAAAACATTCATAATCATTTGTTGGGCCACTGGGACGTGGTTCAGGAATCCAACCCATCCATTATGTGTGTCCCACTTGGTTAAGGGGTTAGACCAAGTTTCAGATGCATCCAAATTTCAGCTGGACCCCAGCAATTGCTTTTATATGTTTCAAGTGGTCTTCACATGATTTTAGATGATGTGGGCCACCTGAGTTCCGTGTACGGCTAATTTTTGGGGCGACCCATTTTCTAAAGGGGACCCATCAAATGCACGGTGTAGATGTTCGACATACATCACGGTGGGCCCTGTGGTGGGGCCCACCATACCTGCCTGTTTCACAAGCAGCAGGACGCTGCTTACACTGACAGCAAGGGGCGTCTAACCCTTGCTGCTATATATTTTTTTCAGTAGTTTTTCATAGGTGGGGCCCACATCAAGATGATCCACTCTATCCACCAGGTTCCCTGGCTCGTGACAAGTCCAATGAGCCCAATATTCAATATGTTTAAGCGTAAGGAAACATTACAGCGGGCCCTAACAGGTTTTAACAGTAAATACCATTTGCTACCACTATTTTCTATAGTGTGGCCCGACAGAGATTTAGATTGGCTTCATTTTTTGGTTTAAAGCCTAAAATGAGTTGGGATATTGAATGGACGGTGTGGATCAAATACATATATCATGGGGGGGTGTTGTGGTCCCACAGCCCCTTACCCCTTTCAACAAACAGTTGGGACACTATTTGTTGCAGCGTCCACCCTTTTATATGTGTGTGTGTGTGTGTGTGTGTGTGTATATTAAATGATGTGTGCACGTGTGTGCATGGGTGTGTGTGTGGTCGGCCCCTTGGGTCACACTTGGACTGTTTGGATGGCATACAAATATTCTAGTGGGGCCCACTATCAATGGGTCCCACATAAAGTCTATAACAATTCAATTTTGTATATTTTCTCCTATATATCCACACCATTAATCATATCATTATCATCATTATAATTATCTTCACCATCAATCATATTATCTTCGTCATCCACACTATCTCTAATATTAGAGTATCATCTTCACCATCCATAAACACAATGAAAATAAAATAAGAATGAGTGGGGAGGGTATACTCACCTTGATGGACTAGATGGATGGTTGAGATGGATGGAAGGAATGGGATTGATGGCCCCCCAAGATCACTCCTCTCTCTCTCTCTCTCGCTCTCTCTCTCTCTCTTATTGTAGGAAAATGGTGAAAATGTTAAGGGATGGAGGAGTATTTGTAGAGAAATGGATAAAAATGTGGTTAGGTTGGGTTAATGTTGTAAGTGCTATACTTTATATCCCTGTTTGTTGTCAAATTTGTGATGCCAAAATCACTGTTATGTTATATATAACCTGCTTAAGTGAAGCTCTCTCAAGGATCAACATACATGTACAAGCTAAGCTCACATCAAGCAAAGCTCTTAAGTACAAGACTCAGGATCTTGAATGAAAGAACTGATCACAAGACAAGACTCTTGAATGCAAGAACTGCTCACAAGACTCAAGCTGAAAAGAAAAAGAAAGTACAAGGCAAGACTCAAGCTGAACTCAAGACTCAAGTTGAAACTCAAGCCACTTTCATGATTGAGCTACTTCAAGGTTTAGTCTACATCAAGACTTCAAGGCTCATTCTTCATGGTCTCTTGTTTCAATGTCCATACTTCTTGATTGAGGTTTGTTTGACCATAGGATGACCTTAGAAAGTAGGTCATTTCGGATACATAAGTCGAATGTTATTTTACATGTGATTGGTCTGTTTCGACTAGTCCTAGGTCTGCCTCGACTAGTCCTAGACTTGCTTCGACCGGTCTAAGAATTTCCTGGATCGATCGTAAGTTTGTTACAAATTAGGATAAAATCTGCTAGCCTTCGACTAGTCCCGAACTGCTCGACCACGTAGGAACAAGTGTTTCGCATCTTCGACCGATCGTAGAATCTACGACTCGAAGTCCGGCGAACCTTTCAGGACCTACGACCCGTCGTAGGTGACCTACGACCGATCGTAGGAGGGCTACGACCATCGTAGAACGGTCAAAGCATATCCCGCCGGATTTTTCAAATATCTCATAGAGCTTCGACTAGTCGTAGAGCACTCTAGACCATTCGAAGACTGATCTTTTCACTTATAAATAGAGCACGAATCTCAAGAAATCATCGATTTAATTATAGTATTCAAGCCAATCTTCGTCGAACTTCGAGAGATAATTTTGTGCTCCATCTAAGCTAAGTGTGCTTATTTAATATCTTCTTTCCTTAGCTTTATTTTAATTGATTTTGTTTCGTATATTCCAATCTGATTTGAAAAGAGGAATTGTTATTCCCTTTCTTTGGAATCAAAATCAATTAAGGCAAGCCCTGTTTGGTTTAATTTAAAATCAATTAGAACTAGAACCATTGTAATCAAGACTTGGACATTGAACTTGGACATTCAATCATCTACTTTGATTTGGTTCTACCGGTCTACATCAAAAGATATTCACGTATTTTACATATTGTAAATTCCTTTCGATTATTTTGGTTTCTTTCAAGATTTGCGGAAAAATCTTGTTATATTGGTTATCCGAGGAAAGCCAGGAAAACTCGAAGTGGGGGTTTTTAATTGTGTAAGCCCACATACAAAGACACAATTGTAAGGGTTTTGGGTGAACCTGGGAAAACCTATCTTTAGTGAACGCTAATATCCCCTGTGTGAGGATATTAGGAGTGGAGTAGCTTTTTGTGTGGCTGTTGAATAACAGTTGGTGAACACACAGGCGAACCACTATAAATCCTTTGAGTTGTGGTTGATTGATTTATTCTTTTAATTGTTTTTATTCTTTTTGTGGGATGTATGTATGGTGGTGAATGTTGTAATTATTTCAAGCTTTGTGAGAATGTTGTAATAGCTTAGAATTTACTTTCTGCTATTCCTTTATAAGCTTGTTTTTCAATTTCATTTTGAAAGTTGTTCCAGCAAGGTTGCCCTGCCATTTTTATGGTGTATGGCTGTCCCTAGAACAATACATCTTTAATTACAAGTTATTTCAATTCAGTTCATATTTGTTTTTGTATTCCTCTTCGATTTGAGACTTGATACAAAGACCTTTCTAGAAATAAGGTTGTCCTACCATAAACTCTGTTTTTGGTGTAAGGTTGTCCTTAGAATAACGTTTGTATCAACCTCTCAAGATCTGAATTTTGAGGTTGTTTTTCTTTCCTACATTATTATTTAATATGGCTATCATTTTCTTTATTATTCCGCTGTTATAAGTTTTTATTTGGCATTGTCCTATTCACCCCCCCTCTAGGACATATAGCTTGGCCTTTTCAAATGTGATTATGGTTAGCTTAGGCTAGGATTATGGAAATTTGTGCATGATTAGGACTTAATGGTGTATTAAAGGGACATGGGGTGTTATGGTGTGATGAGGTCATGCATAGGATATGGTATGGAGAAGAGTTGACTTTGAACACACATAAGAGAGGGGGGTATGGGTGTGTGACATCACACACATGGGTAGAGATTCTCTCACCCATGTGTGGCATGGTGCATGTGTGCATGGCATGTGTTGTGCACATGTGTGGAATGGGATATATATATATATATATATATATATATATATATATATATATATATATATATATATATATATATATATATATATATATATATATATATGCACATATATATCTACATATATATATATATATATGTGTGTGTGTGTGTGTGTACATATATATAAGAATGCTCACTTGTGCATCTTCTTACATGAGCACCTGTGCGTCTGTGCGTACCTTTACACACATGTCTTAGGCACAAAATCTGAATGGTCCATGTGATGTGGCACCTATTGAAACTCTATGGGCCCAATTTTTAGCCTGATCCAAAACTCTAGTGAGCCATAGCAAAGAGACATGCAAATCAAGGGAGGAAATTGTTTCCTTTTATCATGGCCCACCAGAGTTTTGGATCACGCTGAAAATTAGGCTAATGAGGTTTTAAGGGGTGCTGCATCACATTGATCCTTCAAATTCTGTGCCTAAGACACATGTGCAAAGGTGCACACAAGTGCTCATGTAAGGTGCGCATGTGAGCATTCCTATGTGTGTGTGTGTGTATAGAGAGAGAGAGAGAGAGGAATACTCACTCGTGAACCAGTTCTCACGTGAATTCATGAGAACTTTTTCAGAACTCATCTCCTATGATGCGAGCCTAAAATCTTAACAATCCATATGATGCAACACCCCATAAAACCCCCCAGGGCCCAACTTTTACCCTTATCCAAAACTTTGGTGGGCTATTGCAAAAGATAGAGAAAATCAAGGGAGAAAATAGTTTCCTTTTGCTATAGCCCACCAAAGTTTTAGATCAAAGGTGAAAGTTGGGCTCTAGGGTTTCATGGGGTGTTGCATCATATGGACCATTCAGATTTGGTGCTCATAATATGGGAGATGTGTTCTTAAAAAGTTCTCACGAGTTCTTGTGAGCATTCCTTTTACACACACACACACACACACACACACACACACACACACACACACACACACACACATGTACATATGTGTATATCTATGTATGCATATACATGTATATATGTATATATACATATAGATGTGTGTGTGTGTATGTATATATATATATAGAGAGAGAGAGAGTAATGCTCTTCTGTGAACCATCCCGCAGGCTACTTGGTGCAGTCCAATTCCCAGAGCCAAGAGGAAATGGGATTATGTGCTGAGTAAACTCTGTTGGGCCCACTGTGAATGGATGTGGTCTATCCACGCCGTCCATCTATTTTTCAAGTGCATTTTAATGGTTGAGAACAAAATTGAATCATTTCCAATGCTCAAGTGGACCATAGAACAGGAAACATTGGGAATAATAATTTCCACCTTTGAAACCTTTCTAAGGTCTACAGTGATGTTTATTTGTCATCCGACATGTTCATAAGATCACACAGATATGGATGAAAGGAGAACACAAATATCAGATTGATTTAAAACTTGTGGACCCTAAGAAAATTTTCAACGGTTGACATTCGATTCACACTGTTTCCTGTGGTGTGGCCCACTTGAGCTTTGGATATACTTCGTTTTTGGGCTTAAGCCTTAAAATTATCCTTTAAAATGGATGTAAGGAATGTATGGAATATATAAATCACGGCGGGCCCCACAGAGTTTACTTAGTACGCAATCCGCTTCCCTGCAAGAGACCTAGGTGGGGATTGGCCATTGACAGGTCAAGAAGTGACGTCACCAAAATTTATGGCGCCACCATGATATATGTTTTGTATCCACGCTGTCCATCTGGAGAGTTCATTTTAGGGTAATATCCAAAGAATGAATCACATCCAAAGCTCCAGTGGACCCCACCACAAAATACAGTGGGGAGAGTGACGCCACTGTTAAGTAGGGATTAGATACTGATAAAGGGTACGCGGATTAGATACTAACAGGTTGAGTAGGGAGACTGGCTACTAAAGTGACGTCACCAAGTTCTGTGGACCCCACTATGATGTATGTGTTGTATCTACAACGTGCATCCATTTGGAGATATTATTTTAAGCCATGAGCTAGAGAATGAGGCAGATCCAAAGCTTTAGTGGACCCCACCACAGAAAACAGCAGCAAGATTGATGCCCACAGTTGAAACCTTTCTAAGGCCCACCATGATGTTTTTTCGAAATCCAACCCGTTCAAAAGTTAACAAAGACATTAAAGAAGGGAAAATGCAAATATAAGCTTGAACGAAAACTTTTATGGCCTTTAGAAGTTTTTAACGGTGGCGTCACTCTCCCCACTATTCTCTGTGGTGGGGCCCACTAGAGCTTTGGATGTGACTCATTCTTTGTATATTACCTTAAAATAATCTCTTCAGATGGATGGACGACATGGATACAAAACATATATCATGGTGGGGCCACAAATTTTGGTGACATCACTTCTCAACCATCAATAGTGAGAAATGACCACTATAGATGCCACCTTTTACCCAACGTCTTTTATGGAGCATCCCAAACTTAACTTACCAACTTGGACCTACACATACGAACAGAGCATTTGAGGACAAAAATACCCCTGCTTTTCAAAGTAGACCTATGGCTATAGATTATCACCGTAACCATAGGTACCGTAAGTCGGTCTCCCCACCCCCCCCCCCCCCTTTTTTATATATTTTACTTGTTTTTTTTTTTCACACACACTCATGCCTTTTCAATGACAATTTGGAATAAGATGTAAATGACATACATAACTCGGCCGAGTTTTGCAATGACTTGGCCTACATTGTAATTTTCAAGTTGATTTTCTTTCATTAATTTTGATGTATGAGCATGTATCATGGTCTAGATTCATGTTAAAAGGAAAGGGTGAAATGGTCAAGCTTTATGTCCTAGAGGGGGGGTGAATAGAACTATGCCAAATTTAAAATAAATGCAGTGGAAATAAAGAAAAAGAGATAGCCAAATAAATAAATCAATACACAACGCGGAATGCAACCTCAAAATATTGATTGCTCTAAGGACAACCATGCACCATAAAAATGGCAGCGCAACCTTACTAGAACAAATAGAGAACCTAAAGCTCAAACTGATAAAGAGATAGCAAGGAATAAATTGCAGAAATATAAATCTAAACTATTACAACATTCCCCACTGAGCTTGAAATAAAATGATTACAACATTCACATCCACATATACATTCCACAAATGAATAATTAAAGATATGAAATATAAATCACACAACCACAAAACACAAGAGATTATAGTGGTTTGCCTGTGTGTACACCAACTGTTAATAAACAGCCACACAGCTACTCCACTCCTAATATCCTTACACAGGGGATATCAGCATTCATTATCAAAGATAGGTTTTCTAGGTTCACCCAAAACCTTCACAATTGTGTCTCTCTCTATGGGCTTACACAATTAAAAAAACCCATCTTCTGAGTTTTCCTTGCTCTCCTTAGATAACCAATACAATGAGATTTTTCTGGCAAATCCCAAAAGAAAACCAAATGAAAGAAATTACATAAACGTAAAATACCTGAATTTCTCCTTCGTTTTAGCAGCCCAGAAGAACCAAGTCGGAGTAGAGATTTGAATGTCAAAGTTCAATGTCCAATACTCACTTTATAATGGTTCTAGGTTCTAATAGATTTTAAATTAAACCAAATGGGGCTAGCTCTAATTGATTTTGATTTCAGAAAAAGGAAAAATGGAACTTCCTCTTTTTTAGATCAGATTGGAATACAAGAAACAAAATCAATTTGAAAATCTAAAGAAAGAGAATATTAAATACGCAAACTTAGCTTAAATAGAGCATAGACTTATCTCTCAGAAGGCCGAATTAAATTAGCTTGAATTTCTTATTTTATTCTGAGATTCGTGCTCTATTTATAGGTGAGCAAATCACGTCTTCGACTGGTCTAAAGATCTCTACGACTGGTCGTAGAACCAACAGATATTTGAAAATTCAGGCGCGATAAGATCTGGCAGTTTCACGACTGGTCGTAGGTCTCCTTCGACTGGTCGTAGGTTTCTCATGACTAGTCGAAGCTAGCCGAAATTCAATACTTTACTTTGAGTCATAGGACTACGACTGGTCGAAGAAACAGTTGACACTGTTCATACGACTAATCGAACAATCCCTAAGACTAGTTGAAGCCTAACAGAAAATTTCTGAATTTTGCAACAAACTTACGACTGATCCAGGAAATTCTTAGACAGGTCGAAGCAGCGCTAGGACTAGTCGAACAGAGTCCAGGACTAGTCTTAGAACTGACTAAACTCACTTATATAAAACATATGAATGATATATCATAAATGGCCTACTTTAAAGGTTAACCTAAGGTCAGTCATACCTCAATAATGAAGTAAGGACATTGAAACTTAGAGACGAGTGACCTTTGAAAGTAATAAAGCTTAAAGTC
The DNA here is from genome assembly GCF_029962835.1 of Magnolia sinica. Lineage (NCBI taxonomy): Eukaryota > Viridiplantae > Streptophyta > Magnoliopsida > Magnoliales > Magnoliaceae > Magnolia > Magnolia sinica. The sequence goes on along the minus strand of NC_080578.1, from coordinate 68,510,951 downwards.
TTGATGTAGCTCAAACTTAAAAGCTTCTTGAGATCTTGAGGTTGAACTTGAAAGCTTCTTGAGATCTTACATTATCCTTGTCTTGAATTAAGCCGAACAATCTCACTTTCTCGAGTCTTGACTTGTGAACAGTGCTTGTCAATCAAAGCTGATCTTGAGTAGAGCTTTGTTCTTCACATATGTAAGCTTCATAACAGTGTTTTTGGCACCACAAATTTGACAACAAAAATGGGCTATTAACTATAGCATTTACAATCTCCCCCTTTGTCAAATTAGTGACAAAACATACTTCCAAGATATGTTACATAACGCAAAATATCTGATTAAAGAATCATGCACCAGTTGTTATCAACCGGCATACTAACATGATCCTGCAAACCTATAAATCAATATTCAACATAACATATAGTCCACTTCTGCACATACTCCCCCTAAGTAACATACATCAAACTCCCCTAAACGCAATGCAATGCTACTCCCTCCTCATAACATAATCATTAGACACATACACATACATCCATATCCATTCTCCCCCTTTTTGTCACGAGAGGACAAAGGAAGCACAGAACAGATAACTGAGGAGACAGAAGAAAAGAGATATATGAGAGGTAACAAGACAAGATATGAGTAACCAGCATAAACAAACCACATAATTCATAAACTGAGCTAAGTCAAAGATACCTACAATCTCAAAACCAGTTAAGCTAGTGCAAGAGTAATAAAGTTATAACAGACTAGCAAACTTAAAAGAACTAATCTGAACCACATGAAGGAGCAGGGATGGAAGGATCAAGTTAATGCATGCCCTTGTTCAAGCGCCTAAGATATTTGCGCATATACTTGAATTGTAAATCATGGGCAACAGACATGTTTTCCATCTTAACATTCATATTCTCAACCTTATCTTCCAATGCACGGAGACGTGCATCAAACTCAGAAGGCTCATAATCTGGATCAGTTGCAGAATCAAATTCAAGTTTGTCAAAAATATCATCCATGTTAATATCAGTAGGAGGATGATCACTAGCTTATTCTTCATGTTCAGCTTTAGCATTACTAACACCAGCACCTTGACCAAGAAGGAAATCAAGTTTCATCTTATTGATATTGGAGTTGTTAAATATCAGATGATGGATAGGGGCCTCTCCAATTGGCATATCGACTAGCATATATGTAGCCAACACAGTCATCAAATAATCAAAGGGAATGTCACTGTGACCTAGATGGAGTCGAAACTGAATAATGGAGTGATAGACAAACATGAGCACCGCTAGCAACAGCATGAAGAACACGAACCATGAAGGAAATCAATTCAGATTTATTACCCGATCGAGGATACAAGTTAGACACAAAGATTTTATGAAGAACTCTGTATTTGGGTAACAGATACTTTGAGGGAAGCGCATTCCCTTTATGTGTCCATTGAACATCTAAATTGCATAAATCTTTAGTGAGCATGCATTTTTCAAATATTGAGGGTTTTTCAGATAAGGTATGGATAGGAATGCCCTCATCATTCACAGGAATTTCCATAAGAGCTGAAATTAAATGACGATTAACGTCAAATGGTCCTTCTCTTATGGCTATCTTAAAAGATAAATTTTCCAATGAAAAATCACATATGCATGCGAATATGGACTGGACAATGGACCGGTATGCTGGCCCACCCCAATGTAATAAGTTATCCCAACCTACAGCTTGGAGCATAGGAAGGATATCAAAAGACGCAACATGATTAGTATCAACAGGATGTTCAACAATAATGTTACATAATTTGATGTCCCGAACATAAGATGGATCATCCTCGGGAGCTCGAAGATGACGCTTAGTGATAGGGGCTGACCTGGAGGAAGAAGATGGACCACAGGATGTTGCCTTTCTCCCTCTAGATGCCATTTGCAACAAGGATTTTAAGAAAATAAAGAGTTGCAAAGGTTTGAGAAGAGGGTTTTCTCAAATCAGATTTTATAAAAGAAATACCCCAAATCAGAACGAAATTTGAAATAAATAACTTCAACAGTAAAATAGAAGTAATCTATATACAAATCTATAAGAAAAAAGCAAATGAAGCACTAACCTTGAAGATTTTGAAGGAAAGGTTCGACTGGTCGGGCGTTGGCTCGTTGGAGAGTGAAGAGAAAATGAAGAAGATGAAGCATTTTCCCCAAATTTAAGTGATTCACGCGATTCACGACTGGTTGTGGATGTACACGACCGGTCGTAACACGACTGGTAGTGTATACTCACGACTGGTCGAGTACCGGCTAAAAAAAATCTGATTTCCAGTATTATATACAAAAATTGAAATCGAATCAAGCAATTATATACAGTATGATACAAATAGGCATAAATACTCATTTAAAAATGTACATGCCAAGATCAAATTTCATTTTGTTAAACCTGCTTTTGTCGAGCGGTTTAGTGAAAATGTCAGCACGTTGATTCTCGGTAGGAAATATTCTAAAGATATAACCTTTTCTTCTATTAATTCTCGAATATAATGAAATCTAATGTCAATGTGCTTAGTACGAGAATGCTGAATTGGATTTTTTAAAATATTTATGGCACTGGAATTATCATAATATAATAACATAGAATCCTGTTTAATTCCATAATCCCTTAGCATACGTTCCATCCAAACAAGTTGTGTACACGCATTACCAACTGCGATATATTCAACTTTAGCTATTGAAAGTGATATAGAACTTTGTTTCTTGCTAAACCAAGAAACTAAACAGTTTCCAATATAAAAGCAACCACCACTGGTTGATTTTCTATCATCAAGATTACCAGCCCAACCATCATCCGAGTACCTAGCTAATTGAACACTAGTCTCATGTGGATACCAGAGACTGAGATTAACAGTACTTGCGACATATCGCATAATCCGCTTGACAGCAGCCAAGTGTGACTCTTTAGGATTAGACTGATATCTAGTGCAAATACCAACACTTAGAGCGATATCGGGTCTACTAGCAGTTAAATATAGTAAACTACCAATCATACTCTGATATAATTTCGGATCCATATTTTTACCAATAGAATCTTTTGAGAGTTTCAAAGTTGTACTCATAGGAGTATCAAAATTCTTACCATTCTCAAATCCAAATCTCTTAATCAAATTCATAGCATATTTAGATTGAGAAATAAACATTCCATCAGGTTTTTATTTTACTTGCAACCCTAGGAAATAATTCAATTCCCCAACCATGCTCATTTCAAACCGAGATTTCATCAAATCTGCAAACTCAATAATCATGTCAGTACAGGTAGATCCATAAATGATATCATCAACATAAATCTATACTATTAAAATGTGATCATTATATTTTTTAATAAACAGAGTTTTATCAACACATCCCATTTGAAAATTATGGCTTAATAGAAACTTTGTTAGTTTCTCGTACCATGCCCTAGGAGCTTGTTTTAAACCGTAAAGTGCCTTTTTAAGATGATACACATGATCAGTATTTTTGGGGTCTTCAAAACCCATCGGTTGTTCAATATAGACTTCCTCATGCAGATCGCCATTTAAAAATGCACTTTTCACATCCATTTGGTAAATCTTAAAGTTTTTAAAACATGCAATGGATATAAAAAGTCTAATTGATTCAAGACGTGCTACTGGTGCGAAGGTTTCATCATAATTAATACCTTCAATTTGAGTGTAACCTTGTACCACTAACCTAGCCTTGTTTCTAATTATATTGCCAAGCTCGTCAGACTTATTTTTGAAAATCCATTTGGTTCCAATGATGTGTTTATCTTTAGGTCTAGGTACGAGATACCAAACATCATTTCTCACAAATTGGTTAAGTTCTTCTTGCATCGCAACAATCCAGTTTTCATCAACAAGAGCTTCTTTTACGTTAAATGGTTCTATCTGGGATGTAAAATATACGTAATAACATATATCTTCAAGTTGTCTACGAGTACAAACACCAGTGAGAGGGTTTCCAAGAATCTGTGTGGTTGGATGATCTTTAACAGTCCTCAGTTCAGAATCAGTCTGATTAGATGAGGTATCAGATTTATCAATTACTAGAACTTCATCATTATCTGAACTTGAGACTGGTGTGTTTAAGTGATCATCAATAACTACATTGATAGACTCTTGAAACACACCAGTCCTTTTGTTCAGAACCCTATAAGCTCGACTGTTTAAGGAGTATCCTAAAAAGATCCCTTCATCACTCTTTGTATCAAACTTTCCCAGATTTTCACAATCTCGTAAAATATAGCATTTGCTGCCAAAAACTCGAAAGTATTTGACAGTAGGTTTTTTATCAAACCACATTTCGTAAGCCGTTTTATTATTACCTTTACTAGTGTAAACCCGGTTAATGATATAGCAAGCTGTATTGACTACTTCAGCCCAAAGATTCTTAGAGAGCTTCATACCATTCAACATGACATTAGCCATTTCTTGAAGCACTCTATTTTTCCTTTCAACTATACCATTTTATTGTGGAGTTTTGGGCACTGAGAATTTATGCAATATTCCCTGGTCACTACAGAACTTCTCAAAACCGCTATTCTCAAATTCAGATCCATGATCACTATGAATCTTACTGACTTGAGAACCTTTTTCAGCTTGAATCCGTTTAAGAACCTTTTTCACTTCTTCAAGGGTTTCTGATTTGTCCCTTAAGAAGACAACCCATGTATATCTGATAAAGTCATCTACTATTATCAAGATATATCTTTTGTCACCTCGACTTTTCATCCTGGTAGGTCCTACAAGATCCATATGGAGAAGCTCGAGTGGTCTTAATGTGGTATCGGAATTCACCTTTTTGTGTGAGTTCCTCATTTATTTGCCAATCTGGCATTCACTACAAATTTTATCTAATTTTTGTAGTTTGGGTAGACCTCTTATAAGTTCCCGTTTACTCAATCTATATAAATTTCGGTAGTGTACATGTCCAAGACATTTATGCCACAAATCAGTCACGTCTGTATGGACCATGTAACACGATTGATTAGATGAGCTGGATTCGCTAATAATATAGCAGTTTTCAGACGTTCTACGTCCAGTTAATATTATTGAACCCTTGTTGTTTAGAATCTCATAGCTTTGATTAGAAAACCGTACACTGTGGTTATTATCACAAATTTGAGATATGCTTAGAAGATTATGTTTCAGTCCTTCAACATATAAAACATTTTTAAACAAATGAAGGTTATAGAGTTGAACCGTACCTTAGCCAATTATCTTGCAATTGCTTCCATCACCAAAAGTAACTGACCCATCAGTCATATCTTTAAGATCGGTAAATAAAGCCTTATCGTCTGTCATATGCCTGGAGCATCCACTATCTAAGTACCACTTTGAATGGCTTGTAGCTTTGAAAGTGGTGTGGGCAACCAAGCAGGTAACCTTAGGAACCCATTTCAAAAATCTTTTGGGTTTGGGAATATAGCTGGTTTTTTTGTCTATTGTTATAAGGATAACCTACTGAGTTAGATTTTAAGAGCTCCTTGAGTAAATCAATTATCTTTTTAGCTAGTGGGTTTCTATTCTGAATTTTGAAGTTGGCATAGCTGCTTTTAGGTTTTTGAAAAGCTTTTGTATTTTTAGAAAAACCTTGACTAATATTTTTTCCTTTTGAGGTAGCCCTTTTGAGTTAGATGACTCTCCTTTCACAAACTTAGGAGGAGTATACTTTTGTTTAGGAGGAACATTTTTCTCGTAGCCCAACCCAGATCTGTCGCCACATTTTCTAGATCCGGATAAAGTTTTTCTAACTTTAGATCTCCTTAGGCATACCTCCATGTATCCTTTAAACTCAGAAGAGAAGATACTTCATTTTTAAGTTTCTCATTTTCAGATTTCAGATTTTCAATCAGGGAGGTTTTGAATTTTAAATCGCATTTTGATTTTTCAAAACAATCTAAAATTTGGAATTTTTCTATAATAAGAGATTCAAAACATTCTTTGAGTTTAAAAAACTTTTCTTTTTGAAGTTTAAGTTTAACAGCAATTTTACAACTTTCCTTGTATAAGGCATTGTAAGCATCTTGAAGATCATCTTCATTTTCATAATCACTATTCAGATTTTTTTCGCTAGTTAAATCATCATGATCTGAAAAAGTGAATTTGGCTAGAGTCATAAGGGCTTTAACTTCACTGCTCGACTCGATTTTAGAATCTTTTGATTCAGAAGAAGCTTCAGAATTAGACAATTCATCCCAAGTAGCCAACATACCCTTCCTTTTTGGTTTGTCCTTTTTAGGACATTTGTTTGCTAAGTGTCCATATTCTTGGCAGCTGTAACATTGACTATCTTTCAAAGACTTCCAAGTTTTAGATTTAGGTTTTGATCTTTTCTTATCATTTGATTTTTCAAAATCAACCCTCTTTTTACTCTTGAAAATCTTGTAAAACTTTTTCGCTAAAAGAGCCATATCATCTTCAGAATCAGAGTTTTCTTGAGAAATACATTTAAAGGATTTAAGAACGATAGATTTAATTTTAGGAGCTTTAAAGTTTAACTCATATATTATAAAGAACCAACTAGTTCTTCTACCCTCATATTGTCCGTATCACGAAGTTCCTTGATCGCGGTTACCTTAGAGTTGAACCGTTCAGGAAGTGAGCGTAGTATCTTTGCACACACTTTACTTTCAAAGATTTTATCGCCAAGACCCCACATTGAGTTTACAATGTCATTTAATCTTATGTAAAAGTCCGTAAACATTTCATTTTCCTCCATATGAATTTCTTCAAATTTGGTTGTGAGGAGTTGGACTTTAGATTTTTTGACAATTGTAGTACCCTCGTGTGTCATTTCTAATATATCTCAAGCTTGCTTTACAGTATCACAGGATATGATTCTTTTGAACTCATCCGGTGATAGTGCACAAGTGATTGCATTTAGTGCTTTTGCATTGGCACTACTCTCATTTTTCTGAAGGGTGGTCTAAGAGAAATAAGGAGTTACTCTCATTGATTTTGAACCATCGATACCAGTCACTTCAGTGGTAGGAGGGTTCCATTCAGTCATTGTGGCTTGTCATACACTCTCATCCATTGATTTGAGGAAGATCCTCATCCTAGCTTTCTAATAGGCATAGTTGGAGCCATCAAAGGGTGGAGGCCTAGTGACTGAAAGGCTATCAAAATTTGACATCTTATATAAAGCTTAGATCGTTAGCTCAGGAATTAAATCCAAATAGAAAGCTATAAGAGTGAGCTATTAGGCTTTGATCCACTTGAAATGGCCAAGCTTTATGTCCTAGAGGGGGGGTGAATAGGACTATGCCAAATTTAAAACAAATACAGTGGAAATAAAGAAAGAGAGATAGTCAAATAAATAAATCAATACACAACGCGGAATGCAACCTCAAAATATCGATTGTTCTAAGGACAACCATGCACCATAAAAATGGCAGCGTAACCTTACTAGAACAAATAGAGAAACTAAAGCTCAAACTGATAAGGAGATAGCAAGGAATAAATTGCGAAAATATAAATCTAAACTGTTACAACATTCCCCACTGAGCTTGAAATAAAATGATTACAACATTCACATCCACATATACATTCCACAAATGAATAATTAAAGATATGAAATATAAATCACACAACCACAAAACACAAGGGATTATAGTGGTTCGCCTGTGTGTACACTAACTGTTAATAAACAGCCACACAGCTACTCCACTCCTAATATCCTCACACAAGGGATATCAGCGTTCACTATCAAAGATAGGTTTTCCGGGTTCACCCAAAACCTTCACAATTGTGTCTTTCTCTATGGGCTTGCACAATTAAAAAAACCCCACTTCTGAGTTTTCCTTGCTCTCCTCAGATAACCAATATAATGAGATTTTTCTGAAAAATCCCAAAAGAAAATCAAATGAAAGTAAATTACATAAACGTAAAATACCTGAATTTCTCCTTCGTTGTAGCAGCCCAGAAGAACCAAGTAGAGTAGAGATTTGAATGTCAAAGTTCAATGTCCAATACTCACTTTATAATGGTTCTAGGTTCTAATAGATTTTAAATTAAACCAAATGAGGCTAGCTCTAATTGATCTTGATTCCAGAAAAAGGAAAAATGAAACTTCCTCTTTTTTAGATCGGATTGGAATATAAGAAACAAAATCAATTTGAAAAACTAAAGAAAGATAATATTAAATACGCACACTTAGCTTGAATGGAGCACAGACTTATCTCTCAGAAGGCCGAATTAAATTATCTTGAATTTCCTATTATATTTTGAGATTCGTGCTCTATTTATAGGTGAGCAAATCACGTCTTCGACTGTTCTAAAGATCTCTACGACTGGTCGTAGAACCAACAGATATTTGAAAATTCAGGCGTGATAAGATTCGGCAGTTTCACGACTGGTCATAGGTGGTCTACGACTGGTAGTAGGTCTCCTTCGACTGGTCGTAGGTTTCTCATGACTAGTTGAAGCTAGCCGAAATTCAACACTGTACTTTGAGTCTTAGGTCTGCGACTGGTCGAAGAAACAGTTGACATTGTTCATACGACTAGTCGAACAGTCCCTAAGACTAGTCGAAACCTAACAGAAAATTTTTGAATTTTGTAACAAACTTATGACTGATCCAGGAAATTCTTAGACAGGTCGAAGTAGTGCTAGGACTAGTCAACAAAGTTCAGGACTAGTCTTAAAACTGACTAAACTCACTTATACAAAACATATGAATTATGTATCCTAAATGGCCTACTTTAAAGGTCAACCTAAGGTCAGTCATACCTCGATAGTGAAGTAAGGACATTGAAACTTAGAAACAAGTGACCTTTAAAAGTAATGGAGCTTGAAGTCTTGATGTAGTTCAAACTTAAAAGCTTCTTAAGATCTTGAGGTTGAACTTGAAAGCTTCTTGAGATCTTGCATTATCCTTGTCTTGAATTAAGCTGAACAATCTCACTTTCTCGAGTCTTGACTTGTGAATAGTGCTTGTCAATCAAAGCTGATCTTGAGTAAAGCTTTGTTCTTCACATATGCAAGCTTCATAACAGTGTCTTTGGCACCACAAATTTGAGAACAAAAAGGGGCTATTAACTATAGCACTTACAAAGGGTTCCTTATCATTAATTATTATGTCAAGCAGGGTGCATCTCTTTGTCAAAGCTACTTGTTTTCAATGGACAAGTTAGGTCCTATCTCTTACATGTTTGTAGTGTACTCATCTTGGTGACATTTCAACCATAGTTAGCTGGTCTGTTCATATTTCCATGGTATTGGTTCATGTTTCACGATTCACTAGCAGTGGCCTGAACCTATCAAATTAGATTATGATTGGTTAGTTCGCTTTTGGATTGTTTGGTTCATTAATTTGGCACTCCTGGTTCTATTTGCATTTAATCACTTTCATTTTGATTTTTTTTTAGCTATACTTTGTTACAATGGAGAGCCTCTGCGAGCACATCCAACCACTAAAATAGGGTCCAAGTGGATCCCATAGCCTGCATGATTGGCATACTAGGCCATCTGATCTATCCAAGGGACGATCAGCAGTTTTGATCGCTTTCTTAAGCCTGATCTTTATCTCTCTCATCGCTTTCTTGGGTCCCTATTTGCAAACACAAGACCTTAATAAGAGTTACGAGGTTTTCTTACTTGAGCGAGGGAACCTACAAATTCAGCGAGACACCTAAAAATTGAGCGAGACAACTTAGAAATTGAGTGAGGGAATCTAAAAATTGAGCGAAGGAACCTAAAAATTGGGCGAGGCAAACTACAAATTGAGCGAGGCAACCTAGAATTTGAGCGAGGCAACCTAGAAATTGAGTGAGGCAACCTAGAAATTGAATGAAATCATTCATTCAAGATCTTGATGAATTTGAGCGAGCTTCAGCATAAATTGAATAAGACTCGAGTAAAATTGAGCGAGGCAATCATGAATTTGATCGAGGCAAGCTACAATTTCATCGAGGCAAGTTGGTAATTAAGGGAGGCAAGCTAGAAATTGTGTGGGGGAAACATGAAATCGAGCGAGGGGAGTTTGAAATTGAGTGAGGCAACCTAAAAAATTGATCGAGGCAAGGTGAAATTGAGCGAGGCAACCTAAAAATTAAGCGAGACGACCTAGAAATTGAGCGAGGCAACTTAGAAATTGAGCGAGGCAACAAAATTTGCACGAGAAAACCTAAAAATTGAGCAAGGCAACCTAAAAATTCAGCGAAGCACCTAAAAATTCAACGAGGCAACCTAGAAATTGAGCGAGACAACTTAGAAATTCAGCAAGGCAACCTAGAAATTGAGCGAGGCAAGCTCAAAATTCAGTGATGCAAACTCAACATTAAGCGAGGCAAGCTCAAAATTGGGTGAGGCAAACTAGAAGTTGAGCGAGGCAAGGTGATAATTGAGCGAGGCAACCTAAAACATTGAGCAAAGCAACCTAGAAATTGAGCGAGGCGACCTAGAAATTGAACGAGGCAACCTAGAAATTGAGCGAGGCAACCTAGACATTCAGTAAGGTAACCTAGAAATTCAGCGAGGCAAGCTTAAAATTCAACGAGGCAACCTAGATAATGAGCGAGGCAAGCTCAAAATTAAGAGAGGCAAGCTCAAATTTGAGGGAGCAAACTAAAAGTTGAGCGAGGTAAGGTGATAATTGAGTAAGACAAACTAAAAATTCAGCAAGGCAACCTAAAAAATTGAGCAAGGCAAGGTGAAATTGAGCAAGGCAACCTAGAAGTTAAGCGAGGCAACCTAGAAATTGAGCGAGGCAACATAGAAAGTGAGCGACGGAACATACAAAGTTGAGCAGGCAACGTAAAATTTGTGCGAGGAAACCTAGAAATTGAGTGAGGCGACCTAAAAATTGAGCGAGGCAACATAGAAATTGAGCGAGGCAACCTAGAAATTTAGCGAGGCAAGCTGAAATTTCAACGAGGCAACGTAGAAATTGAGTGAGACAACCTAGAAATTCAGCGAGGCAACCTAAAAATTCAGCGAGGCAAACAAGAAATTGAGCAAGGTAACCTAGAAATTCAGCGAGGCGACCTAGAAATTCAGCGAGGCAACCTAGCAATTGAGTGAGGCAAACTAGAAATTGAGCGAGGCAAGCTGAAAATTGAGTGAGGCAACCTAGAAATTGAGCAAGGGAAACATGAATTTGATGGAAGTAAGCTTGAAATTGAGTGAGGCTAACTTGAAACTCAACAAGGCTAACATGAAACTCAACGAGGCTTACATGAAATTTAGCGAGGGTGACATGAGTTGGAATGAACTTAGCCTAAAACATAATTGAACGAGCTTTACATAAAATTCAATTTCTCTTCGGTGAATATAACCGAACAGTTAATGACATTGATCGAGCGGTTCATAATATTTTCCGTTACATTACATGAATCTGTGGAAGTTTCCGGTCATATTTTTATCATTTCTCTGTCAAATTCATGAATTGCTCAGGGAATTTCACCAATCATGCACCAGGAATGTCAGTGACGACTCAATCATATTGCCGAGAAGTAGGTCAAATGGACCAAAAACTCTCACAAATTGGGAAACTAGTTTGCTCAAGTATGCTCTTATCATATAGAGTTAACTGAGTTGGGCCCGCCTTGAATGTATGTGGACTATCCACGACGTTCATCCATTTTTCCATCTAAAGTAAGGGTTTGAGCCCAAAATGATAGTATATCCAAATATCAAGTGGATCATACCATAGGAAATAGTGATTCCATCGTAGAAACCTTGCTATGCACCACAAGGTTGATTTTTACAAGGATGAACCGAAAACCAAGATGCCCGCTTCATCCAGCAGTTCAATGGCCCACAAAAAATTTACACTGTTTAGGGAAATATACTACATTATACCTGTGGTGCGTGCTTTCTTCCGTGGAGGGACCATTTTCAGAAAATCGAAAAAATGCAGATGTATGGAGAGGGTGGGATCCAGTGAGAGGATGGTGCGATCCAAGCAACGGATTTTCATTGTTGAAAAGGATTTTTCGTCTCTTTTTTTTTTAGACATGGACCGAGGAAAGGAAGGGAAAGGAAGAGAATGGCGGTGAAAAGGAGGGGTATTTTCATCCTCAAATTCGATGTCCGTATGTACTAGTTCTAAGTTGGTAAGTTAAGTTTTGGATGCTTCATAAAAGATGCTGGATAAAAGGTGGCGTCTACAGTGGTAAATTTCTCGTCAATAGCCCATCCGCGCCCAGGTCTTTTGCGGGGAAGCAGATTGCATACTGAGTAAACTCTGTGGGGCCTGCAGTGATTTATATATTCCATCCACTCCTTACATCCATTTTAACAGATAGTTTTAAGGCTTAAGCCCAAAAACGAAGTATATCCAAAGCTCAAGTGGGCCACACCACAGGAAATAGGTGTGAATTGAATGTCAACCGTTAAAAATTTTCTTGGGGTCCACAAGTTTTAGATCAATCTGATATTTGTGTTCTCCTTTCATCCATATTTGTGTGATCTTATGAACATTTCAGATGACAAATAAACATCACTATATACCTTAGAAAGGTTTCAACGGTGGAAATTATTATTCCCAATGTTTCCTGTTCTATGGTCCACTTAAGCATTGGAAATGATTCAATTTTGGTCTTAACCATTTAAATGTGCTTGAAAAACGGATGCACGGCGTGGATAAACCCCATCCATTCACAGTGGGCCCAACAAAGTTTACTCAGCACGCAATCCCATTTCCTCTTGGCTGCACCAAGTAGCCTGCGGGATGGTTCGCAGGAGACCATTACTCTCTCTCTCTCTATATATATATATACATATATGATCTACAATTGGTGTGTGCGTGGTCATGAGTCATCGTGCTTTTTTAGCTAGTGATTTTTTTTGGCACACTTGTATCAAGTTCATTTGTCAGCCAAGCGTACATTCCACCCAATAATGTACCATATGCATGTATTTATGCAAGTGCATGAATCTATTGTTCACAGTCTAAATAAGTGTCCATAAGCTGGTATGTAATTTTATAGTCTACATTATTAATACCCATGCATTACATAACATACATAAGGCAACCGCCAGACGCCCCCTATTCATGATTGGCCTAGTCCTAGATCTTACTTGGATACTAGGGTGAGCCTTGATTTCAAGCCCAAGCTTAGCCTGGACTAGACTTAGATTTCAAGCCCAAGCCCAGCCCTCCGTCCAAGTTTAGAGGTCTAATCGCTGGCCCTTGGGGCCTGGTCACTGAGGCTGGCAGCCTGGCCAATAGCTACCTCTAGTCATTACCCAACTGCGGCAGTTCCCGTGAGATCACTGGTCTGAATCAGTGGATGAGCAATCCATGATTGCTGGTGTAAAAGGGAACGTGGAAGAATCGAAATAAGGTGGGGGCTGGGTTAAGTTAGTGTTGATGTATGAACCGGGTCCATCTACCCATGGATGGCTCATATTTCAGAAGTCTCACCCATTAGACAATTCCCATCCCTGAGCAATCTTCAATTTACCCTCCCGACTAATGGTAGGCAGTAAGTATTATCATTTCCTACCGTTGCTTTGAGGACACAAATCGGCCGATGGCTAGGATCAGCAGGAATTAACTTAGAAGGACAGTTTTACCGGACTCGGATGGGTTGGTGACCTCCATACCACCCAGCTAGCGGGTCAAAATGCTCTGTGGGCCCAACATGATGTGTGTTTTTATCCACACCATCCATTCATTTTCCCAGCTCATTTTGGGGCATGAGCCCAAAGATGAGGCAGATCAACACTCCAGGAAACAATGCGGATTGAAGACTTACTGGTAGAAACTTTCTTAAGAGCCCACCGCAATGTTATTTATCATTTAGCCTGTTCATAAAGTTACATTACCCTGGATGAAGGTAAAAATTCATCAGCTTGATCGAAACTTCTCGGCCCCAAAAAGTTTCAATGGCAGGTGTTCAATCTCCGCCGTTTGTTGTGGTGTGTTCCACTTGATCTTGAACCAGTGAATGAATGAACGGCGTAGACAAAACACATACATCATGATGGGGGTGTACAGAGCTTTTCCACCAGCTAGGTACTTGGTGGTGGGGTCACCACCCAATCCGAGTCCCATACCGAAGGATTAATATGGACGTGGATTTCCTGCCAAAGCCTTTCCAGGAAGTTCCTGGAAAGTTAGGTGGGGCTCACTGAGTTGTTTTTGAAAAATCCACTCCATTCATCCATCTTGCGAGCTCATTTTAGGACCTTGACAAATTCAAGACTCAAGTGAACCACACGACAGAAAACAGTGAGAATTAAATGACCACCATTGAAACATTCATATGGCCACAAAAGTTATGTGGCAATGACCTTATAAACAGTTTGGAAGGCATACAATCATTATCGTGGAGCCTAGGAAAGTTTCAATGGTAGGCATTTTTTCCCCCAATTTTCTCTCTCATGTGGCCCACTTGAGTCTTGTCTAAAAGTCATTTTTGATCATGTCTTAAAATGAGCTCCCAAAATGGATGGACAGTATGGATTTATCACAAACAGCATGGTTGGCCCCACCTTGCTTCCAGCGAAAGAACTTCCCACAGAAGCCTTATCAAGAAGTTCCTACCTTACGAAGCTAGATGGGCTCATAGTGATATTTTTGAGAAATCCACTTTGTTCATTAGTTTTGCGAACTCATTTTAGTACATGCAATAAAAAATGAGCATGATCCAAGACTCAAGTAGACCACATGAGAGGAAAAAGTGAGGATTCAACGACCACCATTAAAAATTTGCATGGCCATAAAAGGTTTGTATCAGGCTAGGTTTTTGGTGTTTTTAGTTCATCCCAGTGGGAATGACCTTATAAACAGTTTAGATGACACATAAATATCAAAGTGGAGCCCAAGACGGTTTCAACTGTAGGCATTTCTTTTGCTAGTTTTTCCTATTGTATGACCCACTTGAGCCTTGTACGTGGGTAATTTTTAGTCACATGTCCTAAAATGAGCTCCCAAGATGGATGGACGGTGTGGATTTTGAAAAACATCATGGTGGGCCCCACATAGCTTCTCCATGTAGGAACAATGATAATTGAATGCTCACCGTTAAAAACTTCCCAAGGCCTGCTCTACACAAATCCGTAATGTTTATTTGTTATCCAACCTGTCAATAAGGTCAACCAGAATTGGATGAAGGGAAAATACGAAGATTAGCTTGATCCAAAATTTTTGTGACCTACAAAAAGCTTTTAATGGTCGTTCACAACTTTTCCCAATGGTGTGGTCAATTAGAGATTTGGATCGGCTTAAGTTTTAGAATAACGTCCTTAAATGAGGTAAAAAAAGGATGAGTAGCATGGATATGAAACACATTCATCAAGGCGGGCCCCACAAGGTAAGGCTAACAACTACTAAGATCACTAAGTTTTTACTCGGGTTTTACCCTTACCGTAGGCCGCAACTTGATCATATATTGTATGTTCACTTCATCTCATTCGTGTTTACGGTCAATTTTTGATACAGTATAAGACCCATAACCCTGTGAGGTCAACCGTACGTTTCGTTATCAGTGTCGGCATATATCGGGCGAACCAGATCGGTGAGTTTTGATTGCGACCTTATTTTAGTACCACAACACTCTGAGACTTACACCATTGCGATCACGCAGGCGTCGTGTGTAAGCCCCGTATCCTAGACCGTACCGTTCCATAGGCTTCCGCGGTCTTCCCAGTCAAATTCCAGCAACCTTCGACCCTTAACCGGTATTTGCGTGCGACCTTGATTCTCATGCCGTCAACCCGAGTCGACTCAACCCGGGACTTGTACCTTAGCGACAGCGTCGTCGCCGCGGTTCCAATGCCGCGACTCGTGCGTCGAGGCGATACCCTGGTCGGGAGATGTGGGCCAGCGTTCGGTGCGAGGAAAACGCCGAGCGTACGAATTCCGAGAGAATCTCTACAAGGTGTCACATCAATCAATCAACCCATCAATCCCATCATGTCAAGTACACATCACATTTCACCCATTCCCAAGCAAGCCCCAAAAGTCAAAAAGATCTTACAAGCTCATACCCTCTCTTACAACTTTTGCCACAAAAGTCAAAAAAGCCTCTTACACCCATCACCACCACATCCATCACTCCATCACCCATCACTCCCTCTCTCTTTCTCCCTTTACAAGTCTCTCTCTCATTTTCAAACTCTCCCAAAGCAAAAAAAAAAAAAAATCCATACGCATGAGCTCTCCAACTCTTCCAAGCTACAAGTGTGGCCCACCTTTCCATCCCTAGATCTTGCATCCTAGCCATCCATTTCTCATCTTCCTCCATCAAAGAGAAGCACAAGAAGCTAAGGAAGCCAAGGGAGCAAGAAGATCAAGCGGTGGGTGCTTTGATAGGGTAGTTTTTAATATTTTTAAGATGGGTCAAGTAAGGCCAACCGATCAATGGTTTGGATCTCACTTTGGACCCTAAGATGTGGTCGATGGCCCACTTGGATCATCATGATCATTCCATGATGGGGCCATTCTCCATGGACCCCATCATGATGTTTATTTTCCTTACATACCTAGGGTCATCTAGACCGTCTATTTTAATGAAGAATGGATCTCCACCGTTGGATTTCGATTAAAAGGGGCCCACATGTAATGGCCCACTTGATTTATGTTGTAGATCATTGAAGGGAGGGCCCATAGTGCCGAGGTCCCTCCAACACACGTGTCCCACTCTCTATCTCTATCTCTCCCCCTATCTATTTCATATTTTTTTATGTGATCATAACATTGATGTGGCCCACTTGAATGGACCCCACCACGAGGTATGTATTCTATCCAAACCATCTACAAGTGGGGCCCACTTTGTGTATGCTGTATCCACACCACCCTCCATGAGGTGGCCCACCTAAGCAGGGCCCACCTCTATTGTAATTGCTACATGCAACGTCCAGCGTTTTGTTGGAAAACACAAATACTAGCTTGGTTCCAAGCTAATGGGGGTGGTCCACTTGTGTAGGCCCCATCTTGATGTATGTTTTCAATCCATACCATCCATTCCTTTCCCAAGCTCCTTTTAGGCGTTGAGCCGAAAGATGGGACCAATTAGACCTTCGGGCGGGCCATACCATAGCAAATGGTAGTTTTCACCATTGAAACCTTCCCTGATATTGTTATACACCGAAATATGCCCAATATTGGGCTTGTTTTTCTTGTCTTGAGCCATGGATGACCATTGGATGGAGTGGATTCTTAGACGTGGGCCCCACCTGTGAAAAACCACAAAAACACTTGAAAACAAAAAAAAATAGCATGGGCAGCAGCAACGCTGCTGCCGTTGTCAGAAGAGCAGGCGCTGCTACCTGCGCACCAGCTGACGGACGGGCGGGCTGGCAGTCAGCAACCCACGGCTCTAGCCGTGGGCCCCCTTGGTGTTTACTTGTCATCCAACCCGTTCATGAGGTGGGCCCACTCAAAAGATCAGCTTAATCCGAAGCTCAGGTGGCCCACACGAAAGGAAACAGTGAGGTTGAGCGTCTGCCATTGAAACCCCTGTTCTGGGCCACAGAAGTTTTGGATCCAGCCGAAATTTGTTCTTCCTATTCATTTGGGTCCGCGGGACATTATCAATGGATTGGATGGTATGTAAACATTATGGTGGGCCCCACATGGAGCCCACTGTGATATTTGTACGGTGAAGCCCACTTTGATATCTGTACGGTGGAGCCCACTGTGATGTCAGTGCAGTGGAGTCCACTGTGATATTTGTGTGTGCCTGTGCGTGCGTGTGTGGGTGTGTACGTGTGAGTATATATATATGTGTGTGTGTGTGTGTGTGTGTGTATAAAATATTATATTATATATAATATTGTATGATGTATATATAAATTATATATTATATTATATTATATATAATATACTGGTGGTGGGAGGCCCATCTCAATTTACTTGTGGCCCATGGTTGAGGCCCACTTTGATATATATGTAAGGCACATGGGTCGAGGCCCATTTAATGTATTGGGGCCTATGGGTGGAGGCCCATTTGATGTACATTTGGGGCCCCATTGGCGAGGCCCATTTGATACACATAAGGCCCATAAGATTAGGCTCATTTGATGCATTTTAAGGCCCACGGGTTATGGCCCATTGCAATGCACATAAGGCCCATTGGTGAGGCCCATTGATGTGGCTCACTTGATGAATATGAGGCCCATATGATACGGCCCATTTGATGTATTGAAGGCCCAATGGGATATACCTAAGGTCCATTGCAATGTGCAATCCCAATATGATTTATGTAATGGTGTTTACGACGGGCTATACCTTGGGAGCAATGGCGGTTTAACGTCCCCATTGCAAGTATAGTGTTGGTTAAATGTCCGTATTATGACTTCCCCTAAGGCCCATACGTGTAATGTGTAGGCCGTCTAGGCCCATCTTTGTTATGAACATCATCCATCCCATATAACATGTTTAGTTCCATGATTCATGATCATATGCATCATACGTATGCTTGATATGAGAAACAATTGATCATAGCATATGCCTTCGGGCAAATTATTTAGGGGCTCCCGTACAGGGGATGTTGCCCTACATGAGCGCACGATATGCGCAGGATTGTTGTATGACTGGATAGTGTGATTCATGCATTCGCATTGCGTGATATGGTTACTGTACGCCCTAGCGACATTAGGGCCGTAGCCTCCACAGACGTATCGTGGTTGGCAGGATTGGATACCAGAAATACTGTTCTACATGGAGTGCTATAGATATCCCTGGGTGAAAGTCCCTAAACCCTTATGGTACCAAGAGGTTGCTCCAACGTCTAGACCGAGTGGGTGCATGAGCGCCGAGTGCCGATTACCAGACGGTTGCGCTTTCCACTGTGTCGTGGTCGGTTGGAAGGGAGTGCGGCCTTACCCGCCCGAGAGAAGGGGGCAAAGCTAAGCTGAGTCTGACCAGCTCAAGGAATGGGTCCGTTATGACAAGCCGAGCCCGATATTGGCAAGCGGATAGTGAGGTCTTTTCCACTCACCTTATTGAGCGCGATGGGGCGGCAATCTGGCTTGGAGTGTACTAGACCCCGGTGATATTTCAGATTTGAGCTGTATCGATATGTGGACTTAGATGAGGATTTGTATGCTTGAGTTGCATTTCGGATTACATGGCTTTGGTATGGCCGACATCATCCTTTGCACCGCATGGCCTTGGTACGACTAATGGTATTCTTGGCATTCATCAGCATGTTCCGCATTACTCTGATACTGCATAACTGCATTACCACCTTGAGCATACACTTTCACCACCCTCTAAGCTTTCTATAAGCTTATGCACGACCGTTGCGTACAGGTAACGTTGGATCGCAGCAGCGCTGAGGCCTGGGCGCGTGGCAGATCATTTTGGAGTTTTTGTTCATCTTCATTATATTTCCCTTTATGCTCATTGTACTTGTAAAGTTTTTTATCATAGTGGAAATGTGATGGAGTTTTTGGTTGTTGTTTGTGGGTTATGCCTTTGGTTATGCTTCTTACGAATCAAACTGATGTTGAAAATCCTCCTTGTAGTATCCCAGGATCGGAACCTAGCAAATGGGCGCTGGGAGCCGAGAATGGGGTTCTACGGAGGCTGTCGGCGCCGGATTCGGCGATCGGGAATTTTGTGAGCCCGGTTTCCGAGTTTGGGGCGTGACATCGTGATTCCAACGCTGTGCTACACACCCTATTGCGATACCCAGATTAAAAGTTATAGTTTTTGGCGTAATCTGAGGTAGGCCGCCCAACGCATGTGGGCCCTATTTGCACAAATCTCAATGTTGTCAAATCAACTAATCCATCAATTAATCCAACAATCAACCCATCCATCACTCATATCACTATCTCCCCATTAATCAAACAAGCCCATGCATTTCTCATGCAACTCATACCCTTACCCATGCTAGCCATCATTTTTTCATTCTTTTTCTCCCCATTTTACCCTTTCTCTTTTCATAATTTCTTATCTACCCAAAAAGTTATACCACAAAAGCTTCCAAACCCCTCTCATTTCTACAAAATTTCCTCGCAAATGAGATTGAGAGAAAAGAGATTAAAGAGAGGGGAAAAAAAAAAAAGAGATTAGGGAAAAAGAGAATAAACTAGAGAGAGAAGAGAAAGTGCTTAAAAGAGACAGAGAGGGATTAAGAGATATTAGAGCTTATAGGAATGTTTAAGGAGTTTAAGGGAGGAACTTCACCATTCGAGCCGTTCGATCAACAATCTGGCCCAATCCGACTGTCCATCCACCATTGTGAGTGTATGAGAGGATCAAAATCCTCCCTTTTCTTTTGTGATTTTCCATTTTGGTGGGCCCATAAGGATGAGACCCACCCTGATTGTGTATTGAGTGTATGGTGGACCCCATAGTGGGGGAGGCCCACCCCATTAGTCGGATACTTTCCTTGCTTTCCTTTCCTTCCCTTATTTTCTCTCTTTTTTTTTAATTAATTCATAGTGTGTGGGGCCCACAAGTGGGCCATGCTTTTGGAGAGCGTGCCCCGCACTACCACAAGGTGGACCACCTTGATGTTTATTTCTAATCCAACCTGTTCATAAGGTCCCAAAGATATGGATGGAGGGACCGTACAAAAGTAAGCCTGATCAAAGATTCGCAAGACTTGCCATGGACCCACTATTACCTGTATGTGATCCAACCGTCCCCTGTGTGGACCCAAGTCATGGATTGACTTGATTTTAAGCTCATGGCCCACCATGGGATGGTGCATCTGACTGATGGGGTAGATGTTTGACACGCATCATGGTAGGACCCACATAGCTCGACCTCATGGGAAGTTCCCATGAGCAAGACCACATAGAACCATTTCCCATATATATATATATATATATATATATATATATATATATATATATATATATATAATAAAGAGAGAGAGAGAGAGTCATGCTCACCTACGCACCTACGCACGTGTGCACATTTGTACACGTGTCATGGGTGTCTAATCTGAACGGTCCATGTGATGCGGAATCCCATGAAACCCCAAAGGACAAATTTTCACCCTGATCTAAAATTCTGGTGGGCCATAGCAAAGAGAAATGCAAATCAAGGGAGGAAACTGTTTTCATTTTTCATGGTCCACCAAAGTCTAGGATCAAAGTAAAACTTGGGCCCGGGGGGTTTCATGAGGTGCTGCTTCACATGGACGGTTAAGTTTTTGGATCCACATCACGTATGATGGGTTCTCAAAAAAGTTCGCACCAGTTCCTTGCGAATGGGTGCGCAGGTGAGCATTTCCCTATATATATATATATATATATAATATATATATATACACGGAAACGCTCACCTGCGAACCAGTTCGTACGTACTACATACGAACTTTTTTAAAAACTCATCATACGTGATGTGGATCCAAAATCTGAACCGTTCATGTGAAGCAGCACCTCGTGAAACCCCCCAGACCAAGTTTTACTTTGATTTAAAACTTTGATGGGCCATGAAAAATGAAAACAGTTTTCTCCCTTGATTTGCATTTCTCTTTGCTATGGCCCACCAGAATTTTAGATCAGGGTGAAAATTTGTCACAAGGGGTTTCATGGGATTCCGCATCACATGGACCGTTCAGATTAGACACCCATGACACGTGTGCAAAGGTGCGCACGTGCATATGTGCGTCGGGGAGCATGACTCTCTCTCTCTCTCTCTCTCTCTCTCTCTCTCTCTCTCTCTCTCTCTCTATATATATATATATATATATATATATATATATATATATATATATGGGAAAAGGTACTATACGCTCGACCTTACGGTAGCACTCCGTAAGGTCGACTAGTGGCAGCACGTTGAACGTCGGATTTGAGTTTTTGAAACCAACAGTTGAGATGTAAGCACGGATTAAAGGAAGAAAACTGGTGAAACCAGTTATGGTAAGGTCGAGCATGTAGACAGTCGCTTAAAAGGTTGTTTTACCCTATCCGTCCGGCCCTCTTTCTCTCCCTAAACTTCTGCAAGCAGCCCTCTCTCCCTCAATCCGTCACAGACGCCCCGTGTAGCCTCTCTCTCTCTCTCTCTCTCTCTCTCTCTCTCTCTCTCTCTATGCAACCCTGGCCGTGCAGCCCTCTCTCTCCCTCCTTCAATCCCTACCACCACAAGTAGGGACAACCCGCCCGCTGTCACTCTTCTCTCCCTCAATCGGTACCACCAACCGTGACCGCCTCCACCCCTCTCTCCCTCATTCCCTACCACCACGCTGTGCAGCCTCGGATTGAGCGTTACAGGTTATTGGCTCTATTTTTTGGTTTTTTTTTTCAAATTGAGATGCTTTTTTTTTCAGATTGAGATGCTCTGGATCAGGTTCTGGGTATGGGCATGGATCAGACTCTGGCTGATCTGGATCCAGGTTCTGGGTTTGGGCAGTGATTTGGGAAGATATCAAGCAGCAAGCCCATAAGCCCCTGTTCAAATACTAGAACGATCAGCTAATAAAAAGGTGGGTCTCATATGGACATTTAATGCTTATCATCTCTCACATGGGTTCTATACCGTAAATGCCCAATTGAAAACTCAATTCCAATCCACAAAATAGGTGGGCCATTGTTTATGTGAACAGCCAATACAAATGAGAATTGGCATCCTTCAAGCACATGTACCACTATCTGTGGTACATAACTTTTTCAGCCATATAACAGGTAAGGGTGGAGTTAAAAAAGTAAAATTGTTTTGATGCATCTTATGACTAGAAAACAAATGTACTATGCAAAGGCAGTGGAGGCGAGCACAAATCATGTCCGACAGGGTGTTGGATGCACTTAAGCACCAATGAAAAAGCACTGTATATTTCTGTGGTTCGGACACCAGGCCAATATGGTTGCTGTATGTCTGTTTTTTGGTTTTTTGGTTTATTTATTTATTTATTTATTGTATCTGTATTTGTTTTTGTTTTTGTTTTTGTTGTTCTTTTAGAAACAAAAACAAATACAAATGGGTTTGCAAGTGGGGCAGCGTATGTTTGGGGGTAGCTTTTGTGTTTTAGTGCCGGATGAAGGCTCATCACGTAGAATTTTCTTGATAAACTGTATGTTTATTGAATCCATTTAGCCATGGCCCACAGCGTTATACTCTTTCTGATCAAGCAGTTGGGGAACTGATAGAAATGAATGGTGTAAGATCTAGAAGTCCAAATAGGGAGCCAAAACCAACCATAAATCAGTATTCAGTCATATATACTTCTGGCTGAGGTTCAGCTGCAGAAAAAGAACAGAGGGGTAACTTGTTTTGCTGTCAAGTGAAACAGAGTCAACTTGGTTACAGGAGCTCTGGTTCCATGTTCAAAAAAGAAAAAGTAAAAAAAACAAAAGTCAACTTGGTTACAGGAGCTTTGGTTCCATGTTCAAAACAAAAAAAAAGTAACAAACAAAAAAAAAGCCCATATACATATGTCAGTCCCTTGAACTGTAAGGGAACTACAACACCTAAAAGCTGCTTTTATAGGGAATTTGATAACACCACTAGAAGCTACTTCTTGCAGCTTCTCTTACAGAGTAGAAGGTATTCTAAAGTATAGAATGACTTCTATTTTGAAAAAAGAAGCTGCCACCAAATGCACTTTTATAACAGGAAGACACTCGCTACCAGCAACCTTAGTATGACTTTCATTTCTTATTTCAAAATTTTCAATACTTACATGATATGCAATTATTTAAAATATTCCTTAGTATTTCTAGAAGTTTTGATTTATATTTATTAACTATTGAGTCGATTCAAGTCGAGTCTTTGAGTCAACTTGACCCAGATGAATATGGAGTCAAGTTTTTGGGTGATTCTATCAACAATGGCTGACTTTGTTTTCCATTTCTCTATGACGATCCAGAATCCGAGCAAGGAATATTTGAACAGGTTTTGAATGGGGACCTTGACTTTTCATCCGATCCATGCCCTAGTATCTCTGAGAGTGCAAAAGATTTAGCATGGAGAATGCTTATTAGAGACCCAAAAAAGCGGCTAACCGCCCATCAAGTTCTGTGTCAATGTTTTTTTTTATATAGCTATATCATGTTTTATAATTTAGAGATCTTGAAAGTGGCGAAATATTTATGGTTTTGTTTATTAGTGCAGAAATAATTATCAATTCTCGTTCTGTTTTGTTATCTTCTAATGATGGACATGCTTCTCACTATCCATAATCTAGAAAATTCAGTGGTCTTCAGAAATTTCCTTTAGTTGGCACACTATTTATGGATAATGAAACCATATAACTTATAAGCCCTGGTCATTAGGCCTTAACAAGACAAACAGAAAATCATCATTACAATCTTGCAGCTACACTCACAAATAGATAGGCGACGCGTGCTTCCATTTGACTGCCTTGAAATATTTCTCTATGGAAATTCATGTGGCCTCTTGTCCTTTTATAGAAATTATGGATAGTTATGTCATTTTGGGTAGATTGGAAATCATATCCTTCCTAGTAAACTGGATGGTCCTTTTCTTTTTTCTGCCTGTGCTTAATGTATAGTTGGTTTTCTTGCAGGCCATCCATGGGTTCAGGTTGATGGTATAGCTCCTGATAAGCCTCTTGATTCTGCAGTTCTAAGTCACATGAAGCAATTCTCTGCTATGAACAAGATCAAGAAAATGGCCCTCAGAGTGACTCAAGTTGCTTGTTGAAATTTGTACTTTAACTACAACTAGTTGAAGGCGAACTTAACCTCAACCCATTTTTAGAAGCATTTTGCCCTTGAAAAACGAATTCAGCAGCATAAGAAGAAATGAGTCTCATTTTTATTTTCTTTGATCAATCTGAATTTTATTAGAAAAGGAGTCGGTGATCTCCACTGTCATAGCCTTGTTTCAGCTTTCATCTTTTTAGATCCTGCTTTTATGGATCTAAAAGGAAATATATTACAATAAATGTTATCTTGTTATTGTATGGATATGTCACTGTTATGTTTCCACAGTGAACATGTCTGACCGTATATTTATACAGATCTCTAGGGTCCTCTGTCTCTCTGGTGTTGGGTATGGTCTATCAGGTCATGTACTAGCAATGGTAAAAGCACTAATATTGAATAAATTTTTAACATTGGCAATAGCTACGGATTTTGGCCATAGTTATTAATATTATAGCCGTAGTGCTAGTTCTAGTTTTAGCTGCAAATGTAACTATATCTTAGAAACCTATGGCTACGGTATTAATTGCTACGGATTATAACTGTAGTTATAGGTGAAAGTGAACTCTTTCTAGGCCGGCCACCCAGAAGCATGTGTTTTATCATCCACACCATCCATCTTCTTGTTCTATCACACAACCAAGTGTGATCCACTACTGAAATAGCGGAAATTCAAGTGGTCCATCATAGCTGCTCAGTTGCTAGGCAGTATTGACAATGATATCAAGAACTACTGGAACACCAAGCTAAAGAAGAGATTGATTGGGACTCTTCCCTCTCAAAGAAAACCACAGCAGCAACCACACTTCCCATCTCCTTATGAAAGAAAACCACAGTAGCAACCACCCTTCCATCTCCTTATGAAAGAAAACCACAGCAGCAAAAATTTATACATGCACATTAAGCATGCCCTACCTTATGGATTTATATATATTTATTGTACAACTTTATAATAAAAATTATATATATTTACAACAATAAGTTTACAATGGTCTGAATACATGAAAAATAAATAAATAAATCCTCTATGCTCCACTCCTTATTTAAGCATGCATGATGCATGGCGCAAACCACAGAGCATGTCATGATGCATGACCAAGCAACAGAACTGGGATCTTTGGCGTGTTGAGAGAGGCAAAGCATTTTGTAAGTTTGGGGTTTCTTTGTTTGAATTACTTTGAGAGAGTCCACTCCCTATCTGCTCCAGAAAACCTGATGGAAGTGAATAAAATAAAATCTCATTATTTCAGTACCAAATAAATCTAGGCATCAAACTAAAATGCACAAATCACATTTTACAGTATGAAACTTTAAATTGCAACAGTCAAGCATACCTGCAAAATCCATGAAACAGTTTAAAAATGCCAAGTCTAACAAATTCTTGGAAAATTCGGTGACTCTCTTATAAGCAAAGCAAAGTAAAAAACATAAATTAAAAACCCAACCAACCCATTTGGAAAGATCTCAGTTCCCTCTGAAGTGTTGTTTTCATCCCATCAAGAAGAACACAGAACCAGAAAGAAAAAGAAATCCCAAATATGGGAAGGGCTC
The DNA here is from genome assembly GCF_029962835.1 of Magnolia sinica. Lineage (NCBI taxonomy): Eukaryota > Viridiplantae > Streptophyta > Magnoliopsida > Magnoliales > Magnoliaceae > Magnolia > Magnolia sinica. Next base: position 68,484,880 of record NC_080578.1, on the reverse strand, counting down.
CTTGCCTTAAGTGGGTTGCTATGTTGTTTCTCATGATTTATCAACTAAACAGTACTGCTTTTAATCACAGCGGGTGGCCTTCGAAATGTTCTAGTAATTGGTGTTGATGCGCTTTCCCGATATGTAGATTGGAAAGATAGAGGTACTTGTATCCTCTTTGGTGATGCTGCTGGTGCAGTATTAGTACAAGTACCTGGCTCTTTAACACTAAAGATGCATTTGTATGCACGTGCAGTATTAGCACCGGTACCTGGCTCTTTAACATTTCTTCCATCAGATATTATTTACTTTGATTTTGTTTTTCATATCCTTATCTCGTCCATGAAACTAGCTTCCAAAAATGGTAAAAATAATATTAATAAAACTAAACTAAACTAAACAAGGTCTGAAACTTAAGTCAGGCCTGCTGCTACCATAAACATCCCTGAAATGACAGCTTTGTAGTTGTTTCAGTTAGGATTAGGATCCCAAATCTGCCAATCTTCACCATCTGAGGGAATTTAAACTGGTGTAGTTTCGATTCATACATTTGATTTCTTCTTGAGTAGGTGTACCCAGAACCTGCAGACACAAGCAAAATGAACTTGTAATATTTCTTAAGATAACAACATTCTCATCCAATAGTATTAGTTTTTTTCTTTTTTTCTAGTGCATGGACTCATGGCTTTTATTTTAAAATGTGAGCAATTTGTCTATATGTGTGGACCTAATCAATACATAAACCTGCAATGTGTCATGTGGATGGGATGATAAACCTATCAATTCTCAGGAAATGAAAAAAAAAATAAAAAAATCTCAACCTTATAACTAATTATTGCAATTCAGTTCATTTGTGTATTCAAACTCAACCTTATAAATTTCTCAATTCATTTCATAAGCGAGAAGGAAGTTATTAGGAAAAAGAAAATGTTATTCAAAATTTCAACGACCTTAAAATACCAATCAACAACAGTTGAATGTTTCACTGTCCTTGAAACATGCACACAAATATTTTTCTTAATTAAATGTGGCACATACACAGTAGGGCACACCTGATTAACTGCCCAGAATCCAGGTGTCACACAAAACTGCAGCAAGAATAGGATTCAGAATCCTACTCATGGAAGCAGCCATCACCATTCTTTTCTTACAATCATGGCTGAAGATACAGTAGATAAGAAGGTGAATTCTCACAACCGTTGCAAAAGCAATGGCCACAGTCCATTGTTGTAACCGCATATGGGGAAACATCCTCAATACAGATATTGCAAGTAATTGAAGATGATGACTACGATGAGGAAAGCCCTTGCTGCTCCACAACCATTACGCCTGCCTCAGAAAATAACCTATCTCTTCCCTTCTCTATGAGTACTGCTAACAATCTCTCAACATCCCAACGGTGATGGATGAGTAGAGTCCGCGCATGTTGTTCACTCAGTGTTAGCAAGTCAATTACCCTATGCAAGTCTTCTCTCTGCAAGAATATATATCAGTATCAAACATGGGAAACTACACCAAGAGTCTGGAGATGAATTCACAGGGGGAAAACATGGAGTGGATTTATAACCTGCGCAACCAAAAGCGATTCTTTTGTGATAACCTGCAAAATTCCAAGAAGATAACTAGAACATGTTAAAGTTCCTCGGAGACCACAAACTTAATTAGATGCAATTTATCATCTTATCAATAAATACTATTAGCATTCATCCAAGTCATTGTGGCCAAAATGGGTGATTAGTTTGTCAAAATCAGATCAATTATTCCACGGATCTTGTAGATATGAGCTTGCTAGGTGGGACCCAGTTTGGAGTGATCACATGAGTGTGAGAATGGGTTGGTGCTCTTGTATGTTTGACAATTTCATGTTACAAAGTTCCAAGGTGCATATGGGAAGATATTCACAGCTATGTGGAGATGTGTTTGGGAAGGAATCTTTGAAGGGATGGATAATGACATTCCCTACTTTACTACTTCCCTGAATAGTATCCATCTCGACTAACTGTCTAGAGGAGAAAAGGCAAGGAAATTGTGAGGAGGACATATAGCAGGCCATCTCCATCAAGGGAAGGATTCAAGCAGTCCATTGCAATATGGTATTCATGGCCACCATCACAGGTACATACATGTTGATCATAGAGACACTGCTTCAATGAAAAAGTTGAGATGAGATTAGCTTCCGATTTTCTGCCTGTAAAGGCCAATGCCAAACGTTACAGATCTGGCTGTCTGGAGGTGGAACAAAAGCATGGCTATGCATGGGTTCTGGGAGTAGTAACTGAAATTTTAATATATAACCATTCATCATGGGCCACACATCAGTTGAATGGGATGGAACACAGAAAGGTGGCCCACCTGCATGGTTGCAACAGAAATACCTACCATACCACTGACAGTTTTCCTTTTTTCCCCATTGAATGTGGACGGTTGTTTAAACTCTCAATTCACAGGCCCCAATAAAAGCAGTTAAGATCACCCGACAAAGGAAATTGCTGAACCATGTCCTATCCATCACAAGCTTCACCAAATGAACTATAAGCCCCGTATCCTAGACCGTACCATTCCTTAGACTTCCACGGTCTTCCCAGTCAAATTCTGGCAACCTTCGACCCTTAATCGGTATTTGTGCGCGACCTTGATTCTCATGCTGTCAACCCGAGTCGACTCAACCCAAGACCTTTACCTTAGCGACCGCGCCGTCGTCGCGGTTCCGATGTCGCGCCAAGGCGATACCCTGGTCGGGAGATGTGGGCCAGCGTTCGGTGTGAGGAAAATGCCGTGCGTTGCAAAACCCGAGAGAATCTCTACGAGATGTCACCTCAATCAATTAATCAATCCATCCCATCATGTCAAGTACACATCACCTTTCACCATTTCCCAAGCAAGCCCCAAAGTCAAAAAGTTCTTACACAAGCCATACTTCTCTTACACCATTAGCCACAAAAGTCAAAAAGCTCTTACACACCCATCACCACCACATCCATCACTCCATCACCCATCACTCCCTCTCTCTCTCTCCCTTTACAAGTCTCTCTCTCATTTTCAAACTCTCCCAAAAGCAAGAAAAAAATCCATACGTATGAGCCTCTCTAACTCTTCCAAGCTACAAGTGTGGCCCACCTTTCCATCCCTAGATCTCCCATCCTAGCCATCCATTTCTCATCTTCCTCCATCAAAGAGAAGCACAAGGAGCTAAGGAAGCCAAGGGAGCAAGAAGATCAAGCGGTGGGTGCTTTGATAGGGTAGTTTTTAATGTTTTTAAGATAGGCCAAGTGAGGCCAACCGATCAATGGTTTGGATCTCACTTTGGACCCTAAGATGTGGCCGATGGCCCACTTGGATCATCATGATCATTCCATGATGGGGCCATTCTCCATGGACCCCATCATGATGTTTATGTTCCTTGCATACTTAGGGTCATCTAGACCGTCTAATCTAGTGGAGAAGGGATCTCCACCGTTGGATTTTAATTTAATGAGCCCATATGTAATGGGACCCACTTGATGTATGATTTAGTGCAAGGGAGGGCCCATAATGTCGAGGTCCCTCCATCACGCGGGTCTCACTTTCTATCTCTCTCTCTCCCTCTCTATTTCATTTTTTATGTGATCATAACATGGTTGTATGGCCCACTTAGATGGACCCCACCTTATATGTATTTTATCAAAAACATATAGAAGTGGGGCCCACCTTATGTGTTGTATCCACACATCGATCATGAAGAGGCCCACGTGAGCAAGCCCACCTCCAGCTGTGAGAATCCGTCCAGCATCCAGGGACGCTGGACGTCACTGTTAAAACACAAGTAGTAGCTTGTTTCCAAGCTCATGGGGTGGCCCACTCATATAAGCCCCATCTTGATGTATATTTTTAATCTATACCGTCCATTCCTTTACCTAACTCATTTTAGACGTTGAGTTGAAAACTGAACTCAATCCGATGTTCTGGTGGGCCACAGCATAGCAAACGGTGGTTGTTACCGTTAAAAATTCACCTGAGGTTTTAATGCACCAAAAGATATTGAATATTGGGCTTATTTGGCTTGTATTGAGATATGGAAAACAATGGCGAGATTGGATTCATCCGATGCAGGCCCTACACGTGAAAAACCGTAAAAAAAATGGTTTTCTTTAAAAAAAAAAATTAAAACAAGCAGCAACTGCTGCTGCTGCCAGAGGCGCAGGCAGCGCCTGCGCGCGTTATAGGCGGACAGGCGGACTGGACAGGATCCCACGGCTCCAGCCGTGGGTCCCACCTTGATGTTTATCTGTCATCTAACCCGTTCATCGGGTGGGCCACTCTCTAAAGTGGGCCCACTCCAAAAATCAGCATGATCTAAAGCTCAGGTGGCCCACACCGCAGGAAATAGTGGGAATAAATGTCGGCCCTTGGGACCCCTTTTCTGGGCCACAGAAGTTTTGGATCCAGTTGAGATTTTTTTCTTCCTACTCATTTGGGTCCGCCGGACCTTATCAACGGACTGGATGGTAAGTAAACATTATGGTGGGCCCCACATGGAGCCCACAGTGATTTATGTGTTTCACTCCCACCGTCCAGGCGGACGGTGGAGCCCACTGTGATGTTTGTGTTCTATCCCCACCGTCCAGGGACGGTGGGTGTGCATGTGTTCATGTGCGTGCGTGTGTGGGTGTGTACGTGTGTGTATATATATTTATATATATATATATATATTATATTATATTATATATAATATTGTATGTACTATATATATATATATATATATATATATTATATTATATTATATATAATATACCGGTGGTGGGAGGCCCATCTCAGTTTAATTGTGGCCCATGGTGGAGGCCCACTTTGATATATATGTAAGGCCCATAGGTCGAGGCCCATTTGATGTATTAGGGGCCCATGGGTTAAGGCCCATTAAGATGTATTGGGACCTATGGGTTGAGGCCCATTTAATGTACATATGGGGCCCAATTGGCGAGGCCCATTTGATACACATAAGGCCCATGTGAGTAGGCCCATTTGATGCACTCTAAGGCCCACAGGTTATAGCCCATTGCAATGTACATAAGGCCCATTGGTGCGGCCCATTGATGTAGCCCACTTAATGAATATAAGGCCCATGTGATTTGGCCCATTTGATGTATTTAAGGCCCAATGGGATGTACCTAAGGTCCATTGCAATGTGTGATCCCAACATGGTTTATGTAATGATGTTTATGACAGTCGTGCCTTGGGAGCAATGTTGGTTTGACGTCCACATTGCATGTTTAAATGTTGGTTAAACGTCCACATTACGATTCTCCCTAGGGCCCATTGATGGGCCTGTACTCATTGTGTGTAGGCCGTCTAGGCCATCTGCGTTGTAAGGATAATGCATTACCTTATAACATGTGTAGTATAGCTCCATAACTCATGATCATACGCATCATATGTATGCTTGATATGAGAAGTGACTGATCATAACATATGCCTTCAGCCAGATTGTTTAGGGGCTCCCGGATAGGGGGTGTTGCCCTACATGAGCGCATGATATGCGCAGGATTGCTGCATGACTGGATAGTGTGATTCATGCATTCGCATTGTGTGATATGGTACTGTACGCCCTAGCGACATCAAGACCGTAGCCTCCACAGGCGTATTGTGGTTGGCAGGATTGGATACCGAAAATCTTATTCTACATGGGGTGCTATAGATATCCCTGGGTGAAAGTCCCTAAACCCTTATGGTACCAAGAGGTTGCTCCAACGTCTAAACCGAGTGGGTGCATAAGTGCCAAGTGTCGATTACCAGACGGTTGCGCTTTCCACTGTGTCGTGGTCGGTTGGAAGGGGGTGCGGCCTTACCCGCCCGGGAGTAGGGGCAATGCTAGGCTGAGTCTGACCAGCTCGAGGAATGGTTCCGCTATTGACGAGCCGAGCCAGATATTGGCAGGCGGATAGTGAGGTCTCTTCCACTCACCTTATTGCGTGCGATAGGGCGGCAATCTGATTGGGGTGTACTAGACCCCGGTGATATTTCAGATTTTGAGTTGTATTGATATGTGGACTTAGATGAGGATTTGTATGCTTGAGTTGCATTTCGCATTGCATGGCCCTGGTATGGCCGACATCATTCATGCTTTACACCGCATGGCCTTGGTATGGCTAATGGTATTCTTGCCTTTCATCAACATGCTCCGCATTACTCTGATACTGCATAACTACATTATCACCTTGAGCACACACTTTCACCACCCTCTAAGCTTTCTATAAGCTTATGCACGACTGTTGCGTGCAGGTGACGTTAGATCGTAGCAGCGCTGAGGCTTGAGCACATGGCAAATTATTTTAGAGTTTTGTTCATCATCATTGTATTTCCCTTTATGCTCATTGTACTTGTAAATTTTTTGATCATAGTGAAAATGTGATGGAGTTTTTGGTTATTGTTTGTGGGTTGTGCCTTTGGTTATGCTTATTACGAATCAAACTGATGTTGAAAATCCTCCTCGTAGCATCCCAGGATCGGAACCTGGCGAATGGGCGCTGAGAGCCGAGAATGGGGTTCTACGGAGGCTGTCGGCGCCAGATTCGACGATCGAGAATTTTGTAAGCCCGGTTTCCGAGTTTGGGGCGTGACATGAACAGTCTAAATCAGCAAAAGGTGGGCCTATCTATAAAGTTACTGTGGGAGAAAACACACAATTCATTCTGTTGAGCATCTTGTAATACTTCATAATATCCCATTCGTCAAACTGGTCGAAGATCATCCACGCAATTCAAAGGGCATATCTTCAATCAAACTATCTTCAATCAATAAATTCAAAATCCCCAAAAATGAATAAGATTCCATCACGTAACTAATTTTTCACCTAAAATATGGAGCATATTTCAATCCTACGCATTCCAATTTGCAAATTTCACACCCAATCCAAGAAACAATCTTCTACACAGAAATAATTTGCACGCATTACAACAGAAATCAATATTCCACTTCCGTCGATTCTCTCAATTTCCATAGGATTGGATCCGCCGCGCAGCAGCTGATAGTAAAAACAGAAAAGGCCTAAAAATCCGTTTTTTGAGCAATCATCATCCACGATCTAAAGAATCAACCGACCAAACTAAAACCAACCATTGTATTCAAAGCTAGGAAGAATCCAGATTTCAAATGTAAATCAATCTTCTTGAGAAGAATCTAATGCGGTTACAGACCTGACAAAAGGGCACGTTTGGAGAAGGCCAATCGCAATCGTCTTCATCGTCGTTTTCGATTCCTTGGAGGGAGTCTCGATCGGATTAGTAATCCTGCTCGTCATCGCTGCTCATCGAATCCGCCATCAGAGAAAGAGGGGAAGAGAGAGAGAGAGAGGCTACACGGGGCGTCTGGTGATGGATTGAGGGAGAGAGGGCTGCTTGCAGAAGTTTAGGGAGAGAAACAGGGCCGGACAGATATGGTAAAACAACCTTTTAAGTGACTGTGTACGTGCTCGACCTTACCATTACTGGTTTCACCAGTTTTCTTCCTTCAATCCGCGCTTACATCTCAACTGTTGGTTTCAAACACTCAAATCCGATGTTCAACGTGCTACCACCAGTCAACCTTACGGAGTGCTACCGTAAGGTCGAGCGTATAGTACATTTTCCATATACGATAGCATATAGTACATTTTCCATATATATATATATATACATATATATATATAGGAAAAGGTACTATGCGCTCGACCTCACGATAAGCTCTCATGAGGTCGAGCTGTGTGGGCCCCATTATGATGCGTGTCGACCATCAACACAGTGCATTTGATGGGTCCCCTCTAAATTATGGGATATCCCAATAATCAGCCGTATACGGAATTTAGGTGGGCCATACCATTTAAAATCATGTGAAGACACCGTTAAAACATATAAAAGCACTTGGTGGGGCCCACTTGAGTTTTTAATGCTGCTGAAACTTGGTCTGAACCCTCATGCAAGTGGGACACACATAATGGATGGGCTGGATTTGCAAACCACATCTCGGTGGGCCCAAAAAACTGATTATGAATGTTTTAATGGTGCACGGCCCCTCCCCCCTCTAAATTATAGGATATCCCAAAAATCAGCTATATACGGAACTCAGGTGGGCTATGCCATCTAAAATCATGTGAAACACCGTTAAAACATATAAAAGCACTTGGTGGGGCCCACCTGAGTTTTGAATGCTGCTGAAACTTGGTCTGAACCCTCATGCAAGTGGGACACACATAATGGATGGGCTGGATTTGCAAACCACATCTTGGTGGGCCCAAAAAACTGATTATGAATGTTTTAATGGTGCACGGCCCCTCCCCACTTCTGTATGTGGTGTGGCCCACAAAAGTCACAGATTGACTTGATTTTGAGACCTAGGCCCACGATGGAATGGTGCATCCGACTAATGGGGTAGATGTTCAAAACGCATCATGGTGGGGCCCACACAGCTCGACCTCATGGGACGGACTCGTGAGGTCGAGCGCATAGTACCTTTTCCCTATATATATACGGATCAACTTGATTTTTGAGACCTAAGCCCACGATGGAATGGTGCATCTGACTGATGGGTTAGATGTTCGAAACGCATCACGGTGGGGCCACACAGCTCGACCTCATGGGACAGACTCGTGAGGTCAAGCGCATAGTAACTTTTCCCTGTATATATATATATATGCTCGACCGCATGTATCTTCCCGTAAGTTCAAGCGCTGTCAACGTTAGAGCCCTCGGATGGTTTGTTTTAGAGCCAACGGTTTAGATTAAAACGTAGAGTGAAAGGAGAAAACCGGTGATACGGTTATGTTGAGGCCGAGTATACACATGGCCAGATAAACAGGGAGTTTTACCCCGTTGCAGCCCCAGTGATTCAGCCGTCTCTCCGATTTGTCTCTCTCTGCCAGCGTCCCTCTCTCTTGAGATCTTGAGCAGCCATGGTGGACAGCAAGTGCAGTGTAAATCTCATCTTAGTTCTCTCTCTCTCTCTCTCTCTCTCTCTCTTTTCTCCCCTTTATTGATCAAAGATTTGAAATCTATCTGTTTTTTCAACCATCTCTTGATCCTAAGGTTCAAAATCTCTCTGTTTTTTCAACATCTCTTGATCCCAAGATTCAAAAATCTCTGTTTTTTCAACATCTCTTGATCCCAAGATTCAAAAATCTCTTGATCAAATCAATTTCTTGTCCTCTCTCTCTCTCTCTCTCTCTCTCTCTCTCTCTCTCTCTCTCTGTTTATCTTCTTTTCATCCTGGTGAGCTTGACCTGATTATCAGGTTTGATAAAGGATACACAACATGGTGGCAACACAAACCTACGGTCAGCATCCCATTCCCACTTCAATTCCATGAAACCCATAAATCTCAATTATTATTTTTTTCTTAACAACAAGTTAGATTTGAATGGAAGATCGGTAGTTGAGAAATCGGGCATTTTGTTGATTGAAAATTATGTGTTTTGGCTGATAAAACAGATGGTGTGAGCCATTCTAATATTTCTTTTCCCGAGTTCCAAAACATCACTTATGCAACATAATTAATGAATGATGTATGTTGACTGTATTAACACATAAACATGGGATAGATTAAGCCAAAACGCAGATATGATTCAAGGATAAGTGAATAAAGCAAGCGGAAGACTTATAGTAAAATATGTGTACAAGTGTAAGTCCCTGAATTACATATACAACCAGATCGTGTAAAAGTGTTATTTATCAAAATTATAAGTACAAGTTACATCATTTCTTCCCAAAATAGTAATCCCATAGATCCCGCGTAAAGATCGAGGCTCGCTAGAACCCGTCTCGAAAACCGCATATAGGAGAAGGCAGCCCGTCGTTCCAGCTCCCGCTCTGCCTCGGACATCGCATCCACATCTGCAACATCGGGGCCTAAGACAGAGTCTGGTGGGTGTAACACCGCCCCATAAACGTGGGAGTGAGTGATCAACTCGGGAACAATAAGGCACCGGTTAACATGTTATCAGCTCAATCAAACAGGTAATGATAAAGCATAACACTTAAATAAAGCCTAATTACTCTTATTAATGCGGTATGAATGCAATATGATGCGTGCCCTCACACGTACACCCTCAGCGTCTTCATCTTACGTTACGCATGACATCGCCTCAAAGTGCGCCACATCTACAAAGCACATGCAAATGCGGTGCATGGTTATGATTACCAAGTTGTTATTAGTCCATTTCACACAACAGATTGGGAAGCTAAGATACCTTCCTCATATCACCATCCAAACAGTGATCCATACTAGGGTCGTCAATCCTAGATATCGCATACGATCATATAGTTGAGGTCGTAGCAAAGGGCTCGTCACCAATCAATGCACGCCTTTCATGCCTTTACTACCACAGATCGGCTCGTCACCTCCTTGCGGTATCCAGGTATGCTCGAGGTCACTACAAAGGGCTCGTCACCAATCAATGGAGGCCGACAAAGACGAATATAGTGTCCCATACCACCCTAATCGGCTCACGAGATTAAGTTGCTCACCGGTCACTACGGGAGGCTCGTCACCCAGCGTAGGCCGACGGCTCGACCACGGTGTCCCATACCACCATGTCCACTCATGAGTCTTAGCGGATCGTACCATGGTTATTAGGATTTCACTGGTAAGTTCGGTACCCTAGATTCAAGCGAGCGTCCATACATGGTTAACATACACTGGACAATCGGGTTATTTGACGAACTCGACTAGCACGAGCGCACGTTGAATTGAACGACATGGAGTGCGCAAACACTCCGCGTGGTCGAACCACTGCCGACAACTCTAATACGACTCGGGTTCGTCTAATGCGTCTCACGTGGCGAAAGCAATCTCAACCACGACCATAGGGTCAATTACCGATTTCTTGGACTAAGGCATAGTCCCAAACATCCTACACTACGACAGATATTCATATGGAATGTAAAACAGTAATGGATCAACAACTCAAATCATGTTACATACACATCTGAAGAATAATCAACTTAATATAAATGTAAGCATAGGAATGCTTGAATTTAAATAACTTGAAATGTAAATTGCATAAAGGAAATCATGCGCATCGATAGGAGTATTGAGAATCACTTCTCAACGCCCACAATTAGTGTAATCAGTTACACTTAGATCATTCATGCATTTCTACAAACACTTAGCATACATGGAACAACATACATGACGCATGTTGAAATACGTGCACTTAGACAATTCCTTTTCCCAAGGAGTTGTCATACATGCATCTAGCATACATACATGACCAAAAATCATGGCAAACACAAGTGCGTATTTTATACGTATACGGTACTTTATAAATACGCTTAAAATACACAAATCTCAATATAGCACATGCATATCAGGAAAGCAATGTAAACATAACATTTGACATGTGAAATCTCATCCATAACAAGAATAAATCACTAACTGGGATTGAAAGCCTTGAAAACCATAACCTATACACTTAAAGTCCGCACCTTAAGCAAAGAAAGAACCACCGAATCGATTTAGACGAGTTGTCTTCGTCAACGGCGCTAGAATACCCTAAAATAAGGATAGAAATGAGATACAACAACACCAAGTCTAGTCTAAGCTCTAACACAGGTTAGGGTTAGGTTAACTTACCCCAAAAGAACTCAGAATCGCCAAAGGAACGATTCAAAGTGAAGATGCAAAGGTGAAGAAGAACAAGGAAGAATCAAGGTGATTCACCAACCAATCTCTCTCACTAACTCTCTCTTTTCCACTCTCTCTCCAAGCTAGGGTTAGAGAAAATTCGTATGGAAATGAGAGCTAGGGTTTAAGGACTATATATAGGCCTTAAAATGATGGAAATAACCCCAGGGTCAAGGTATACTTAGGTTATAACCAAAGTACGCCTTTCTCGATCCAACGAAGCACTTGGTGGGCCTATAACCACGAAAGGTCGGACTTAAGCTCACCGACCATGGATCTAGGTCAAGCTGAGTTTTCGTACCGACCAGATCTTCAGATCAGCCGACCACACTCAATTCAACGGTCACGGAAACTCGATCAGGTCCACAAGCACTAGGATATGCCTGGGCCAACCATCCTGATCAGAGGGTGAAATTGGGTCAGAATCCAACGGTCAGAATGCTTAAAATCGTCGCGCAAGCGACACGACTCAGATTTCATAAAAAGCTTAATAAATTCCAACCGTTCTCACACTCTTCACTCCGAGCTCAACCAAATCGACCCAGAACATCAGATCGACTTGATTTTCGAGGTGAAGACCAAGCCCAACTCAGTGACCGCAACAGCCTAAGATCATCGCTATCGGACTTTCGACGCGCGGTCTAGGTCCGATCCAGATCTTCCAAAAATTCCTCAGAACAACTGGATTTAGCGATGGATCCCAGATTTCAGAGCAACGTAGCGCTCACTAATCTACACGTTTAGAGCTATGCAGATACAATTTAAAGTGATTGATGCGAATTTCACAAGCAATCGAGTAAAGCGCTAATTACCCCAAAACAACTACTTAAGGAAAGATTAGCACAAAAATTCCAAGGTCGTTACATGGTGTGAGCCATACTAATATTTCTTTTAATGAGCTACGTTTTTGTGTCTTTGGTGGATGCAAGAAGTTGGTCTAATCAATCTAGAACTGCACATTTGGTGGCCACATGGTGATCAAGACCCTTCATGTAGTAGGTGCTCCATGCGTGGGTCATTGCCCAATAATCACATTTAGTGGATAATCCTAAAGCATCTGATCTGAGGGCTTGTCTATTCAAGTCATAAATCTCAAAAAAAAAAAAAAGAAGAAGAAGAAGAAGAAGAAAGAAAGAATAGCTAAAAGAAACTCCCCAATGAATTTGCAGCCTTTTAATAGAGGAATTACCCTTGTTTATGAAATGGGAGAGGACCTAGTTCTGATCTCTCTTGTCTATATTAGATCCAAGGCCATTCATCTCTCCTGCCATTATATTAGCAGCCCATTTTCCATAAAATAAATTAGTGGCTATGGATTTTATTTTATTTTTCCACCTAAATGCTTTGCTCTTATTTTGGGGCTTTTGATTTATTGGGCCCATTTTTAGCCAATGATCCAAACCACTATGTGAGTGCTTTACTATTCAAACTGTCAATCAAAATGCTCATGGTTGAAAGTGCATTAACATTTAGTGCATTTTCCATGATTGTTATTAGAGGTGTACACGAGTCGAGTCGAGCCGAGCCGAGCTTTGCCCAGCTCATGCTCGACTCGGACTACTTGAGTCCCAGCTCGTACCTGGCTCGACTTGGCCTTCGAGCTCGGAGCAGCAGCTCGTGCTTGGCTCGGCTGAGTTCGAGCAGAGTTCGAGCATAAGTATAACCAACTACTTACTAGGCGAGCTGCGGCAGAGATAGGGGCACCGAGTAGGGCAGGGACACCGGATAGGGCGAGGTGGCCACCAGAGAGGGCAATGTGAGCGAGAGGGAGGGGGGGGGGGAAGAAGGGTAAGGGAAATGGTGGCCGGGCAGGGCAGGGACCGTCGGATGATCGCTGCGGCCACTAGAAAGGTCGCTGGACAGGTGAGGGAAGAAGAACAGTGAGGCAATCGAGTGGCTGAGACTTGAGAGAGAGAGGGAAGAAGGGTAATGGCCAATGGGAGATAGGGGAACGAGCGCTTGAGAGGTTTTTTTTTTTTTTTTTTAAGGGGACCGAATGAGCGCCTAGGAATGGGATTGCCGATGGGAGTTAGGGTTTTAATTTTTAAAGGGTATATATACCCTGCACCGAGTCGAGTCGAGTCGAACCAAGTCGAGCAATATTCAAGTCGAGTCGAGCAATATTCGAGTCAAGTCGAGTCGAGCTAGGGCAAGCTCGAACTCATTTCGAGCTCAAAAAATCAGCTCGGCTCGGTCCAAACTTAGTTTCGATCCGAGTCGAGCTTTTTCGAGTCGAGTCGAGCGAGCTACCGAGCTAACTCTACTCGTGTACAGCTCTAATTGTTATCAATTCATGGACTAATCCAAGGTATCTTGTCTTTACAACATTCACCAGGTTGAAAGAGAATTTTGATCTATGTTGCTAATCAAAATGACCTATACCATTAATTAGTTGAGCCTAAGGACCCGTAAACATTGATAGGGCTGCCAATGAGTTGGGTTTAGGTCCCTAAACTTTATTTTGTCAGGTTCAGTTTTCATTCTTCAAGGCTTAGACCTGGATTCAATGGGGTTGGGGCATCCCTCGGTATCTATCAGGTTTTTAATTTAGGTTTCTAGTTGGGTTTGGGACAAGTAAGAGCATTTACATGGTTGGCCCCACCCCACGAATGGATTTGATCTCATAAAGCATGTGTCACTTTGAGACGTGTGTGGTGTAAATGGTCTCTCTTACATGTAGGCAGTGTTCGAAATATCGATACTATCGGCCGATATTATCGGTATCGGACCCTAGCGAGACAAAACTCCTCCGATAACCCCCAGAAGATACCGAAAATTCAAAACTTCAGATATCGGCCGATATTATCATCGATATAGCACCTAGGACAGTGTCATGATCTGAAAAAAATGAAAAAAAAAAAAAAGAAAAAGAAAAACTTTCAACGGTAGATTTCGATACCTGTAAAGAAGATCGCCCTGATCGGAAGCTGTGTTTGATGGGTCATTCGAATAGAAGCCTCTAATTTGGAGAGATTTGGGCGCAAAATCCGTTGAAATCCTCAAAATCATCGGCCCTTGGGAGAGATTTTAGGGTTCCGGCATTCTGGAACCCTCTCTACTTCGAAAAAACAGGGCCCCGAGCCCTTATTCAAAGGAGGCGGACGGACTGGTGCATCGCACGTCACCGATTGTGTTGACGTCACCAAGTTATGTGGGTCCCATCATGAGGTATATATTATATCCAAACCGTTCGTCCATTTGGCGAGCTCGTCGTAAGGCTTTATCCAAAAAATAAGACAGATACAAGGATCAAGTGGACCACACTGGAAAAAAGCAGCTGGATATTGAATGTCCACCATTGAAACCCTTTTGGGGTTGCAAAAGTTTTGGATCGTATGATATTTGTTTTTCCTATTCATCAAGGTCTTTGTGACCTCATGAACAGATTGGATGGAAAACTAACGTTATGGTGGACCTACGAATGTTATAACGGTGAGAATCATTGTCCTCACTGCTATTTGTGGTGTGGTCCAATTGAGGTTTGGATGTCACTCATTTTTGGGTTCACGATCTAAAATGATCTCTCCAAATGGATGAACGGTGTGGATATAATAAATACATTATTGGTGGGGCCATGTAACTCTGATCTCCTTTCAACAGTTTGTACAACGTGGACGATGGAAGCGGATTGCGTACTGAGTAACTCAGTACCCTTAGCGTACTGAGTAAACTGTGTGGGGTCCACTATTTTTTTTTTTTATCCACTCCGCTAATCCATGTAAAAAGATAATTTTATGGCTTGATCCCAAAAATGAAGCAAATTAAAATCTCAACTGGACCACACCACAGGAAACATTTTGATTGAACCTCTACCATTGAAAATTTTTTGGAGGCCAAAGAAGTTTTGGATCAAGCTGATGTTTGTGGTTTCTCTTCATCCATGTCTTTGTGATCTTATGAACAGGTTGGATGACAAATAAAAATTACTTTGGACCTTAGGAAGGTTTCAACGGTGGAAATCATTATTCCACACTATTTCGTGTGTAATGGTCCACTTGAACTTTGGATTTACTTCAATTTTGGTATAAACCCCTAAAATTAGCAGTAAAAATGGATGGACGATGTGGATAAACCACATACATTCACAGTGGGTCCAACTGAGTTTACTCAGTATGATAAAAGCACACTGAGTAACTCAGTACGCAATCGGATTTCGTGGACGCTCGTCTGGGCTTCGCATGAAGTTCATGCGCTGGAAACTTAGGTAGGGTCCACCATGATGTTTGTAAGAAATCTACTCTGTCCATCCGTTTTTTTAACACATTTTAAGACATAGGGCCAAGAATGAGCCGGATCCAAGACTCAAGTAGGCCGAAAACGTGAGGATTAAAGGTCCATAGTTGAAATATCCGTGGGGCCACAGGTTTTGAATCAGTCTAATATTTGGGTTTTCAATTCATCCGAGTTGTGATGACGTAATGAACGGTATGGATGGAATGTAAACATCACTGTCGACCCAAGAAGGTTTCAACAGTAGGAATTTCCCTACCCACCTTTTTCTTTAGTGCGGCCCACTTGAATCTTGGATCTTGCTCAATTTTTGCCTCAAGTCTTAAAATAATCTCACAAAACTGATGGATGGAGTAGATTTCTCACAAACATCACGGTGTGCCCCACTCCTACGAAAGGATTTAGTAGGAAATCCGCATCCCATCTTCGCACGACACATGCTCATACCTCGTGTGGTACATAAGTCAATTCACACCCTCCATCCATTTTCATAAGTAATTTTAAGGCATGAGCCCAAAAAAGAGACAGATGAAAGATCAAGTGTACCATACTACAAGAAATGTGGTGGCAATGATGTCCACCATTAAAGTTTTTTAGGGCCCACCGTAATGTTTATTTGTCATCCAATCTATCCATGAGGTTTGACAAACCTGGATGGGAAAACATAAATATTAGCTTTATCCAAAAAAATTATAGGCCCAAAATAGTTTAATGATGATCATTCAATGAACACTATTTTGTGTGGTGTGATCCACCTCAGATTTGGTTCTACCTTATTTTTTGTCGCATGCCCTAAAATGACATGTTAAAATGAATTCCAATTAATGTTTGGATGTGACTCATTTTCATGCATATCTTTATACATTTATAAATGGTATGCATCATATTTAAATATATTTACCTTAGTTTAATCAGATAACACGCATAACTTAGTACCTTATACAAAGGAAAATTATTATGTGCACTTCTTTTTTGATATTTTATGATTTAAAAGTGTGCATTAAGGTCTTTTTAAATAATCCCCAAAGTTTCATAAAAAAATTCAACCATTTTGCTAATGTTTCCCCATGTTTCCCAAAAAGTGCGATAAACTATGTGATACAAACGATATATCCTATGCGATAACTGATATGTATTTGTATACCAAGGGTGCGATACATTGTGCAATACTGATATTTCGAACACTGCATGTAGGTTTGCTTAGTAAATCTTGTTAATTTTCTATAATAATAGATGTATTTAACTAGCTTACACACATGTACCATTCAAGTAATGCAAATCAGACCAATCATTCGGGGGCTTTCAATTTTAAAAGGCCTATCATAGTCATCTATACAAATGATTGTTCAGGCCCCAGAGCCTGTATACAATGGCAATCATAGCTGTCCATACCATTGATCAATGGTTAGGATTGTTTGATGCAATCTGATTTTTCTTTTCATTTTAACAGTTCTTTTGTATGTTTGTGTCCCACCATACAATGCATTGGGGAATTGTGGTTAAATTTGACTTGTGGCTAAGAAGACCAATTATGTAGCATACTAATAAATATGACAGGGTACACAATTGAAGTTATGGTTCGATAACTATTGGTTTGATTATGAAAATGAAAAAAAGGCATTATACGTGTAAGATTTTTAATCATGAAATAGCTTGAAATTTCATGATTTTTGGGGCAACCAAACACATGTAATCTTGATCAATATTATTGATTTTATTATTTTTATTTTTTTTTGGGTTAGCTTGTTAGTACAAACCCCCACTATCAGTGCACACTCCACTGTTAGCCACCCTATTATTGAAGTTGAAATATAGGGTGCTCGGTGACACTAATTATCATGAAATTTCATGATTAATAACTTTATTTTCATGATATTTCATAAAGTTCTACAACAATTAGTACCATTTAATGTAAAATGGGCCAAATATAAGAAGAGAAAACCTCTAATACAGAGTATGTTGGGACTATCATGGATGTATTTTGGTGGATGGACATTTTAGTCCTTATTCCATTTCACAGCAGATGACTCTTTCATTGGTTCATGTCTTTGACATCCATCTAAAATAATGCATTTATTTAACTTATTTAATTTATTAATTTTTATAATTGGATTGTAAACCATCATTTGCTATTATGTTTTTCAATCATGTGGATTCCAATTCCCAACAACTGTTAATTACACATATTCTTCGCAGGGATGTCCACAACACAACAAAGCGGAAACATGAATGATGGTCCTGCTGCCAAGGTTTACTAACTCAGGATTCTCCTTATGCGACAATAGAATGATGGTGGTTCCTTGTAATGTTGGTCTTGTTGATTTACTTTAGTAATTGGACAGACTTTGTTATTTTTATTTTTTTTATTTTTTAAAATTTTTTGCTGAACAAAGTCAGAGACCACACTTGTTGTTGGAATTGTTGATCATGCATCTGACGATGTTGGAAAATTGGATGGAAACCAATGTTGACTAACTGGGGCAATATGTAGAGACTTTGTTAATTTTTTATTTTATTTTTCTTATTTTACAAGGTCATTGTAATCAACTACTTCTTGAATGTGTCCTTCGCACATCGAATTGTATGACAATAAATGTAAATTGTAATTCCTTAGTCATGCATTTGTTATTGTGGATCAGGCATATGTGAGTTGGACGTGGTTTCCAATTTTTTTCCACACATGTTTAAGTCTTCTGAAGATTGCTGAACAAATTATTAAAGACCATACTTGCTGGCGAAGCCATTGATATGCAACTGTTGGGCATGTTTGATTTTTTGGCTCAACGGTAATTACCTTGTAAATGAGTAATCATTATTTACCAAGTTAATTACTGCATCTTTCCCAATGTTGACATAACGGGTTACTTTTTAAATACTTAAATTGAGAAATTTGCAAAATAAATGTCGTCAATTTCACTCAGTTTGCGGTCAATTTCAGTTAGTCCTCGGTCTATTTCACTGTCTTCGTTTAATTTCACTTCGATCTTCATTTTTTTTATTTTTATTTTTAAAAAAAGCCTCAGTGTGGACAATTTGAGCATTGAATTTGCATCATTTTTCGGCTCATGCCATAAAATGTATAAATAAAATAACTGGACTGTGGATGGTGCAGATATATCATATAAAATACGGTAGGGTCCATGTAATGAAGTCAAGACATTGAATATATATTTGTCATTCGTAGCTTCTTTGATGAGGGCACTATTTTCGTCCTATCTTAATTTACCAAAACTCAAAAATGACATATGTGACACGTGTATTGTCGAATGAAAAAAGAAATAGAAAGAAAATGGGAGTTTTACTTCTAGGGTGGATAATCACAAAAAGGAGAAAAGTAATTGGAAAATGAGAGTTTTACTGCTATGGTGGACAATTACAAAGAAGAGAGAACAAATAAGAAAATGGAATTTTTCTGATAGGGTGGAAAATCACAAAGAGAAGATAAGAAATAAGAAAATGAATATTTTATTAAACCATGTGAGGGGAAATGTAGCTCGCAGAAATTGCATTTATGATAAAGCAGGAATATTTTGGTATGGGAGAATGTAGGTGGCTTGAAAGTTAGGCATATAGCGGGGAAAAGGTCATATACAAATGCATTTACAATAGTAGCTGTAACACCGCTGCCATCAGCGTACAGCATGCGATGTATTAGAGGGGCCAACGAGGTGGGGCTCATCACAGGTCCCACCATGATGCTCACATCATATCTAAGCCATCCGTGCTGTGTCCCAAATCATTTTAAGGTAAGGACCCAAAAATCAGGCTGATCCAATTCTTATGTGGGCCACATCATATGATAACAGTGGGGATTGAACTCTCACTGTTGAAAAATTATTGCGGGCCCACCATGATGTATTTATATTATCCAGGCTGTCCATCCACTTCTTCAGACATTTTAGGGCTAAGTCCGAAATCTGAGCCGGAACCTGATTTCGGGTGGGTCACACCATAAAAAACAATGGTAGTGATGATATTATTATTGTAACCTTCCAAGGTCCGCCGTGGGTCCCTGTCTATCCAAACCATCCTACGTCTGGTCTATTGGCCCCCGTTCAAGCTGGCCAAGACGGTGGATGGAGTAGATCTATCACATGGGGTCCACCTTGATAGTATATACAAAACAGATATATATATATATATATATATATATAAAATACAAAAATAGAGCCAAGCACGTTAGTGCATGCTGGGCGGTAACTCTTCCCGGTGAAGTATGGTTTCACACGTGCGACCCATCCTGATGTTTATGTGTAATCTGAGCCGTCCACCGGATTGTACATATTATTTTAGCAAATGTACTAAAATATGAGGCAGATCCAAGTCTCTAGTGGACCACACTAAGGAAAATAATTTCCATATGTTGAAACCTTCCAAGGTATGCTCTGATGTCCTTGTTCATCCAAACCAATCCCAATCAGTGGCTATTAAGCCCAGCTCGATCTGGTCTACGCGGTGAACAGGTCAGATTATTCAAATGGGCCCACCCTTAGTGTTGAAATAAAAAAATAAACATGTGTGTGTGTGTGTGGGCGAAGGTTCTATACGGTCGAGCTCATGGGAACTCCCCATTAGGCCCCATCATGATGTATGTCAAACATCAACACAATGCATTTGATGGGTCCCCTTTAAACCATGGGATATCTCAAAAATAAGCAGTATACGGAACTCAGGTGGGTCATACCATCTAAAATCATGTGAAGACATGCCTAAAATATATAAAAGCACTTGGTAGGTGTCACGCCCCGAACTCGGAAACCGGGCTCACAAAATTCCCGATCGCCGAATCCGGCGCCGACAGCCTCCGTAGAACCCCATTCTCGGATCCCGGCAGCCATTCACCAGGTTCCGATCCTGGGATACTACAAGGAGGGTTTCAAATCATGAGTCTGATTCATAATGAGCATAACAAAAGCATAACCCACAAACAATAACCACAAGAACACCACCACAAAATTTACTATGATCAAAAACTTTTGAGTACAATGCGTCTAAAAGGGAAAAATACAAGATAATGCAAAAGATAGAAACTCTAAAGCTCGACTACGCGCTCCAACTCTGACAAGGCTACGGCTGCGTCCTGGCGTCACCTGCACGCATCAATCGTGCATAAGCTTATAGAAAGCTTAGAGGGTGGTGTAAGTGTGTGCGCAATATAAACATGCTCAAAATGCAAGGTCAGAGTAATGCGGAAATCATGGTAATGAGCTCATGAATGCAATCAGCCGTACCAAGGCTATGCGGTACAAGATATGAATGCTATCGGCCATAATACGGCCATGCGATGCGAGATGCAACTCAAGCATGCCAATCCTCATCATATATCAGTACAGTTCTCATTCTGGATAATCACCGGGGTTTAGTACACTCCAAATGGTACTGCCGCTCTCCCAGCCGTACAGTCCAGGTGAGCGTAAGAAACCTCACTATCCGCCTGGCCAATAATCTGCTAATACCTATCCGGCACGTCGATAGCAGACCCATTCACGAGTTGGTCAAACTCAGCCTAGTATTGCCCCTACCCTCGGGCGAGTAAGGCCACACCCCTTTCCAACCGACCACGACATAGTGGGAGACGGGCCTCCTGGTAATCGGCCCTCGTGCGCTCATATATTCACTCGGTCTCGACGTTGGAGTCATCCTCTGGTACCACCGGGTTTAGGAATTTTCACCCAGGGACATCTATGGTGCCCGTATGCTAGGAACCAAATTTTTCGGTATCCAATCCCGCCATCCACAATGTCTCTGTGGAGGCTATGGCTCGATGTCGCTAGGGCATACAAGAACTACAATCACACAAATGCAAGTGCATGAATCATACTATCAGTCATGCAATAGAGCCTTGTATATACCATGCACTTATATGAGGTAACTCCGCCTATCAGGGAGCCCATAAACAGTCTATCCAAAGGTATATGCTATGATCGGTCATTCCTCACATCAGGCATACATATGGTGCGAATGATCATGAATCATGCATCTATACTAAACATATATAAAGAGATGGGCTCCGCGCATAACGGAGATGGGCCTAGACGGCCTGCTTACCACAAGTATGGGCCTATCAGTGGCCTTAAGGAGTGTGACAATGTGGACATTTAACCAACATTGTCCTTACAATGTGGACGTCAAACCGACATTGTTCCCAAGGCATAGCCCGCCATAAAGTACCATTACACAAACCATAGGAAATCACACATTGCAATGGACTAATATACATCTCATTGGGCCTCGACCCATCTCATTGGGCCTCGACCCATAGTTCTCAGATACATCAAATGGGCCATCTCATATGGGCCTTATATAAATCAAGTGGGCCGCATTAGTGGGCCTTATGTACATTGCAATGGGCCATAACCCATGGGCTTTTAAATACGTTAAATGGTTCGAATCACATGGGCCTTATGTATATACCAAGGTGGGCCTCAATAATGGCCACAAATACACATCCAGGTGGGCCTCAACAACAGCCACAAGTACACATCAAGTGGGCCTCAACAACGGCCATATGGTTGAACAACTTGGATGCAACACATGCATCATGGTGGGGCCCATAGAGGCCCACCATCATATATATATATACATATATATATTATATATAATATTAATATATGTAAATGTATACAATATTATATATATATACATATAGATATATATATATATATATATATATATATATCAATATGTATGTATGTATATCCACACACACACTCACACAAGTGCACACACACCCACATGCATACACACGTGCACACACGTGCACACTCACGTGCAGCAGGGAGGGGTCCCACCGTCCAGGAGGACGGTGCGGACGAACACATACATCAAGTAGGCCCCACCGTCCGTCTGGACGGTGGGCATGTAACACATGCATCACTGTGGGTCCCATGTGAGGCCCACCATAGCGTTTATCTTCCATCCGATCCGTTCATAAGGTCACATTGGCCAGGGTGAAGAGGAACAACAAATTTCAACTTGATCTGGAACTTCTGTGGACCCAGAAAGGGTTTCAATGGTAAAGTTCAATTCACACTGTTTCTTGTGATGTGGGCCGCCCGAGCGTTGGATTGGCCTAATTTTTAGAGGGGGTCCACATTAGATAGTGGCCCACCAAATGGGCGGTGTGGATACAAAATATACATCATGGTGGGGCCCACGAATGGAGCCGTGGGTCCCTGCCTCTTGGCCGCCCGCCCGTGTAAAACGCAGCAGCGTCTGCTGCTGTGTCAGTGGCAGCAGGCGCTGCCCTTATATATATATATATTTGAAAAAATCATGATCTGGGGTTTTTCGAGTGCGGGGCCCACATCAGGTGGATCCGTCCCAACTATCAATTGCTGGGTCTCAAAACAAACCCAACGAGCCCAACATTGGGTATTTTTCGGAGTACAGAGACGGTAGGGTGATTTTTGACGGTAAGGAAGTTGTTTTCGTATGCTCTGGCCCACCAAAAAATTGGATTAGTCCCATCCTTAAGCTCAACGCCTAAAATGATCCCCTGAATGGGATGGACGGCGTGGATTAAGCACAAACATCAAGGTGGGACCTGCATGAGCGGTCCGCCCCAAAACCCAAAGAAATCTATTTTTTTTTCGGTTCAGCCAACGTCCAGCGTCTCTGGACGTTGGACGATTTGGATAAACACTGCCTCATGGTGGGTCCCACGCGTGAGTGGCCCATGTTCATCAAGGTAGGTCCCACATGATCATGGCCTACATATATATAAATATTAATAAAATATTATAATATATCATTTACTCTAAATATGGGGGGAAATCTCTCCTAAAATGAGGTGGGCCTCCCTATTTGATGGATGGAGTAGATTTAATATATTGGTGGGGCCCACTTCATTCTAAGGAAGAGAGAAAGAGAGGGAAAGAGAGAGAAATAGAGAGAGATACACGGTGAGATAGAGGAGGGACCCCGCCACTATGGGCCCTCCATTGATACAAATCATACATCAAGTGGGTCCCACAACAGGTGGCCCTTAAAATTTTAAAACAACGGTAGATCACCCACCTTTAAGCCTCCTCCTTGCTCCCTTGGCTTCAAATGCACCTTGCCTATGCCTTGGATGGTGGATGATGGGGGATTAATGGTGTGGATGAGAGATGGGAGGGTGTAGATGGATGATGGAAGGTGGACCACACTTGTGGTTTGGGAGAGGAGTGTTGGACGTGAGAGGCTTGGGTTGCTTGGAGAGATATGAGAAATGAGAGAGAGAGAGAGAGGGGTGATATGGATGGGTGAGGTGTGATGGGGGATGGTTTGGGTTGAAAAAAATGTAAAGGTGTATGGTTGTTGTTGAAATTTGGAAAAGAGGAGTGGTGAGGTGGAAAGAATGATGGACTTTTGGAAAAAGAGGGAATGGGTAGAGTACTTTGAGGTATGGTTGCATTTATGGTTAATTAGTGGGACTAATTGTGTAGAGATTCCCTCGAAATCCGCAATGCGCGGTATTTCTTCGGAATAAACGCTGATCGGCATCTTCTTGCCTGGGTATCGGTTCGGTGCGCAAGTCACGGCGTTGGAACCGCGGCGACGACGCGATCACCAAGACATAAGTTTCGGATCGAGCCGACGTCGGTGCGCGGGACCTAGCTTAGGATCGTGCGCAAACACCGAATACGGTGCGAAGGTTGCCGGAATTTGACCGGAAGGACCGCGGAAGCTAACGAAATGGTACGAATTAGGACACGGGTCTTACAGTAGGGCCCGTCCGAAATTTGGATGCATCTGAAACTTGGTCCGACCCCTCATCCAAGTGGGACACACATAATGGATGGGCTGGCCACATCTTGGTGGGCCCAACAAATGATTATGAATGTTTTAATGGAGGGTAATCCCTCTCAACTTTTGTATGTGGTGTGGCCCACAAAAGTCATGGATTGACTTGATTTTTAAGCCCTGGGCCCACCACGGAATGGTGCTTTTGAATGATGGGGTAGATGTTCGACAAGCACCACACAACTCGACCTCATGGAAAGTTCCCATGAGCTCGACCGCATAGAACCTTTTTCCTGCACACACACACGGGCGGACGCCCAGTTGGGGCTTGGAAGTGGGTCCCACTCATTGACCCTTCCATGATGTGTCTGCCACATCCACTCCGTTCATCATTTGACCGTATCATTTTAGTCCAAGAGCACAAGGATGAGGGTGATCTGAATCTTAGGTGGATCACACTAATGGAATTAAAAGGAATAGGGAGTGTTGCCCATTTGGTAGCACTTAGGCCCCACTCGTGGGACCACCTTGGCCATGTTTGGCATCTTGGATTTAGGGTCCCTGTTATACTAAGTTAAAGTGACGTGCATTTACATGATTTGGAATTAATTAGTAAATTAATTTAAATTTTCATAATTAGTGTACACGTGTAATGTTGACACTATAATTGCATTAATCCATTGGGAGATATACTTTGCCCCAAATGATGAAATCCCATTACTCAATGGGTCATAAGCTTGGGATCACATCCTATAGACTAACCAATGATATGTAACCGAGAGTTTATGTTAGCAATGATTAGACAGTGCAAATCATCCTATTACAGTAATTATAGTGATGTCATTGATAATTTAATTGTTTTGGGATATCATTAGTGGGCCATGTACCCAAATAGATTGGTAGCCTAGTGGGATATATGTTGTACATGAGGGTGTCCATCCAGATTACTCCTAGTGGACCCCACCTTGGTGTATGTATTGTAACCATGCTTTATAAGCTACATGAGGAGCCAATCTTAGTTTAACGT
Source organism: Magnolia sinica (assembly GCF_029962835.1). NCBI lineage: Eukaryota > Viridiplantae > Streptophyta > Magnoliopsida > Magnoliales > Magnoliaceae > Magnolia > Magnolia sinica. The sequence goes on along the minus strand of NC_080578.1, from coordinate 68,459,289 downwards.
GGGCCATACCACAAATTTCTATATTCCTTGTGAGGCCTACTGTTCAGCTCCCAATCTCTGTATATGATGTGTCAATTAAAGCTGATTATTGCCTAATATGTCTGATAACATGCTAGTGTAGTTGTTGTAACGCCCTGAAATTTGGGGGTCGAGCATAACTCAGCTCCTGAGTTTCAAAACATCACTTATGCAACATATTGAATGATGGATGTATGTTGTCTGTATGAGTGCATAAAATATGGAATAGATTAAACCAAACTGCAAACATAATTCAGGGATAAGTGAAAGTCGCAAGCGGAAGACTTAAAGAAACATATGTGTACATGTGCAAGTCCCTGAAATACGTATACTCTGCCAGGTCATAATTACAAGTGTTGATTTCAAAATATAAGTATCAAAATGACATCATCTATTACAAATACAAAGAAAACCCAGAATCCCCGTATATCAGGACATGACTCACATGAACCCGCTTGAGAACTGCATAAAAGAAAACGCATCCTCATCATCCTCATACTCCTGCTCTGCCTCAAGGGTCGCATCATTATCTGCATCTAAGATAGAGTCTGGTTGGTGTTGAAACACCGTCCTAGAATGTGGGAGTAAGTGATCATCTCAGTGGAATTATACAGTAAAAGTTAACATGTTATCAAATCAATCAAGCAGTAATGATAAGGCAAAACAATCAAACACGTCCTAACTACTCTTGTTAATGCAAGGATGTATGTAGAAATGATGCATGCTCTCGCCTGCACTCCCTCAGCGTCTTCATCTTACGGTATGCATGACAACCTCCCGCAGTGCCAACGACTCCAGCGCACATGCAATGCGGTGCGTGAACATGATTACCAAGTTGTTATTAGTCCTTTTCATACAGCAGGATTGGGAAGCTAAGGTACCTTCCTTATATCACTTTCCAAACAGTGATCCATTCTAGGGTCGTCAGTCCTAGACAATCTCATACGATCATATGGTTTTAGGTCGCTGCAAAGGGCTCGTCACCAATCAATGCATGTCTATCATACCTTAGTTACTACCCTAAGGCTCGTCGCCTCAATGCAGTAGCAAGGTATGCTCGAGGTCACTACAAAGGGCTCGTCACCAATCAATGTAGGCTGACAGCACGAATATAGTGTCCCATACCACCATAATCAGCTCACGAGTCTGGTGTGCTTACTGGTCACTACGAGGAGGCTCGTCACCCCAGCGTAGGCCTACAGCTCGACCACGGTGTCCCATACCACCATACCCGGCTCATGAGTCTTAGCGGATTAAGGTACAATAGTTGACGGAATTGCATTGGTAAGTTTGGTACCCTAGATTCAAGCAATAGCGTCCATACATGGTGTACATCTACCGGGACAATCGGGTTACTTGACGAACTCGACTAGTACGAGCGCACGTTGAGTTGAACGATATAGAGTGCGCAAACACTCCATGTGGCCAAACCACTGCCGACAACCCTAATACGACTCGGTTTCGTCAAACACGTCCCACGTGGCGAAATCAACCTCGGTCACGAACTCAAGGATTGTTACCGATTTCCTGGACTATTCCATAGTCCCAAACACATTCAATTATAACAGATATTCATACTAACAATTTAGAACAGTAATGGAACAACCATGCTAATCATACAGTATGTGAGCATTTGAAGAATATCAACTTAACATGAATTACACATAAGTAGTGTCACGCCCCGAACTCGGAAACCGGGCTCACAAAATTCCCGATCGCCGAATCCGGCGCCGACAGCCTCCGTAGAACCCCATTCTCGGATCCCGGCAGCCATTCACCAGGTTCCGATCCTGGGATACTACAAGGAGGGTTTCAAATCATTAGTCTGATTCATAATGAGCATAACAAAAGCATAACCCACAAACAATAAGCATAAGAACACCACCACAAAATCCACTATGATCAAAAACTTTTTAGTACAATGCGACAGAAAGGGGAAAATACAATGTAACAAAAGATAGAAACTCCAAAGCTCGTCTACACGGTCCAACTACGGCGAGACTATGGCTGCGACTGCGTCCTGGCGTCACCTGCACGCATCAATCGTGCATAAGCTTATGGAAAGCTTAGAGGGTGGTGTGAGTATATGCGCAATATAAGCGTGCTCAAAATGCAAGGTCAGAGTAATGCGAAAATCATGGTAATGAGCACATGAATGCAATCAGCCGTACCAAGGCTATGCGGTACAAGACATGAATGCTATTGGCCATAATACGGCCATGCGATGCGAGATGCAACTCAAGCATGCCAATCCTCATCATGTATCAGTACAGTTCTCATTCAGGATAATCACCGGGGTTCAATACACTCCAAATGGCACTGTCGCTCTCCTAGCCGCACAGTCCAAGTGAGCGTAAGAAACCTCACTATCCGCCTGGCCAATAGTCCGCCAAAACTTATCCGGCACGTCGATAGCGGACCCATTCGCGAGCTGGTCAAACTCAGCCTAGTATTGCCCCCTACCCTCGGGCGAGTAAGGCCACACTCCTTTCCAACCGACCCCGACACAGTGGGAGACGCGACCTCCTGGTATTCGGCCCTCATGCGCTCGTATATCCACTCGGTCTCGACGTTGGAGTCATCCTCTGGTACCATCGGGTTTAGGGATTTTCACCCAGGGACGTCTATGACGCCCGTATGCTAGAACCAAACATTTCCGGTATCCAACCCAGCCACCCACGATGTGTCTGTGGAGGCTATGGCCCTGGTGTCGCTAGGGCATACAGTAACTACAATCACACAATGCAAGTGCATGAGTCACACTACCAGTCATGCAATAGTCCTGCGTAAACCATGCGCTCATGCAGGGCAACTCCGCCTATCAGGGAGCTCGTAACAGTCTGCCCGAAGGCATATGCTATGATCAATCACTCCTCATACCAATCATACATATGATGCGTATGATAATAAATCATGGATCTATACTAAATATGCATATAGGGATGGGCTCTGCGTATCACAGAGATGGGCCTAGACGGCCTGCAGAGTATAAGTATGGACCTATCAGTGGGCCTTAAGGACTGTGACAATGCGGACATTTAACCAACATTATCCTTACAATGTGGACGTCAAACCAACATTGTTCCCAAGGCATAGCCCGCCATAAGTACATTACACAAACCATAGGAAATCACACATTGCAATGGACCAATATACATCTCATTAGGCCTCGACCCATAGTTCTCAGATACATCAAATGGGCCATCTCATATGGGCCTTATATAAATCAAGTGGGCCGCATTAGTGGGCCTTATGTACATTGCAATGGGCCATAACCCATGGGCCTTTAAATACTTCAAATGGGTCGAATCACATGGGCCTTATGTATATACCAAGGTGGGCCTCAACAATGGCCACAAATACACATCCAGGTGGGCCTCAACAACGACCACAAGTACACATCAAGTGGGCCTCAACAACGGCCATATGGTTGAACAACTTGGATGCAACACATGCATCATGGTGGGGCCCATAGAGGCCCACCATCATATATATATATATATATTATATATAATATTAATATATGTAAATATATACAATATCATATATAATAATAATATAATATCATATATATATATATGTATGTATATCCACACACACTCACACAAGTGCGCACACACCCACATGCATACACACGTGCACACACGTGCACACTCACGTGCAGCAGGGAGGGGGTCCCACCGTCCAGGAGGACGGTTGTAAGACCCGTATCCTAGTCCGTACCGTCCGTCTGGACGGTGGGCATGTAACACATGCATCACTGTGGGTCCCATGTGAGGCCCACCATAGCGTTTATCTTCCATCCGATCCGTTCATAAGGTCACACGGGCCAGGGTGAAGGGGAACAACAAATTTCAGCTTGATCTGAAACTTCTGTGGACCCAGAAAGGGTTTCAATGGTAGAGTTCAATTCACACTGTTTCTTGTGATGTGGGCTGTCCGAGCGTTGGATTGGCCTGATTTTTAGAGGGGGTCCACGTCAGATAGTGGCCCACCAAATGGGCGGTGTGGATACAAAATATACATCATGGTGGGGCCCACGGCTGGACGTGGATCCAGCCCGTCCGCCCGCCCTCTGGCGTCCCTGACAATGGCAGCAGCAGGCGCTGCTGCCTAGCTTTGTTGTTTTTTTTTTTTTTAAATCAATTTTTTTGCAAAAACTCCTGCATGGGGCCCACATCGGATAAATCCACTCCAGCCATCAGATTCCACGGTCCAAGACCGATCAAATGAGTCTAATATACGGCCTGTTTTTGGCGAATACAGGGATCTAGGTGGTTTTTCAAGGGTGATACCGCTATTTCTTATGGTATGGCCCACCTGAGAATCAGATTACCCTCAAAATTCGGCTCAACGCCTAAAATGAGCTGGAGAGGAGGATGGACGGATTGGATTGAGCACATACATCAAGGTGGGGCCTACATAGGTGGCCCACCCCAAAAAGGCAACTAACCCCTTTTCTTTTTTTTTTGTGTTTGCTGGTACACATCCACGTCAGTGCACACACTCCACTTCCAACGTCCAGCGACCAAGCTCCTGATCAGATTGCTATGGTGGGTCCCACGTAGATGTGGCCCACCATCATATATGTATATAATATATATTATATTATATATATGATACATATTATATTATATATATTTTATATAACATATATGTATATACATATATATATAGGGCCATCTAAACAATGGATGGTGTGGATCATCACCTGCAATAGAGTGGGCCACACCGTCTGATGTAGATGTAACCCATATTGGTGGGATCCACACCATTACAAAGAAAGAGAGAGAGATACGGTGAGACAGAGGGACCCCGCCACTATGGGCCCCTCTTGATTAAATCAAATACAACAAAATGGGTCCCACCAGTAAGTGGCCCTAAGGATAAGATTTCAACGGTGGGTCACCCACCTCGTTGGCCTCCTCCTTGATCCCTTGGCTTCAAATGCACCTTGCCTATGCCTTGGATGGTGGATGATGGGGGATTAATGGTGTGGATGAGAGATGGGAGGGTGTAGATGGAAGATGGAAGGTGGACCACACTTGTGGTTTGGGAGAGAAGTGTTGGACGTGAGTGGCTTGGTTGCTTGGAGAGATTTGAGAAAATGAGAGAGAAAATGAGAAGATGGGAGTGATATGAGGTGATGGAGTGATGGGTGTAATTAATGAAGCATGGGTTTGTTTGAAAAGTGAGTAAAAGAGGGATGGGTGAAGAGAGAGAGAGTTGACTTTGTGGGGAAAGAGGGATGGGTTGTTGTACTTGAGATAAGGTTGCATTAAATGTTGATTGATGGGACTTATTGTGTAGAGATTCCCTCGAAATCCGCAACGCGCGGTGTTTCTTCGGAATAAACGCTGATCGGCATCTTCTTACCTGGGTATCGGTTCGGTGCGCAAGTCACGGCGTTAGAACCACGGCGACGACACGATCGCCGAGACATAAGTTTCGGATCGAGCCGACGTCGGTGTGCGGGACCTGGCTTAGGATCGTGCGCAAACACCGGATATGGTGTGAAGGTTGCCAAAATTTGACCGAAAGGACCGCGGAAGCCAACGAAACAGTACGGATTAGGACACGAGTCTTACAAGTAGTGCTTGAAGTTAAACAACAAAGAATGTAAATTGCATGTAGGAAATCATACACACCAATAGGATAGTTGAAAATCTCTTCTCAATGCCCATAATAGGTTAATATATTACACACTTAACCATTCAGACATTTCTACAAACACTTAGACTACATAGTCCAACATACATGACGTATGTTGGTGATAGCACATATTTGACAATTCCTTTCGCCAAAGAGTTGACACACATACAACTAGAATCATGGCAAACACATGTTCATATTTTATACGTATACGATACTTCCTACATATACATAGAATACACAAATCTCAATATAACTCATATATATCAGGAACGCAAAATAAACATCACAGTTAGCATGTGAAATTGCATCCACAACAATAATAAACCATTACCCAACATTGAAAGCCTTGAAAACCATAACCTATATGAATATAGTCCGCACCTTAAACCAGAAAAACACAATAGATCTGATTCAAACGATAAGTCTTCGTCAATGGCGACTAGATAACCTAAGGCATGAATAGAAAAGAGCTACATCAACACTTAGACAAGTCTAAGCTCTAAAACAGACTAGGCTTTGATTAGCTTACCCAAGAATGAACTTAGAATTGCCGGAATAATGATTTAAAAGTAATGGTTTAGGGATACAGAGTAACAAGAAAGAATCTCAAGATGATTCACCAACTTCTCTCTCACTTTCTCTCTCTCTTCCTCTCTTTCTTAGCTAGGGTTAGAAAATTCGTATGGAATAGAGAGTGAGGGTTTTAAGGTCCTTATATAGGCCTAAAATAGATGAAAATAGTCCCAGGGCCAAGGTATACTTAGGTTATAACCAAATCAGGCCTATATTGGTCCAACGAAACACTTCTGATGGTCCTTTCTCCACGTGTGGTCGGACTTAAGCTCACTGACCATGGATCTTAGTCAGACTGAGTTTTCGTACCGATTGAATTTACAAATCAGCCGTGGCGAACCACTCTCAATTCAACGGTCACCGAAACTCGATCAGGTACACAAGCGCTATGACATGCCTGGGCCATCTTCCCTGATCCAAGGGTGAAATTGGGTTAGAATCCAACAGTCAGAAAGCTTAGAATCGGCGCGCAAGCGACACGACTCAGATTTCATAAATTCATATTTAATTTCTCAGCTTTCTCACACTCTTTACTCCGAACTCCAGCAAATCGACCCAGGACATCATTTGGACTTAATTTTTGAGGTGATGGTCAAGCCCAATAAGATGACCAAATTTGTCTAAGATCGACGCTATCGGACTTTCGACGCGTGGTCCAAGTCCGATACAAAGTTTCCAAGTACTCCCGAGAGCAACTGGATTTAGCGTTGAATCCAAGATTTCGGGGTAACATAGTGTTAACGATTCTACAAGTTTTGAGTCATGCAGATCAAATTTAAAGTGATTAGTGCAAATTTCACAAGCAATTGAGTTTAATGCTAATTAACCCACACAACTTCTAAGGAAAATAGAGGTAGTACTTGGGTCTTGGCACGAAATTTTTCGGGTCATTACAGTTGTCATGGTAGGATACACCGAGAACATGCTTAGTATAATAATATCATGCCCAAATATATGGCCATACGCATCATTTACATGCATGTTGTGGATGATGATTGATCAGAGCATATGCCTTTGGGCTGAGATACTTACGGGACCCTATATGAGATATGGTTACCGCACATAATTGCACGGTACATGCAGGTTTAGTACATGACTTGGATGGTATGACTTATACATTTCTCATCTTGTATGTGACGATCACTTTACACCCTAGCAACATCAGGGTTGTGACCTCCATAGGCATATTGTGGATGACTAATTAGATACCAGAAATATCTGTTCTAGCATTAGGGTGTTATGGATGTCCTTGGGTGAAAGTTCCTAATCCCTTGTGGTACTAGTAGGATGCTTCAATGTCGAGACCAAGTGGATAACATGAGCACCTGAGTGCTAAATACGAATAGATCGCATCTCCCACTGTGTTGTGGTCAATTGAAAAGGGGTGTAACTTTATTCGCCCGAGGGTAGGGGGTTGTAAGATAGGTTGAATCTGACCAGCTTATAAATAGGTTCACTATCGATGAGTCAGGTGGGCGTTGGCATACCACTAACGAGGCGGATAGTGAGGTATTTTTCACTCACTTGGTCGTGTGCGTCATGGGTGACAACTAGTGTTTGAGTGTAATAGACCACACTGATGTTTTTGGTGACAAACTGTTATGATACGTGGACTATTTGAGAATCAACGTGTTGCATTGCATCTCTAGCATATGACATTCGGCTACATAAGCCTTGCATTGCATAGCCTTGGTATGACTAACATCATTTATGGACTTGCCAGTTTAGCCCTCCATCATTTCCGCTTAATATGACATTTGTATGCTTGGCACATGCACACACTCTCTAAGCTTCGTAGTAAGTTTTGCATGTTCGTTACATACAGGCTATGCTAGATTGTAGTAGCATTGAGGCAGGAGCATGTGCTTGATCTTTTTGAGTTTCGTTATATCATGTATTTCCCTTTTAGCACTGTATTCTAAGATTATATTAGTGGATATGTGGTGATTATGTGGTGATGATGTTTCGTGAATTGGGTACACTTGTGGTTATGCTCCTTTAAAAAAAAAAAAAAAAAAAAACCTTGAAAATCCTCATTGTAGAATCTTATGATCGGAACTTGACATATGAGAGCTGTGAGTCGAGAATGTGATACTACGGAGGTAGTTGGCATCGGATTTGACGGTTGAAAATTTTGTGAGCTTGGTTCCTAAGTTTGGGACGTGACATACAATGTAAAAATTTAAGCATATACAAATCTCATATGAACCACAACACAAGAAATAGTAATGATTAAATACTTATCATTAAAAACTTCCCAAGGCTCATTGTAAGCATATCCATAATGTTTATTTTCCATCCAACTTGTTAATAAGGTTAAGAAGAACCAGATGAAGGGGAAATACAAAGATTAGCTTGAGCCAAAACTCTTGTAGCTTACAAAAAGCTTTTAATGGTCATTCACAACTTTTTCGGTAGTGTAATTCATAAGAGATTTAGATCTTTTTAAGTTTTAGAATAATGTCCTTAAATGAGTTGGAAAAATGGATGGCTAGTTATTTGAAACAAATTCATCAAGGTGAGCCCCACACAGTAAGAGTAGCACCCGCTAAGCTTTCCTCGGGTAACAACTAATGGGTGTTACCCTTACCATAGGGCCGACCTTGATCATATGTTGTATATCCAATTTGTCCATTCATTTTTATAACCAATTTTATAATACAATCATAAAAATTAAGCATATCCAAATCTCAGGTGTACCATGAAACAAAAAATAGTGATGATTGAATGCTTACCGTTAAAAACTTTCCAAGGCCCACTGTAAGTAGATCTATAATATTTATTTGTCATCCAACCTGTTGACAAGATTAACCAGAACTCGATGAAGGTAAAATACAAAGACTAACTTGATCCAAAACTTTTGTGGCCCTAGGAGGATTTTAATGGTAGTTGTTCAATCACTACTATTTTGCTCTAGTGTGGTACACCTAAGATTCAAATCTGCCTCATTTTCTGGATTAAGCCCTAAAATGATTTGAAAAAAATGGATAGACAATGTGCATAAAACACACACATCATGATAGGGCCTACAGAGCACCGGCCACTAACTACCTAAGCCTTTGGCAGCATCACTGGTGAAACCGCGTCCCAAACAGCATCCCGGATTAAAATGGAAGCAGATTGCATCCCACCCTTGACAGTCTCTAGTCACCAATGGGCAGATTTGCATGAGGGCCCATTACAGTATATCCGTTAATCCATGCCATCAGTATGAGCTCAAAAATGAGGCCGATCCAACACCCAAGTGGACCAGACCAAATAGTAAGTTTTTTTTTTTTTTCCCTTTTGTTAGCTTGTTAGTACACCCACTGTCAGTTCACACTTCACTGTTAGCCACCCCCCACAAGGGAATCGGTACCAAGACCTCAGTGTTGAAACGAGGTATCTTTTACTCAATCTACCGCTTGAGCTATGGATCACAAAATAGTAAGCTTGGTTGCATTAAATAGTATTCTATGGTGTGGTCCACTTGAGTGCTGGATCCGCTATTTTTTGGGCTCATGCATATAAACATATACATCACAGTGAGTCCCACACGGATATGTTATTGGTGGCGAGAGTCGGGGTAGGACTCAACGCCTTCCATAAATATTGGCATCATAGGTGGGTCCAGAGGGGAGCGGATTGCGTCCTGCCCCGCTGGACCGGCCAATGGCTCTCTGGGCCCACCCTGATGTATGGGTTTTATAGAGGCAGTTAATCCATTTTCGATATAATTTTAGAATATGAGAGCCTTAAACCGAGGAAAATCTAAGGCAAGGGACTGAATGCTGCCCACCGTTAAAAACTTTTTGGAGGCCACAGAAATTTGGATCAACCTAACATTTGTTTTTTACCCTTTGCTCTATGTGATCTTATGAACAGACACATCACGGTGGCCCTAGGAAGGTTTCAATGGGTGTCATCATCACCTCTGCTTCATGTGGTGTGCTAGCTTGAGCCTTTGATCTGTCTCATTTTTGTTCCCTAAAATGATCTTGGAAAAAGGAATGAACGGCGCGGATAAAATCCATACATAACGGTGGACCCGGAGAGGAGCAGGACGCAATCCGCTTCCGGTCCAGACAGTAAAAGAGAGACTTGAAAGCCTAACCTGAGAGAAAAATTCGATTCCATTCCATCGCACAAAGCAAAGCACAATCCCAGTCTCTCTCTCTCTCTCTCTCTCTCTCTCTCTCTCTCTCTCATCTCCTATATAAACACCCAAACGAGAGGAAGAAGAATAAGATTTGTTCATTCAACCCCATCAATCAATCTCTGCTGTTGCTTCGATAATAAAATTTATATATTAAGAGAGAGAGGTATGGGATGGGAGCTCAGAAGAGCATCCATGCCGGCAAAGGTCTCTTCGATTCACATATCTACACATACATCTACTTGCATGACAATGCCCACTTGCATACATACATATCTACATTCCTCATTCTGCTTCTGTTGTTGTTCGGACAGCAAAGATAGACTTCAACGTTGATCTCACTCACAAGCTCTGTACTGCCCTCATGCTCCCTCCTCCTTTCAGGTTTCTCTCTCTCTCTCTCTCTCTCTCTCTCTCTCTCTCTCTCTCCATACATCATATATCTTTGTTTGCTAGTCTTGTTCCAACATTTTATTTGAATTCGGATGCAAAACTCGATAAACAACAACATACTAGTTTTGCATTTGAACTGGGATACGATCTTTTCTTCTCCTTTCTTTTTCTATCTGAACCTATTCTCGGTTTCTTTTTCTTTACTTCAAAAAAATAAATAAATCATTAGGAATAGTGGACTATTCCTTCCCAAATAGCTGGGGTAATGCTGTGATGATGATGACGTCTTGAACAATTTCAGTGGCCCAACAAACTGTACATATGGGGTCCGTATTTCAGTGATCAAAGTCCTTTGTATGATCGGCCCCAGTGTTGAGGGGAGAAAACCTCCACAAAGCCGAGGATGAACGGCGCAGGTCCAGTGGTCCACCTAATCACTACTGGAGCAGATGGGTCTAATCACCCCTTTGATTCTATGGTATAGATGACCCCGGATTTCGATCTACGGCTTGGATTGTTTAATGAATGGGTCGGATGGACACAAACTCACTATCTCTTCTTCTCTCCTTAAGGTCTCTCATATTCATAATTGCCTTTTTCCATCGAATGGTATTTAGGAATTGAGAGATAACAGATGAGATTGGATAGGATAAAGTTCATCCCTATTTAATCCAGCATCTTCGATATCTCTCCCTCATCGAAATTTCGAATTCTCTTTGAATTTCAAAGTCCTGAAAGAGAGAAGAAGTGGGTATGTGGGGTTGCTCACAAGTGGGCCCCACATGCCCATGTCCAACATTAAACTACCCAATAAGGCATCTTTTCAATGTTAAACATTTGCTGCAACCGCCCCTTTGCAAGCCATTAATTTACTATCATTTGATGTGGGATAATTTTTGGGCTATCTCATATTATGCATGGTGGGGTCCCCAATATGAATCCCAAAAGATGGGCCCACCGTACATTTTGGTTGGTGAATTGGAGCACTTTCCAAGATGGTCTTAGCTTATCCGATTTCTCTCTTTCTTCATCACATGCCATATGAGAATTGATCAGAGCATGCTAGTTTTTGATAGCTGGAGCTAACCTGCATTGAATCAAAATAATGATATCACATTCAAGTGCAGCTCTTTGAATCTTTTTGTCAAGTTTTTATTTATTTTTATTTTTGTTTTATAAATGTCAAATGATATGAATATTATTTAAAACACTCTTGAATTCCTTATTATTATGATTATTATTATTTTAATTATAGAAAAGCTTCTCTTTCTCACACGAACAAAGCGAGATGTTTAAAATAGATTCTAAGTCTTGGGTGTAGTAGCTGAAATGCCTTTTTAAAATGGAAACCATTCGTGTTTTGAAATATCTGTGATATACTTGAAACTAACTATTGTGAAACTCATGTGAAATGTGAGTGAAAGATAAATGAAACTCTTATGAATCATCTGTGATACACTTGTGAAACATTAGTGAAGCATTTCTCAAGTGCTAGTGAAACTCAAAATTTTCATATCTGTGGCCAATCTGTTTCTCCTATGTTTCTTCTTTGCTTCCTCATTTCTCATTTCCATGATCTTTTAGCATCCCGCTCCAATCCCATCTCCACACAACAGAAATTTTATTTAAAAAACAGAAGGTGGGAAAACTCCCAATTCAGCAAACCCAAAAAAAGACAAAAAACGAGCTACAAAAATAAGATTTCCCGTCTCTGGCGCTAATGAAATATTTAATTAAGAGGCAGAGAGGCCACAACCAACGAGATGCAAGACAGTTTACCAAAAAAAATTATTAAAAAAAGCAGCCAACATAAATTTTATTACATGAAACCAGCCAACAAAAATTTGTCCCCCCCCCCCAAAAAAAGAAGAAGAATAAGAAAAATAGAAAAAAGCAAAAAAGGGAAAAAGGAAAAAAGAAGAAAAGCTACAGAAATGTGATGTCCCATCCCACGGCACGAATGAATATATTTAACCAAGATACATAGGCCACAACCAACAAGGCATAGGACAGTCTACCGAAGGGAACACAACCACTTGGCCCCTGCCTCTTTACTCCACTTTGTGTACAAATCTGAAATCAAAACCAAATCATATTGGGGAATTGAGGGGCCCACTCAATGATACTGCATTTGATTTGTTGAATCGACTGTACAATGAGATCTGCTCATCCTTAAGGATAACCATGGCTGTGGATCTCATCAATGGTGAATGATACACTCCGTAGTGATTCCTTTGGTGATGTGCATTTTATCATTAAGGAATTTATCAAATCTCAACCTTGGAAACAAGGTTTGAGGGATGGAATATCATGATTCCTTTAGTTGAAGATTGGACAGTGGTGCAGCTGGTTGATAGGAAAGATCTGCCCAAATGTAGGCACCTCCAAGCTAAGCTTAAAACCACAACAAAAGTAGAGAATAAAATCCAGATTTTTTATTTTAAAAATTGAATTCAGAAGTGTCTTGATAATACTCATGTGAGACCTTTAAATAGGCCTCTTGGATGTACAAGGAATGAAAGTTTTTATTTTTTATGTTTTGCATGAGATTTTCTTCCATTCTTAGGGCGTGTTGTTAACGCTGAAAATTTTCACTTAATAAGAAATCGGGAAAGCCATCGATGTTTAGCGGTGTTTGTTAACGCTGGACGAGGAAAGCGTTCCATTATTTTATGCCGAAATTTTTCGGTGAAGGAGGTCTAGCTTAACGGTGAATCTAGAAAGTGCTCTGCAAATATTTTTTTAAAATCCAATATTGCCCCGTGCAAACAAAGATTTTATTGTTTATGTAATAAACAACCCAACTTTTAATTGTGTGACACTTTTCTGGGCCCACCGTGATTTATGTGTTACATGCACACCGTCCATCAACTTTTTTATATCATTCTAAAGCATGATCCCAAAAAACATGCACATCCAAAGTTCAAGTCGACCACAACGCAAAAAGTAGTGGGAATGGAATGACTACTGTTAAAACCCTCCTAAGGTCCACCGTGAGGTTATTTTCCATCTAACCTCTTCGTAAGGTCACACAAACTTGGATGAAGGGAAAACACAAAAATCAGCTTGATGCCTTCTGTGGCCCTAAGAAGTTTTCAATGGTAGGCACAAAATTCCCACTGTTTCCTATAGTGTTGCCTACATGAGCCTTAGATCCGCTTGGATTTTGGTATTATTCCCTAAAATGATATGGAAAAATGGATGGATGGTGTGGATAAATCATATACATCACGATAGACCCCACATAGCCCTAGACAAGACTGTTGTCTCTAGCTAGATCCTGACGGGGGTAGTACCGAATCCCCGCCTAGATTTGCAGGGGAAGCGGATTGTGTGGTGTGCCACAAGCCAACTTCTATATCTGTTGATGTCACCAAGTTTTGTGGGGCCCATCATGATGTATATGTTATGTCTACACCGTTCATCTATTTGGCAAGATTAGCATAGAGCATGATCCTAAAAATGAGTCATATTAAAAGCTCAAGTGGACCATGCCACAAAAAGCAGTGGGGAAAATGATTCCCACTGTTGAAACATTCATAGGGTCCACCATGATGTTTATTTTCCATCCAAACTGTTCATAAGGTCATACAGACTTGGATGAAGGGAAAAACCAAATATCAGATAGGTCCAAAACTTTGTGACCCCCAAGAAGGTTTCAATGGTAGATGTTCAGTCCCCACTGCTTTCTGAAGTGTGGTCCACTTGAGCTTTGCATCTGTCTCATTTTTGGGCTCAGGCCTTAAAACGTTCTCACCAAATGGACAGACAGTTTGGATATAACACATACATCATGGTTGGGCCCACTAAACTTGTTGACGTCAACACACAACAGAGGTCACCTAATTGGCTCCCCATGAGGATTGCCTACTGACGATGCAGTAGGTAGCAGGCTAGTGGACAGGGCCCCACCATGATGTATGTGTTTTATCCACGCTGTCCTTATATTTTTCCAAATCATTTTATTGCATGAGCCCAAAATTGAGACATCCAAATCTAAAGTGGACCACACCACAAGAAAACAATGGTGATTGAACACCCATCATTAAAAACTTTCTAGGGCTCACTGTAATGTTTATTTACCATCCAATGTGTTCATTAGGTCACACAGACCTGGATGAAGGGAGAACACAAATATCAACTTCATCCAAAACTTTTGAGGTCCCTAAGAAGCTTTTAATGGTGGGCGTTCAATCACCACTCCACATGAGATTTGGACCTTCCTCATTTTTTGGATCATTCCCTAAAACGATATGGAAAAATGGATGGATGGTGTGGATAAAACACATACATTATGATGTGGGCCACATAACACCATCCAATAGCAAGGGGCTACTAACATCGTCGCAATCCGGATCCACTTAGGTGAGTGGGACCCTTGACTCTGGGGCCCACCATGATGTTTGTGACTACATCCATGCTATCCATTTGTTTTGAAAGCTCATTCTTAGGCATGATCCAAAAATGAAACAGATCCAAATCTCAAATGGACCATAGTACACGAAATAGTGGTAAATGACAGTTAAAAATTTCTTGTGGGCCACAAAAGCTTTGGATTAAGATGATATTTGTGTGGTCTCTTCATCTAGATCTTTTTGACCTTATCAATAGGTTGGATGGCAAATAAACATTTTGGTGGAATCCATGAAGTTTTTAATGGTAGGGCTTCAATCACGACTATTTCCTGTGGAGACAAGGGCAAATGTGTCAAATTAACATATTTCAGACTCTGAGGAGTTTCAACACGAGGTCTCGATACCCATAGGTGGTGAAATCCCACTACGGCATATAGGGGTGTACATCAAGTCGAACCGAGTCGAGCTGGCCTCAGCTCGACTCGGCTCGGCCACTAGCTGACCTCAGCTCGTACTCGGTTCGGCTCGGTCCTCGAGCTTGACTGGCCATCTCGGCTCGGTTTGGTTAGTAGCTCGGGCCAGTTCGAGCCGAGTTCGCCTATGCAGCATTTTCACAAACACATGGACTACACCTTCAAATTCTCACTGAATGTAAAACACCAGCAGTGGTTTTACAGGTATTTCATTAAACACCTTGTAACCAACATCAAAATCAAGAAAAAAGGGGATTTGTTTGATGAAACATACCTTCCTTGTTACCAGCCGACACTTCGTTGAGTCATTTCATCAAACACTTGGTGAGCAATATTAGAGAACACCTGAGTCGATCGGAGACAATCTGAGTCGAGGCGGGTTTGAGCTATATATCGAACCAAGTCGAGTCGAGTTGGGGCCAACTCGAACTCGGCTCGAACTCATTTTCGAGCTCTAAAAACTAGCTTGACTCGGATCGAACTCAACTTCGAATCGAGCTGATTTGAGCTTTTTCGAGTCGAGTCGAGCGAGTTGACCGAGCTAGCTCCGTTCGTGTACACCCCTAACGGCGTGCGTGGGTGTGTGTGTAAAAAAAAAAAAAAAAAAAACATATTTTAGACATTTTGGACGTTAGTTAACAAACAGGTTGTTCTAGACTCAATACTTAATTTTCAGACTTTAGATTCAGACTTTAGATTCAGATTTCAAATTCAGACTTTAGATTCAGATTTCAGATTCAGGCTTCAGACTTTAGATTTAACTAATAGGCCCTTAGTGTCATTGACAACCAAAGATTTATTTTAAAAATAGAAAGCTAATTAAAGAAAGATGCTAAATAGATAAAAAGATATGATGAGTTTTATTGCAAGGCTGGCTAATTAGATTAGGAGGCATGGGCTCTAGAGAGTGTAAAGTTTGTGTTAAGTGGCTCTTAATGTAAGTGCTTGTGCACACTTTCTTCTTCTCCTACAGTGTACTATATGTTCTATTCTAATAAAACATTGTGTGTGTGGGCATGTTATACACACAACATTTTCCCCAAAGTCTCTTCCTCTCTCTCTCTCTCTCTTCTCTTCTCAATACCCTAGTCATCAAATCATCTTCTACTTGGTATCAGAGCCCAGATCAGGCCATTCCGCATCAAACTAGTTGAGAGGCGACACGTCAACTTGCTGACATCAGCGTTGTACGGACGCATAGACCCCATTTGAGCTCAAAGTTTAGGAGTTTGATGGATCTTAATTTTAGAGGATTTTTCATTATTATTATTATTATTTTTGCGATTTTTTGAGACATTTTATGTTGTTTTGGCTGAAATAGAGAAATTCGAAAATCGGGCCCCAATAAGATTTTCTTCGATGTATCTTAAATCGGTAAGTTTTTCTCCAGTTTCTTTTCTCAAGATGGACCGAAATCTTCCTCCCAAGCTAATCATGGTTGAGTTTTTAGTTAAGATTCTTGTTTGAGTGGGTTTTACCCTCAAACGGACGTGCGACCATGCTATTTTTTGCTCCTTTTGAGTCAGATTTAACTATATTTGTTGTTGTTTTGGAGGATTGCTGTTTGTTTGGGGTTTATCTCTCATTTCCTTGAAGGATTGATAGTGCATGGGCATTTTGGGGTGGCTTATGGGATACAGGGCCACACTCGGGGTGGGCGGCCTGTGTGAGGCGGGCCCCACCTGTGTGAGGCGGGTGGCTTGTGTGGTGCGGAAACATGTGATGTGGGGCCACGAGGGAGTTTCGGCCGTGGACCTAACCCATGCGATGTGGAGCCCTAGGCTATGAGATAAAGGGATTAATTTGCCATGCTCTAGCAGTTTGAACTTTTAGAGCAAGTGGTTAGTTGTCTTTCGTCAAAGTGATATCAGAGCGGGTGGTCTCGTGTTCGAGACTCCTCACCGAGGGTGATTAATGCAGGAGCATTTTCACAACGGGCTCGAGTCGGGTGGCCAGTGGGATGCGGGGCACACTCGAGGTGGGCGACTCGTGTGAGGTGGGTCCCACTCATGTGAGGCGGGTGGCTCATGTGATGTGGGGGCCCACGAGGGGGGTTTGGACGAGGACTTGACCCATGGGATGTGGGGCTTGGGCTATGAGATAAAGGGACTGATTCACCACGCTTTATCAGTTTGAGTTTTTAGAGCAAGTTGTTAGTTGTCTTGCTTCAATTGAGTGAGAGAGAGTTGGTTGAAGTTTTTTTTTTTTTTTAAAATTATACTTGGAGCCCTCCTATAGACGACAAAGGGCCCTCCTTATCTCTTGGCATTGGCTCTCTCGAATCCATGAGATAAAGGGCTGCAACGGGCAAAGGTGGATCTGATAATCTCATCATAAGAAAGTATGCATGTTAGCTTCACCGTTGCTTTACACCTTTTAGTCAAAGAATCAAGGTCAATTGAGAAGGATGTGGGTGACATAACCTACCCTAGCACTTACGTACGAAAACTAGTGGTTCAATGCTAGACTTTTGCTTCCTCCTTAGTGATGTTAAGGAGGCGGAGTATGATAAGACTGAGACCATCAACCTCATCTTTGACTATGGTTTCAGTAGGGGGATCCTCTGATTGTATTATAGGCTCTACATAGGATTGCTTCATCGCGACGTGCTCGTCATAATACATATGGTCTTCCTGATAGTATGGGTCATCTTCATTATCACAGTAATGAGGTTCCTTGATGCAGGACAATTGACCACTTGCTCTAAAAGCTCGAACCGTTAGAGTATGGCGAATTAATCCCTTTATTTCATAGCCTAGGCCCCACATCGCATGGGTTAGGACTTTGGCCTCAAGCGTGTCCCCGCATCCCACGGGCTACCCCACTCGAGCCAGGTGTGAAATGCGCATTAATCACCCTTGGTGAGGAGTCTCGAATACGAGACCTCTCCCGTGAGCCCCAAATCGCATAGGTCATCCACCCCGAGTGTGCCCCTACATCCCACAGGCGACCCCACTCGAGCCCAGTGTGAAAATGCCCTTGCATTAATCACCCCCGGTGAGGAGTCTCGAACATGAGACCTCCTGCTCTGATACCAATTTGATGCAGGACAATTAACCACTTGCTCTAAAAGCTCGAACTATTAGAGTATGGCGAATTAATCCCTTTATCTCATAGCCCAAGCCCCAAATCGCATGGGTTAGGACCTCGGCCGAACCCCCTTCGTGGGCCCGAAATCGCATGGGCCACCCACCCTGAGCATGTCCCCACATCCCACGGGCTACCCCACTTGAGCCCGGTGTGAAATGCGTATTAATCACCCCTGGTGAGGAGTCTTGAGCACGAGACCTCCCCTGTGGGCCCCAAATCGCATGGGTCACCCACCCCGAGTGTGCCCTTGCATCCCATAGGCGACCCCAATCGAGCCCAGTGTGAAAATGCCCCTGCATTATTCTTGGCTTAGGAACATTCATAAGAATATTTTCACTTCTCTACACAACGGTGATGGTCAACATCCTGCCAATCATGCGTAAGGAGAGGATCAAGAAGAGGACCTCACCTTTTGGTGTCATGCCTCTATAGCGTTGGTTGTCTCTAGTATGAATTTTCCGGCGAAGGATGTCATAAAGGTTGTGGTTACTACTTACTAGCATTTGTAGTATTAGTATTGTTACATGCATCGCTACTTGGAGATACAGAAACATGTATGATATTGTGAATACCTGGAAATGTATCATTAACAGAGGGAAACATTGGGGAAATGGTGGAATTTCTCAATAAAACTTCATGAGATGTTAAAATAGATATATTTGTACATTTAGGAATCAACTAATTGCAAAAAAAAAAAAAAAGGATTCCCTTTAATAAGGTCTTAAATGCATGTAACGCGCTTACTGAGGGAAACGTGGGGAAAATTGGTGGAATTTTTGAATGATACTTCAAGAGATTCTAAAATACACATGTTTGCATATGTAAGAATCAAATAATGTCAAAAAAGACACATATTTGCATATTTAGGAATCAAATAATAAGTTTCCTTTTAATGAGGTGTATCGTTGACTCATGGAAGAATGGGGAAAATGGTGGATCCATCCATCCATGCAACCATCCTTCCATGTATGTACATAAATACGTACAAACACACAGGCATGATCCATCAGTGCATCCAACGATCCATGCATCCAACCATCCATGCATGCATACATTGAAACACACACACACATGATCCATCCATGCATACACACATACACACACATATATACATCCATCCATCAACCAACCTTCTATACATCCATCCAACCAAACACCCATCCATTTGTGCATGCATGTATATACACACATACAAACATGCATTTTATCATACAACCATGCACTCATAAAAGAATTTTGAAATGGATTTTTTTTTTAAATAATTTTTTTTGGGTGATATCGATACACTGGCAATAGTATCAAAATATTGCTGATATATTGGCTACACAAGTGACACCTAGAATTTACATAGTTGAAAACATTGGCATATTGATACATTGGTGATAATTGTGACATATTGACGATATATGACCGATAGCTAGAATTTCTGATATTACTTATGTTATCGGTATCGCTGAGCTGGTGATACTGATAATATCGACAATATTATTGATACTCGGAACACTGGTGGTTGCCTTATAGGCGGATTCTGCATTTGTGGCCACAATAGGGAGGTGGTTGGTAGCCTTGTGGTAGAGTCCTGTGATGTGGATTCAGACTTCTCCCACAGAAGGCTCCCCAGCTAAAGGGCCAAAACGTCAAAGAGTTTGCTGTCGTAACTGTTGCTCAACTAGTCAATCCTTTTGATGAACATTGTTGACTGACTCGAAATCATGTACGACCATCTTGTGCTGGATCTCATGGTGTTACTCTACCTGATAGCGGTTAGCTGTTACATGGTTGGTCTCTGTAAGCTTACAATGGATAATCAGCACATTGAACTTTTCGGTGTAGTCGTCCATTGACAAAGTTCCTTGTTTGAATGTGAGGTGCTCTTGGAGAATGGTATCCATGTAATATGAAGGCAAATACTTTCTAGCTTCTCTCTCATGTCAGCCCACCTAGTGATAGTAAGGCGATCCATGATGGGATTGTTGTCTTAATGATACACCACTAGATTCTTGCTGGACCCTTTAGCTTAACCTTGACAAAGGCCACTCACTGAACATCGTCCATGTTGTACCATGCAAAAATAATCCTCAAGGATTTTAATCCAATTGACAAGAGCCTTTGCATCAAGATGACTTGTGAAGTCCGGAACTTCAACTCGTACTTGGTAATGTTGTTGTCGTGAGCTACCCTTGCGAATTGTTCGGTGATGTAATTGTCTCACTGTTGATTGGTAAACTTTTTAAGAGCCAGTGATACATGCTTTTATGCCCTCATTAAAGGAAATTTATTACGTATGTATGTTTTTTGCTATTATTGGATTCCTATATATGCAAATATGTGTATTTTAGCATTTGCTAAAGTATCATTGAGATATTTCACCCTTTCCCCCGTGTTTCTCTAATATTTCTCTGAGTCGACGCCACATGCTTTTAGGCCCATTAAAGGAAAACTTATTATGCATGCGTATTTTTTGCAATTATTTAATTCCTAAATATGCAAATAGCGTATTTTAACATCTCCTGAAGCTTCATTGAGCAGTTCCACCATTTTCCCTATGTTTCCCAAATGTTTCCCTCGGTTAGCGATGCATTTCTAAGAATCGATGATAATATTGGTGATACCGATACACGTATCTATATCCCTAGCCAGTGATACATGTAATGATTTTGACACTACGAACACTGCTTACACATGCTATCGTGGATTATAATAGAAGTCCATGTCTATGCATGATTCTCATGCATTGGCATGGATATGAGGTGGAAAATTCAAATTTTGAGTCATGGAAACTTAAAAATGGGATTGCGAATATGGTAATGTGATATATTCACGAGTATTCACCAATTTATCGATTGGCCACACGTTTTTTCCTTTTTACAAAATTTTTACTTGTTTAAAAATTAAAAACACAAGAAGATTGTTTATTATGGAAATATATGTTCATGAAGTGGAAATTATTTTTTGAATGTATCATTTATGTTTTTATTACTTGCATTATACGATTTTTGAGTGATATGAACTCATTTTGCATATAATTGCACTGATTTCATCAAACAACACATTGTAAGTCTGTTAAACTGGAAACCAATTATGATAGTTGTTTTTTTTTTAAAAAATAAATAATATTTTGAGTCCTAATTGTGTAACATGTGTCTTTCAACATCTCCTAAAATTTCACTGAAAAATTCCACCCTTCTCCCAATGTTTCTCTTAAACAGCGATGCATTTCCATGTACCTACGATATCACAAATATCGATACATGTTTTCATAGCCTAGGTCATCAAACATGTAAAAATAATGATATTGTGAAAACTGTTGATGGGGACATCTCGCGCACATGCTCGCCCCCCCCTGCACGTACGCAAGGAGGAGGAGGGCCCCACCATCGATCTGGATTGATGACGACGTCCAGGGAGGGCCTCCTAGTTAGAGGGTTGCGTTTTGGTTCGTTGGAGTGGACTCGATGGTCATGTGAATCCCACCATGGGTTCTCATGATTGTGGCCCACTATTCCAATTAATTTAATACTTTGAGTTTTGCTTATTATTGTTATTAGGAGTATCATGGATGGTTTAGAATGTTTTGATTAGTTGTTATTTTTGATTACTTCATCGCCAAGTAATAGGTTGTGCACATGGCGCGAGTTTTGGGGTATAGGGTTTTATCATAAATAGGCACCCATTGTAGTCTTTTTTAATTCAATGAAGATTAATAAAATTGTTGCATTTTTTTGATCCTCTAAATTTCCGAGTTGTGGAGATTCAATTGGGTGCGAAACCCTCCCTTCCTCGAAGGGCCGACTACTGTGGTGCGAAACCACACTTATCCCGATTCGCCTCCACCTTCTTCCAGCCATATTTCTCTTCTCCTATAATCATATACGCTTCAAATCCATCCTCTATCGCAGCCGTTTTTCTTTTTACAACAAATTTTCAGAATCTGGCCCTGTAGGAGGGCTGAAACTTCGGCGGAACACCACACACAAACCGTGCATCGGATCTAGCTGAGATTTGGAGGTTTTGGAGTCCATCCCTGGCCGACTAGGGCCAAGGTGGCCTTTTTCTGAATAGTGGGCCCCACATACGTGCGGCTGTGATCACACATACGTGCGTCTGGGCCATTGCTGTTGTGCACACGTGCGGTACTTCTCTGGTTCGTCTCTCTCCTCTCTTTCACTCTTCTTTCACCCAAAATCCCTAAACCTAACCCTAAATTATTTTAATCCCCAATTTTATGCCTGTTCTTCAGCCTTAGGCTTCCCCAAATTGAAATTTCTGAATCCCTTGGATTGGGGGAATTATTTCTGTGCATGTGTGGATGAATTTACCTTCCTTTGATTCTTGTTTGGTCTATAATTTTGATTGATCCGGCCCTAGCATGTGTAGGCCTGGATCCGCATAAGATTCCCCTTGATTGAGTGTTTGAACTTTTGTGTGGGATGTGGAATTTTGTGTAATTGTTTCTGACTAGTGTGTCTAAAGCTTGAAATCTTGCACATCATACTTGAATTTTATGTCCTGCATCAACTGCCTTGAGGCGTAAGGCCTCACTCGGTTTAAAACATTAATAAAGATTACCGTTTATGAATTTTTGAAACATTGATGTGGATTATGGTTCATGAAATTGATAAGTAGTTTTCAAATTTGAATTTGAATGAGGATTGTGTTGACCCTTTGTAGGATAATTTTTTATAACCTTTTGGATAATTAATGAAAGATCTTCAATAATTCCCAAATAGCTGCAATAAGTCTAGTTTTTACCATTCATTTTATGGGTTTTTATTAGTTTCTCTTGCAAGAACAATAAATGCAATTTACAAAATAATCTAATGGTTTTCTTTTGGAACTTTACTATCATTTCAGGCACTCGAGCAATCCCTTTTCACAGGTTATCGGAAGGTATGACGTGTTTTAAAGTGGTTGGCGGCCTCTATTTTCATTGCTTTGCTGCTGCTTCATTCTTGTGCTGGTATGATTTGTTATTGTAGTCTTTGCATCAAGCACCCTAACCTTTTTGGTAAAAGTGAGAAGTTGGATGTGTCATGGGACAAGGGACTCTATGATTCAAATATCTTGATAGCTTACAGGAAGCCAAGGCCCGAATGGCTTGCCCAACAATCTTTTGTTATTCAGGTTTGACAAATGCTTCATGTCCTCTCATTGTCTTCTATATTCTTTCTCCCATTTGTTGCCAAGGGTGTTGGAAATGGATTTACTGCTTGCTGTTGTCTATGCTACCCACACATTCCAGAATGGATGCCATACTAATGGAAAACTCAGTGTGGAAACAATTTCCAGATTCAGTTTTCAGTTTGAGATTTAATTAGATGCTTAACTGGAATCCTAAAGTAAAATCTGAAGTGATCAGCAGGTTCGATGGCTAAGCACTTCAGGGCTCCAATAGTTCATATGCAGGAAATGCTGTTGAAATTTTAATTTCTCTACTAGTGGAGTCACACCACTATAGGAGTTCATTCCCAAGACAATCCAGTTGCAAGATTAAAATAGAAAATAATTGAATAATAATTATTATTTTTCCTTTTATTCATACATATGGTACTTAAGTGGGCCTTACAGCAGCACATAGAAGGAAACTCCAATTAGGATTTTTAATCATAAAAGGAGCTAATCTAATAATAATATAACCTATCTAATCTAACTACTAACTGTCCAATGCAATTAAAGAAGCAATTACGTGAAGAAACAAAAAAAAGGGTCTCATAAGTCATCTGTCTGATGGCTTGTAGAGGCCTATTATTTGACCCTTCGTCAATTACACATGTGTTATTGGATCACATGTGGGGCCCACTGGGGACTCTAAACTATGTTTGGGCCATTCAGTTGAAGATAGGTTGCCCAAAAAGTGATTGGACCCTATCAGTCCCCTAGACAGGTCCGACAGCCTGATCCGTTTATCATGCAGATTGTGGGTTCCACTTGAGCCCTATTTCTATGGCCAGATTGGTCCTGCATCACATATTCATTTCCAACACTTGAAATATGTATAAATCAGTATATGAGCCGTATCCAATGCCATACCTGGGTATGTGGGCTATCATGTTGAAAATTTTGGAGAAAGCTTTGGGAGCCAAGTCCACTCACATGCCTAAAACTTGTGTCTAATGACATACTATCAGAAACCAACTTGGAATTTGTGGCCATTTTTCAGTTCCTACTAGGTGTTCGTCCAATGATGCATGGTTCCTTACTTGGATTTTTGGTGCATTCAGCATTCGATTACTCCTGAGATCGGGATCCATGGTTTGCCAGCTGACAATTTCTCCCGTTCGGGTAGTGGGGGTGTCAATCTGTGCCGTTTCTCTACTGGCATAGATCTCAATGAGCCTGCGACTTCCAATTGGTGCAGCACCACCAGCATAAAATTTGAGGTGGTATCTCTTACCAGTGCTGATGAGCCTTGAAACACGCTTCAATGAACTATTCAATTTACACTTAGGGGTTGTTTGGATGCAAGCAAAGTTGTGTCCACATAGGCTATCCAAATCATGCTGTCTTGGATAGGCTGTTTAGGTCGTGCTGTCTTGTATTAGCTATTTTATTCCTTATTTGTTAAACACTTGGAACATAGAGTAAAGATAGAATGTGGCACATGTGGGAAGCTTAAGATGGTGGGTTACACATTTAGCATTTATGGTGCATGTGCACGTTGATACATGTAGTGAATGTAAGGCGCTTGAAGATTTATGGTGGAACATGAGGCACATGTGGGTCACTTAAACATGGATGATCTCACACTTGTGGCACATTTGGCATATGTAATGCATGTACATGGAATGTTGTGTTGTTTCATGCAACGAACTATGATAAGCTTTTCTTATCTTTATTATACCTTTTTGCAAAGACATGCTATCTTTTCTAACAAACAAATTTTGGGGATAGGTTATCTGAATTTTCCTCAATTCCTGTGCATTAATGGGTTTGGCAAACTATGGACAAACTATCTACCCCAGACAGCTTGTGCCAGCCATAATTTATCTTGCATCTAGACAGCCCCTTAGTTTAATCTAGCCCTTAACTTCTCTTCAAAACAGCCCTTTCCAAAAAGAGAAAAAAAATCTCTTCAAAACAGAAGTCATTGTAATAATTTGTTCTTACGTTTTATATCAGCATGTTCGTCCAATCAACGATGATGGCCGTTCGATAACAAGGGACCTTGATGGGTTTCCAGTTACTTGCAGGTAATTGAAGATTATATATATATATAGAGAGAGAGAGAGAGAGAGAGAGAGAGAGAGAGAGAGAGAGAGAGCATGGGTTCTTAGAATTGTGACACATGGTTATTAGTTTAGTCTTACCTGGACACATTTAACTTATGCAGTGGAAATGTCCATGATAGCATGGTGGTTTTGAAGCAAGAGTCGAGTTATGCAATTGCCAACGATCACACCTTCTCTCAAGTAATGATGCAAAATGGCAGTCTCTTTCACTGTTACTGACTCAATTTTACATTCTTTCCCTCTGAAGGGAAATCATATTCCCTCTTTTCTATTCATGAACTTTGCATCTGTTTCAGCTGAACTTTCAAATAGAGCAAGGAATTCCTCTTTTATCGAAGTGGCTGATTTTCAACCGATTCAAGTTTGTTGTATCAAAGGGAGTTAAATTGGGACCGGCATTTCTCTTGACAAGGTGATAAATGTTTCTGGATTTTCATTCGCTCCCTTTCTTACACCTATGCGGTCACATGCAACCCTTAACTTTCATCTGACAGCCTGACAGGTGGTTCCATTGTAGGGGACATGGCTCCATATCAAGCATTTGCAATTGGAGGACTTAATAGCATTCGAGGGTATGGTGAGGGTGCAGTTGGCTCTGGGAGATCATGCCTAATTGTTAACAGTGAAATAAAAGTTCCTATGGTATGGAATATCCACATTGTTTACATTTGCGGAACTCAAAATTTGAGAATGAATGCCTTGGGTCTTTTGCTAGAGGTCTAGTTTTGCACCATCCTTCATTTGCTTTTATATGTTTTCACCATGTTTTCCCCCCTGAATGTTAGGTGAAATAAACTGGAACTAATGAAGCATGGAAAGCTTACATATATCTTCAAAGTGAGGTCAAGACCTGTAATCTAATACTCATTTTTTGTATATGCTTCAGTATAAAATCTGCAGTTAGCTACGTTTAAAAGAAAATCCTCAATTATCAAATAAGATACTATGAAATTAGGAGACTAACTATTATTGAAAGTTTGAGTTGTGTGAGTGGAGTGTTTTCAGGCAGATTATAGCAATGATGCAGATCCTTCGAAGAATTGGATTACTGAAATAGATATTTGGGGTGGGGTGGGTGTGGTGCATCTCATTTTTCCTATCTGCTTTCAACTGGTTGGTGGAACTTAACTTTGATGAGTCATTTTTGTAATATGGGGAAGGTATGCCTGGGTCACCTGGAAGTCTTTTGCTGGACCAGCTAAGCTCCAAGGGAGTGCTTGATTTTTTAGTTTATGTTCTTCTTTCACTAGGATTTTTTTGGAGGGAGATTCTTTTTTTTTTTTTTTTTGGTTTCTTTGGTTTCCAGTCTTCGCTCCAAGCTATGAGACTTCATTCTTGAAGAGATTGTTGACATATCTCTAGGTTGTGTAGGAAGCTTTGTTTGTAGGATCCTTCTATCTAGGCGCTGCTTCCGCTTTAGATCCCCACTTCTGACTCTCGCTCTCGCTCCTACTTCCTATCTATTTACACCTATTTACATTTTGAAGGGGATACTTCCCCACTCCCGCACCCGAATTTGTTGCTGCTTCGCTTCATGCTTTGTGCAACTACAAGCGCAAGTATCATAACCATGTCAACCATTACCAAATAGATACCTATAATTGCCTCCGCGGACCCAAAATCTTTACTCAAAAGACTCCTAGTAAGTATGAAAACCATGTCAACCATACCAAAATAGATACCTCTTAACTGTTTCCGTGAACCCAAAATCCTTAGTCAAAAGATTCCTTCTTGCCTCTGAAAAGAACCTGGGTCAAATTTTTTTTTCAATGCTACTGGGGCCTTTGTTGTAACCATTCTGAAGAGTTGAGAGTAGGTCCTCGCATCTTTCTTTTGCTTCTCTTGATGCTTTCACTCCATGAAATCAGGTGTTTCCTACTTCATGCATTACCTTAGGCACTGTTTGGTAAACTGGAAAATAAGGTCTGAAAATTAATTTAAGTGCTGAAAATCCTGTTTGGTAATTTGTCTGAAAAAAGTCCTGATATCTGAAAATGAGCATTTTTTCACAAAAACTTGTTTGGTAAACACAAACCATAAATGTCTGAAAATTGGTAATTTGTCTTATTTGCCCCTATTGCCTCAATTTCTTATCTTTTGTAGAGTATGAAATGAAACTTGTTGTTGCCATGCCTTTAAATTTACTATACTCTTCTTGATAGAATAATCATAGCCTTTGAATTGGTGGACCATGACGTGGCACACTAGCACGATATTGGGCCATTCATCTCTAGGATCCCACCCATTACATGCTTTTGGCTCAATGACCTTCAATAAAAAAACATGTTTTGGCATGAAAAAAAAATTATGGTCTCATCGAATAAGTGGGCCATACATATACAAATTTTTTTTTCTGATAGGTGTGCCACGCCACCAAATTTTTATCATCCATCATTCAACAAATAAAAATACCTTGAATTTTAACAAAATGCTTTGGCTAGAAAAAATATTCTTGCCCAATACAATAAAAGTTTAATATTTTCTTCTGTGCATTCTTGCAATAGAATATCACTCAATTTACAAGTTTTAATCCTCACTATTTTAAGAAGTTAAATGGTGAATTGTGGGTAAGGAGAGATTGAAGGTCAATTAGAGGCACGGGCGAGACGTGTCGAATATTTCATGAATGGCTCAAATATCTGGTTGGTGTGCCATACCAATCAGACTGCCTAGATATTGAGCTGATTTTGATAGGTGATCCTTTGATCTCGCCATGCAATAATCCTAGATGTTTATGGCCTACATCTCCTTGATTGGACTGCCATTTGATTATTTCGAACCATCAGATGTGTTCAGTGGGTATTCAATGATCTAAAAAACGATTTTCAGCCCAATTTGACTTGAATTGAATTAGATCTATAAAAAAAAAAGATTGAATGGCCATGATTTCATTTGGCCATATCTAGTTAGGCATGGTCCAAACCAACCAAATCATCTTGAAGAACACATTGAGAAACCCACCTAGACCAAATTTTGTCAAAATTTGATCAGCAGATGAGGAGATGTGGCCCATTGAAGGAATAAGCCATCTTGAAGATCCATTTATGTCGCGGTCCATGCCTTGATCTAGATGAGAAACCTCTTGATTTCATGGAGCTCGAAGCATTGGACGTTATGGAAGGCTCATATCTCCCAAAGGAGAAAAAAAAAACGCCAAAAATGGGCCACAAACAGGTGACCTCAGATTTTGAATTTTTTAAATTTCTTGTCAGCGTGTGTGACAACACACAATTTTGTACATCCAAGATCTCGACGCTGATGCAGGATAATTAACCACTTGCTCTAAAAGCTCGAACTGTTAGAGCACGGTGAATTAATCCCTTTATCTCATAGCCTAGGCCCCAAGTCCATGGGTTAGGTCCTCGGCCAAACCCTCCTCGTGAGCCCCAAATCCATGGGTTCCACCTAACAAGAGCCACCCACCTCACACAGGCCCCAAATCCATGGGTTCTGCAGGCTACCCACCCTGAGTGTGCCCCTGCATCCCACAGGCCACCCCACTCAAGCCCGGTGTGAAAATGCCCCCGCATTAATCACCCCCGATGAGGAGTCTCGAACATGAGACCTCCTGCTCTGATACCAATTTAATGCAGGATAATTAACCACTTGCTCTAAAAGCTCGAACTGTTAGAGCATGGCGAATTGATCCCTTTATCTCATAAGCCCAGGCCCCAAGTCCATTTGTTAGGTCCTCGGCCGAACCCTCCTCGTGAGCCCCAAATATATGGGTTCCACCTCCTCGTGGGCCCCAAATCCATGGGTTCTGCCTAACACGAGCCACCCGCCTCACACGGGTCCCAAATCCATGGGTTCTGCGGGCCACCCACCCCGAGTGTGCCCCTGTATCCCACAGGCCACCCCACTCAAGCTTGTTGTGAAAATGCCCCTGCATTAAACGCTCATATCTCTGTTCATAACGTGCAACTTCTTGTGTTGAAGTTTTTTAATTTTTTTCGAAAGATAACTTATTGTTTTGAAGCAATAAACAAGTATTGCAAGACGTGTAGTACACATCTCAAAAGGAGATTAGAAACACCTCAGAAACTGGCCATAAAGGCAAATTATCATTATTGCACGTGGCCTGATGTGCAGTGACACAAACTTTGACGTACAAGATCTCAATGCTCCAATCTCTGTTCGAGACTTGCGACTGCCTGTTTTGAAGATATCAAGGATGTGCGGTTCGCTTTGCAAAATGGGTCTAGAAACACCTCAAAATCTGAGCAACAATGTTAAATTGTTATTACCACACATGGGGCCCAGATGTGCAGTGACACACCAACTTTGATGTATAAGATCTCAACGTTCCGATCTCCGTTCGGGATGCGTGACCACTTGTTTCAAAGCTATCAATGATTAATATAAGATGTGCGGTCCACTTCACAAAAGGAGTCCAGAAACACCGCAAAAATTGGGCCACAACGTCAAATCGTTATTACCGCACCTGTGGCTTGGTGTACAACAACATACCAATTCAACGTCGAAGATCTCAACGCTCTGATCTCCGTTCTGGGCAAGCGACCACTCGTTTCGAAGCACTTGATGAGTACTTCAAGATTAACGTTTTACATTTGTGATCAAACCTCATAAGGTAGCTAAAAAAGTGTTGCCATGTTTTGAGAAGAGGAAGGGCATTGTTATCATTTTAAATTATTGATAGGGAGTAAAATCACTTATCACATTTCGAGTTAAGTTGCAAGCGGTGTTTTAAATATCAGCGATATTAGCCGATATATCCCAAAATATATCTTGTATCCCACCTGTGCGATACGAAATGCACAAGTAGTGGGATATATCCCACATGTTCGATCCAGTAAGCATTTTCGAATTTCAATCCTTTTTTTTTTTCCCTGTAAATCGTGTTAAATCAGTGTCAAATTGTTACAAATCCATGATTTTTCACGTGACTTTTCATGCAATGTTTTGCATGAAAAATCATGGATTGGGCGCGTTGATTTCGAGATTTGGAGGAGATGGGCTGAGTTGTGGAAATTGAAAAAAAAAATAAATTCCCAATTTCTTGCAAATCGGTTGCAATCTTTGTGTCCAAACATAAAATCAAACATATATGTAACCTGATCTAGTGATTCTTCTTTTGCTTTTGAATGTATTGCTTGTGTTTCCACACGTCTTCTTACATTTATAAATTATATGAATAGACTGTGAATATACTTGCATCAATTCAGTTAGACAGTTCATGGATTAGGACCCCATACAAAGAAAAACTAATGTGCATTTTTTTTTTGTTTGTAATATTTTGATTTATAAGTGTCTATTGATGTCTTTTTTAACAATCATTGAAGTTTCATTGAAAAAAATTGACCAATTTCCCAATGTTTCCCCATGTTTCCAACAACAACAATACATTACGTGATACAACCGATATATCCCATGTGATAACTGATATGTATCCGTATCCCAAGGGTGTGATACGTAACACAATACCGATATTTCGAACATTGGTTGTAAGTCAAGAGAGGGGAGTTGAAAAAAAAACCCCCTTTTTCAATGGAAATCAAAATTAATAATTTAATTATGTAGATTTACCAAATGCCTTGAATAAAGGAAAATCACTGAAAATAAGTTTGATCAAACATGCCCTTAAGTAAAACTTTATAATGAATTTATTGCAAAACTCCAACAACATTCATTATCATTATCCAAGCCTTATTGCCACTAATTGGGGTCAGCTACATGAATTCAGTTCCACCATTCCACTCTATCAAGGGCCATAAGTTTAGGCCATAGGTCATCAAGTCTCTTTTCTTATTATCTCTACCCATGTCCTTTCAAGCCTTCCCCTTGACCTCTTAGAGCCTTCAACTTGCACCAACTTACTTCTAACCAGCATAGTTCTTGACTTCTTGTTCTCCATTGCACATGACCAAACCATCAGAGTCTACTTTATTGGGGCTACTCTGTTTCCCCGAATGCATTCATTTTTTTAAAAATTGTATTAGTTTGTGTGCTTATGATTTTTGATTCATCTTTTGGGAGGTTTGTAAACAACACACATATGTAAATCCCAATGACTTTACACACGCCGCATGTGCCTAGCTAGCTTGATGTGGAACAGGTGAGCTGTCCATCAGGTTGGCACCACCACGTAGATGACATCTCCTAAGAATCAGGCTGGTCTAGTTATCACGTGGGCTATAATGTACAAAGCAGATGAACTGCTGGATAAAACTTTGCCCAAGTTCTTTTAGCCACCTATTTGCTTCTTCATGCATTGTGCTCCACCACAAGGGCCGGATGTTGGGGTAGGGCACATACAAAGTGGGACTCACCTGATCGTCAACTGGATCTCACATAGGTGTGCCATGTTGGCACATGTGATGGTGCATATAGGCCTAGAGGCTGGAACCTACTCTTGCATGGAATTAGCAAATCTATCTTTTGATATATCAATAACTAGATCAAGTGATTTTCTCATCTTTGAGTTGCCATCATTTTGTAAGAAAATCTTTATATTTGATTGAGCGACGCCCCACTTGTCGCCTTGATCAAGGTATTCAAAATCGGTTAAATAATGGCCGTAACGGCTGTTACGTAACGGTAACGGTCAAAACTGTTACGCGTTACGGGGTCGAAATGGCCGTTATAGAAAAACGGGCTGTAATGGTCCCGTAACGGACCGTAACGGTCTAGTAATAGTTTTTTTTTTTTTTTTTTTAAAGGTCCATAACGGCTGATACGGGGGCTGTAACGGCCGTTACAAGGGCCGTAACGGCTATTACGACTCGTATCATAACGGTAATGGTGGTGGCTGTTACGCCGTTACCGTTTTGGAATACCTTGGCCTTGATACAAGTAACCAAGTGATCTCATTCTACAAATCACTTTCATTTTGATAGATCTTTTTTCCTGACCAATTAAAACCCACACGCCTAAAAAGCAATTTGTTTTAGTGAGTTCAGTATTATAAGTAGCAACCTTTGATGACTCTAAACCTTTAATTTGACAAGGTTTGTCATTCATGCATCGTAGTGGCTTCTTTGTTTCTGTTGATACTGATTCCTGTACTTATAACCATGCATGTGATGATTTGCGCTCCTAAGTGTTTCTTAGGAGTTGTTTGGATGCATAAAGCTTGAATTGCATTTGGATGTGGAATTCACTTAAGATAAGCTTGTCCACTTTGACAAGGTTGTCCGAAAAATTGAATATTGTGCTTTACTGCTTTCTGAGAGGATGGAGGCGGGCATTAATGCAGGGGCATTTTCACATTGGGCTCGAGTGGGGTGGCCTGTGGGATGCAAGGGCACACTCAGGGTGAGCGGCTTGTGTGAGATGGGTGGCTCATGTGAGGCAAGACCCATGTGAGATGGGCTCATGTGAAGTGGGGCCCACGAGGGGGTTCGGCCGAGGACTTGACCCATGGGATGTGGGGCCTGGGCTATGAGATAAAGGGATTAATTCGCCACGCTCTATCAGTTCGAGCTTTTAGAGCAAGTGGTTAGTTGTCCCGCATCAAAGTGGTATCAGAGCGAGAGGTCTTGTATTCGAGACTCCTCATCAGAGGTGATTAATACAAGGACATTTTCACACCAAGCTCGAGTGGGGTCACTTGTGGGATGCAGGGGCACACTTGGGGTGGGCAGCTTGTGTGAGATGGGTGGCGATTGATGAGGACATTAGACCTTCATATAGGGTCTACCAGAGGAGGAGGGTCCCAGTTTCATTGTGGATGGATGATCCCTACATGGGGCCCACCAACGGGTCATTTTGAATACCCTACATGCATAGTACGTGCATCTAGTAGACCCTACTTTGGGAAGATGCATGTTTTTTTTTTTGTTTTTTTTTTTTGAGAAAATACAAAGAGAGAACTCTCTCCTTCCTTCATTCTTGAAGATCTCCAAGGATTAGAGTGGGTGCGAAGCCCTCCATCTTTCATTCTTCTTCTTTCTCTTCATCAACCCCCCCTCGGAAAAAGAACGCTGGAAACCTTTCATTTTTTTCGATCATCTTCTTCATTCATCCTAAACAACCCAAGAGAACCCATCCGTACAACCTCTCCCAGGGCCCTACGCACGTGCGCATGCACGAGTGAGGGTGCACACATGGCAACCCTTGTGCTATTTTTTCTTTTCTCTTTGTTTCCTCACAAAACCCCGTTCCATGAAACCCTAACCCATCCCAATCCAAAGCCTAATTTAAATTTCCTCAATTTGTAAATCCTAAGTTTCTAATTTTGAACCTAAGCCCTAATTGGGTCCCAAAACCTGAAATTTTGAATCTATTGGTATGTTGGGATATGCTAGACAATGTTGTCAAAAGCGATCACATAATCGATTATGTGATCGCATAATCGTGTAATGCCTTCCATATGGCAGATGCGATCGCTTATGTGATCAGGCATACTTGATCGCATAGGATCGCTGATGCCATTTGACAACATTGATGCTAGAATGAGATTCTTACATCTTGTAGGGCCTTTTCTTTTATGATTTTATATTGATTATGTATTATAGGATGATGATTTTTGGTTGGAACCTATATAGTTAAATCTGAAATTTTCTGATTTTGTGGTAGAATGATTGATTTTTATACTTGATTTATTTTGTGAAAATGTGAACTTTGATATCTTCTAGTCAATCACATCATAAAGCATTTATCCTGCATCAGGCATTCACCTATCCAAGACAAGTGTTCCCAAAGAAAAAAAAAGTTCTCTACTCTGCATCCCTAATTGCAACCATACTCAGTTAGATGCAACCCAACTCTACATGGACCAAATTTTAAGAGAGCATGTTCACATTTTAGAATTGACTATTACAGGGTTTGGGTCTCGTGCGGGTATGCATATTGGCAAGTGCCACAGAACGCCTCTTCCATTTATGCACCTGTGGTCCACTTCTCAGGAAAAGGTTGTCCAGGAGGTGTCATCCAAACTCAAAACAACAACAGCCATGGACAACCCTGTCCATGTGTCCGAACACAATTCATGAACATTGTCATCTTAAGTGGGTTGTCTACGCATCCAAACGTTCACGTAGGTTTTAGGATTCTCAATATTTTGCCAATTTGGTTAGATTTCTCAAATGAAATTCTGAGCACTGTTATGTTAATGAATAGCCAAAGCTGTTTTCTGTACCTGCTATTGTTGTTTGTCATTCAGCATAATGCAATCTTCTATTTTTTACTTTGCCATAAAGAACTCGTAAGTTATATTATTCTCACACTTGCAAGCTTCATTTTGTTGAAGGCAAAGGGATTGGAAGGTGCCATTTTTATGGACTGTGGAACAGATTTGGGCTCTGGTCACCATGTCCCTGGTCAGTTTCATTACCATAGCAGCAGTTGTTTTGCTAATTATTTTTTGGGGAATATATATGCACACACAATAAGCCTGTGCGAATCAGTGGGCATAATAGTGGATTATGCCTCTGCGAATCAGTGGGCATAATAGTGGATTATTGTTTTGTAAATTGTAAGTAATGTATATCTGAATGCTCTGAGACTTTCATAACCCCTGTTGATGTATGACAGTATTAGTGTCTCCAGCTTTTCTCATTGGCATCCTCTGGATGGATTCATCCCTGAGAACTCTTCGGACTGGTCAATCATGATCCTTTGATTATTAGCCTGCAAACTGCAAATAGTCACTTAAGAGAAAAATGCAACAACGATCTAAATTTGGTTGAAAATGAGGCAGAAGATAATATGGCTTTAAGTTCTTGGAGATTGCTTGGGCATGATCTATCCATCCACAGTTGGTCCATCAGGTCAGTGATCTGGAACATATTTTTTGAACTTGAAAACTCGACTCAGCTCGAAAGTCAGTTGTGTTGAATATCTCAGTTGTTTTTGGCAGTCTTGAACACTAAAGAGTCAGGAATGTTTAATATTTAAAATTTACAAAATATTGTAGTCTTGGTGAGTTGAGTTTAGTTTTGTCCAAATTGTTTTTTTTTTCAACTTTTCCAATTTTTTGTGAATCGAGTAGGATGGAGTTAAGCAAGTTTTGAATGAGTTGTGAGCAAATCAAGTTTCATTTTTTATTTTTATTTCCCAGGTTCTTACGAATCCAATTGAGTCTAGCCTGAGTTTGTTCAACTTTCAAACATCAGTGTATATCCCCATAACATTTGGAGACCTGTAGGACTCTGGGAGTAAATTGGCAACTTCCCTGTTTGTGCATGATGGAGGATTAATCCTCATATAGATGCATAGGGAATCTCCAACCCACTA
This sequence comes from Magnolia sinica, assembly GCF_029962835.1. Lineage (NCBI taxonomy): Eukaryota > Viridiplantae > Streptophyta > Magnoliopsida > Magnoliales > Magnoliaceae > Magnolia > Magnolia sinica. The sequence goes on along the minus strand of NC_080578.1, from coordinate 68,423,171 downwards.
TTATAGCGACATCCATTATTCTACTTTTGGTAATATCATACGTTGTGCTTCTTACCAGTAGAAAGAATGGGTGGACCGGTTAAACAACACGTGGAGATGGTGATTCATCGTCATCATCATCTTCTAAGCCTCATCCCAATTAATTGGGGTTGGCTACATGAATCCTGTTCAGCCATGCCACTCTATCAAGGGCCATACCTTCAGTTAGACTATAGGTCATCAAGTCTTTTCTTACTAGCTCCATTCATGCCCTTTTGCACCATCCTTGCCTTTTAGAGCCTTCAACTTGTGCACCAAATCACTCCTAACTGGCGTAGTTTTTGCTCTATGTTGCACATGACCAAATCATCTTCGTCTACTTTTCCTCCTATCATTACACCTATTGGGGCTATTCCTAACTTCCCTCGAATGCATTCGCTTCTACGTCTATCCTTCTCATCTTTTTTTTTTTTTTTTTTGGGAGATAACAAAATTTTATTAAGAAGCTTGCAAGAAGCGAGAAAAGAATACAGCCCCAAGAACACAAAAAAGCAAGTCAAAGAGGGAGGGCAGCTGAAGTTCAACATCCTCATTTCAGCTACATTCATCCTATGAATGTGTTGTTCTTTATCTGCTTAACGTTCTATCCCATAAAGCATGGCTGGTCTTATAGCTATCCTTTAAAATTTCCCCTTCAATTTTGAGTGGTACACAATGATCACATAAAATTCTAGAGGAATATCTCCATTTCTTCCACCGGCTTGAATTCTATGGGCAACATCCTTTTCAATCTCTCAACTCTCATGAATTATCAACCTCGGATATCGTAAGTGGTCATTGTGGGAAACATCTTGGTTAGCAATCTGACCTAATTCTAGAGGAACACCATGAGATCTCTTTTTGCAAATGTCTTATTAACTTGTCCATAACCAATGCAAAAAAAGATGGGCTCAATGCCAATTCCTGGTTCAAGCCTGCATCAATTGGGAACCCACCATTATTGGTCCTCATATTTGTCACCACTCCCTCATACATATCTTTAATCACGTTAATATATCCTCTTAAAACTCTTTTCTTTCCAACACCCATCAGATTAACTCTCTAGGGACCTCTTATCATATGCTTTCTCTAAGTTAATAAAGACCATGTTGAGATCCTCCTTCCTCTACCTTCATCAATTGTCTGAGTAGGAAAATAGCTTCAATGGTAGACCTCCCTGGCTTGAGACCAAATTGATTTTCCAATATGTTCATCTCATGCTTTAGTTTTTTCTTAGTTGCTCTCATGGAGTTTCATAGTATGGCTTATAAGTTTAATCCCCCGATTGTTAGTGAAGCTCTATATAATCATCTAAGCTTTATCCCAACTAATTTGGGTTGGCTATATGAATTCTTTTCTGCCATTCCACTCTTATCAAGGGCCATAACTTCAATTACACTATAGGTATCAAGTTTTTTCTTACTACGTACACCCACGTTTGTTTGGGCCTTCCCCTTACCCTTTTAGAGCCTTTAACTTGTACCAACTCACTCCTAACCAGCACAGATCTTGGTCTCCATTGCACATGACCAAACCATCTTAAGTCTACTTTCCGTCATTTTGTTACCTATTGGTACCAATGTTCAAAATATCGGTATTGCACGATGTATCGTACTTGAGGGATACAAATACGTATCGGTTATCGTATAAGATATATCGTTTGTATCGGATAATTTATCGCACTTTTTGGGAATCATGGGAAATCATTTAGAAAATGGTTGAGTTTTTCAATGAAACCTTAAGAATTGTTAAAAAATACCTTAACATACACTTTTAAATCATAACATCTCAAAAAAGAAGTGCACATGATAGGTTTCCTTTGTATAGGATCCTAAGCTATGCGTTGTCTGACTGAACTAATAGAACTAAATTTGTGGGCAGCTATAACTTTTACATATAGTTAGTGGATATTTAATTAGTTGAAAAAAAATTCTAACCTCTGATTAGTGGGCACTTGTTAAAATAAGGCCATTAGACACAATTACTATTATGTGGGTCCCACCTCGATGTATGTGTTTGTATATCTATGCCCTCGATCCTTCTTTCCAACTCATTGTGGGGCATGGGCCAAAAAATGAAGCAGATCAAATTCTCAGGTAGACCACACCACAAGAAACAGTGGGGCAATATGGACGTCTAATCCTCACTATTTCATGTCGTGCGGCCCACTTGAGCTTTGGATTTGCTTGATTTTGTGGCACATGCCCTAATATACTCTGGAAAAATGGATGGATGGACTAGATTTCTTATATACATCAGCGGGCCCCACCACAAGCCCCATAGGACCGTTCATCTCTAGCTAGGTCCTGGTGGGACGCGGATTGCCTACTGACGCTGTCAGTAGCCAGTATCCACTACTTTATCCATCCATTTTCCTTCTCTGTGGGCCCCACTATAATGTATGTTTTTTTTTATCTACTTTATCCATCCATTTTCCCAAATAATTTTAGACCATAATGCGAAAAACGAGGCAGATTAAAATCTCACGTGGACCACACCATAGGAAATAGTGGAAATTGAACGCCCACCATAAAAACTTCTTAGGGCCACAACTGTTGAATGACAGGTCTTTAGATGAAGCTGAGATTTGTGTTTTCATTTCATCAAGGTCTTTATGACCTAATCAACAGGTTGGATGGCAAATAAAAATTACAATGGGCCCTAGGAAGTTTTTAATGGCGGTCGTTCAATCACAACTTATTTCTTGTTGTGTGGTCCACTTGAGATTTGGATTTTCCTCATTTTTATGATCATGCTCTAAAATAATATAGAAAAATAGATAAATGGCATGGATATAACACATACATCATGGTGGGGCCCACAGAGTAGTGTTAGTAGCCACCTCACTATTAGGCATGGGCAACATCAGTAGGTAATCTATGTACATCCCAATCCACATGCGACACGAAACAACTATGTGGGTGGGACCCTGACTGTGGGCCCCACCATGATGTATGCGTTGTATCCAAACCATTCATCAATTTGGAGAGATCATTTTAGGGCAAGAGCCAAAGAATTATGCTGATCCAAAGCTCAAGTGGACCCCACCATAGAAAACAGTGGGGATAGTGACGCCCACTGTTGAAACCTTCCTAGGGCCCACCATGATGTTTATTTGAGATCCAACCTGTTCATAAGGTCACACAGACCTGGATGAAGGGAAAAACAAATATCAGCTTGACTGAAAACTTTTGTGGCCCCTAAGAATTTTTCAAAGGTAGACATTCAATTCACACTATTTCATGTGGTGTGGTCCACTAGATTTTTATATATGCTTCTTTTTTTAGCTCAAGCCATAAAATTATCTGATAAAATGGATGAATGGAGTGGATAAAATATATAAATCATGTTGGGCCTCACAACTTAGTATGAGTTACTCAACACGTAATCCCCTTCCTACAGAGTTGGGGGCGCGGCTTTGGTGAATCCAGTGGGATCCCTGGCCGTGGGGCCCACTGTGATTTATTTTGCTCATTTCCACGCCATCCATCTGTTTTTTAAAAACTCATTTTAGAGCATGGTCCCAAAACTAAAGCAGATCCCAAATCCCAGGTGGACCATAATACAAGAAACAATGGTAGTCGACCATTAAAAACTTTTCATGGGCCATCCAACTTGTTGGTAAGGTCACAAAGACTTGGATGAAGAGACTACACAAATATCAACTTGATTAAAAGCTTGGATGACATTCCGGTGGATCCCACGAAGTTTTAATGGTGGAGATGCAATCCTTAATGTTAATTGTGCTTTGGTCCATCAAAGATTTGGATATGCTTTATTTTTTGGGATCATGCCCTAAAATGTGCTTTCAAAATGGAGGATGTTGTGGATGTAAGACACATACATTGCAGATGGCCCCATAGTTAGGGATCCATCGAGTGGATCCACCAAAACCACGCTCGGAGTGAGTTGGGGTACTCCCCAATTTGCGTTGCACATGGAACCAATGATGTGGGTGTTACCCTGGCTGTGGGCCCCACCATGATGTATGTGTTGTATCCACATCGACCATCCATTTGGAGAGATCATTTTAGGGCATAAACCAAATAACGAGGCTGATCCAAAGCTTAAGTGGACCCCACTACAGAAAATAGTGGGGACAATGATGCCCACCGTTGAAATTTGAAAACTTACGGTGGGACCCACCATAATGTTTATTTGAGATCCAACCTGCTCATAAGTTAATGGAGATATGGACCAAGTGAAAACACAAATATCAGCGTGATCGAAAACTTCTGTGGCCCTCAGGAAGTTTTTAATGATAGGCATTCAATTCCCATTGTTTTCTATGATGGGTTCCACTTGAGCTTTGGATATGCATAGTTCTTTGTCCCATGACCTAAATTGATCTCTTCAAGCAAATGGACGGAATGGATATAAAATATGGCCCATCGTAAGGGTTGTACCGTCTTAAGTGCAAACAGAGTCTCACCGAATCCAGGAGGGACTCGAATCAAAAGACGAAACCCTCATCTTCTTCTTCATTAAAGGCGCAGCCCGCGAGCCCTGCGATTTCGAATCCATTCAAAATCCCCAAAATTTCTCTCTAATTTCTTTCTTTCTTTCTTTTTCAAAATCCCTACCCAAATCCCAAAAACCTCGATGGAAGTTTCTTTCAAAGCGATTCTCTTTGGATGGGGAAAAAAGGTTTTAGGCTTATCTAGCGTCATCGACGATTGGCCCACCAAATCCAGTCGAAGGCCACCCATATATATATATATATATATATATATTCCGAATTTGTGGAATGGTAGGTGGCTACAGGAAGATATTGATGGATATCGACGATATCATGTATACAATCAAGGGAAAAATCACTATAAATGGCAATATATAATCGATATCGGCGATATCGCATGATATTTTACGATATTTGTGCAATATATCACATGATACACATGATTCCGTGATTTTTTGTATTTCTAAGGGGGCGTTTGGTGTAGGGTATTAGATGGGATTAGGTGGGATAGAATTGCATTAGGTCTCGTGCAATTCCATCCAACGTTTGGAGATGATGGGAAAGGTTGGGATTAGGTGGGATGGAATTGCATTTAGTCCCATGGAATTGTATCTAGTTCCATGCAGTATCTCCGTGGATTTTGAAATCCACTACACATGTGGGCCCCACATTTATGCATGTGTTTATCCATGCCGTCTATCCATATACACCGTTTTCACGTGACATTCTAGTTATATATGTGTACAAGTGAATGACATTCGTTGTGAATATGGTCCGTTGATTACAATTACATGGCCCACCAAACATGATTTTGCTTAATCCAGTGTTTTCCTATAGCAAAAAATGTATCCCAAACATGGGATTGGATGGCTACAATACCATGGGATTTCTAGACATGCAATCATTGTGCAATAATGATGTTAATCCCATCTAATACATTTCAATGCCATTCAATTCCACGGACCAAACACGCCCTAAGGGATTTCATAGGGGTTTCGTATCGCTGGCCATCGATAACGATAATATCGGCCGATAGTATCGATATTATGAACACTGATTGGTACTACTACATTCCCTCAAATGCATTCATTTCTAATTCTCTCCTTGTCTTGCCACTCATCCATCTCAACATCCTCATTTAGATATGCTCATGCTATGGACATGTTTTTCCTTAACTGCCCAATATTCTGTCCCATAAAGCATGGCTAGTCTTCTAGTTATCTTATAAAATTTCCATTTCAGTTTGAGTGGTACACGATGATCACACGACTCTAGTGGCACGTCTCCATTTCTTCCACCCTGCTTCAATTCTATGGGCAACATCCTTCTCACTCTCTTGACTCTTCGCCCTCATGAATTATGGACATAAGATATTGGAAGTGGGCATTTTGGGAAACAACTTTATTTATTTATTTAAAAGAGGTAACATGAAATTTGTTTTTAAAAAAACTGTCAAAAGGCGGGGGAAAAATGCAGCCTGAAAACTTCACAAAAAAGGAGGAAAGGTCAACACAGACTTTGTTGCTTTAACATAGGCAACCCATTCCACCACTGCACATTTAACTTTACAAATAACCCCTTCCACGGAGGAATCCTTGTTCTGAAAACATTGACCATTCTGCTCCTTCCAGGTAAGCCAAAGGATTCCCATTGCAATAAGCCTCCAAACTTCTTTGTGAGACTTACCCATATTGCTTCCATTGTATCCGTAGATGGCTATTGATATTTCATGTCTTTTGTAAAAGACTTCTCTGGCTGTACTTGGTTATATCTTATGAATACCCGTGATGAAGTACCACATATTATTAAAAAAATTCAATAAGCATTTTTTTTTTAACACACGCACACACACCCCACACTCACGCTAGTGGAATTTCACCATCCTATGGATACTCGAACCCTTGACCGGGTGTTGAAACTTCTTAGAGTCTACCACCCGAGCAACAGTAAGGATCCAAAAAAAAAATTCAATAAGCTCGTGAATACTTTGAAGGCACATTACTTGAGCCCAAGCCTGACCCGAAGACAAGTATTTGTAATAAAATTCTATCACTCTCTTAACATCTACAACTTTATCCTTCAAATCTTTATCTACCCACAATCCCTACCCCATTTATATTATTGTCCTTTCCTATGACATAGTTTATATAAATAAATTCTGTAGTTTTAGTCAGTGTTCGAAGTATCAGTATTGCTACTAGTTTTGCTGGCCAGGGATATGTAAACAACATCGTTATCGCCGATAATATCTCTGATAACTGGAAATGCGGGGAAACATAGGAAAAACGGTGTAATTTTCAGTGAAACTTTAGGAGATGTTGAAATGTACATATTTGCATATTTAGAAAAAATAAAAATAAAAATTGTAAAGAGAATGCATACATAACAAGTTTCCATTTAATGGGGCCTTAAAAACATGTGTTGTTGCAAGAAATCAGTCCAACTATCCCATCCGGCTTACCCTCCGACCTATTTGACCATCCAAACATCTATCGATATTGCAAAATACCAACAACACATGATATTTTACCAAGAAATCGTCAACAAATGTAAAGGAAATGAAAAATTGTGGTCTTAATATCTCACATGTTTCGATATCGATAATATCAAGATATTATCAATGTTATCAATGACAAATTAAACACCAAAAACAACCATGTGCCCATGAAAAAAAATTGAATTTTTTTTTTTTTCTAATAAACAAAATTTTAATGATATCAATATGTTGGCGATATTATTGCATTTATGATACAAGCATTACCTAGAATTTACATAGTCGAAAATATTTGTGATATTGATGCATTGGCAATACAAGCGACACCTAGAATTTACATAGTTGAAAATATTGACGATTACATTAGCAATATTGATACATTGGCGATACTTAGCAATACATTGCTAATACCTGAAATTTCTGATACTACCAGCATTATCGGTATCGCTACCAATGTTATCGGTATTGCTGAGCTAGGGATAAAGATAGTATCGGAGATATTTTGATAATATCGGAGATAATTCGAACACTAGTTTTAGTCCTTTACCACTTGGTTTCTTGAACATGATATGTTTTTCTTTTTTTGAATACGATATGTTAACTGTACTCTGTTCTATCGTATCTACGAAGTCCACACTCTTCCCTCTCAGTCTTCCTATATTTCATGTGGCCAGACGAATCCTTTTCTCTTAGACTGGTTTCTTTACATCTGCGCTTCCAAAATGGCGTGGGAAACCTTGCTTACTTCTCACCACAATCGAGCATTGTTGCTTCCGGGGGACACCCTAGCCAACCCTTGCGCATTTCTCACTGTACCTGAGTTCCGATGCAGCATGTCGCTTGCAGGGAATGCCCTAGTATGAGTTTGGGATGTTGTATTCTTTGGATTTCATGATGGAAGGAGGTTATGGCATGCGTATAACACCAGATGCCAACCTAACGCAACCCTCCTTTATCCAGGTTGGGAACCAGCAATGAGAGCCCAAAACTCCCAAAAGAATAATGTAATAGACTATTACATAGGTCGATTACAACCAAGCACTATCTAACAATCTATTACATAGGTTGATTACAATCAAAGAGTTTATCATATATTATTTATTTATCATTTTTTATGTCCTGATGGGAATTTTTTCTTTTCTTTTTTGAAATTTCAGGCAATCCTGCTCTCAGGAAAGGCAAACCTGGGTCTGGACTTGGTTTTGGGTATGGTCTTCGATTCAACTCAAGTTTAGGTCAGTTCCGGATTGACTATGCAATGAATGCGTTCCAACAGAAAACTGTTTACTTTGGCATTGGCAATGTCACCTCATGAAAGTTTTGAAAGGCCTACAACTAATCCATTTCATATTAACAAAATTCAAAATTCAATGCGAAATGTTGCATGCAATGAAATTTAGCATGCATTGTTTTCAATGATAACCATGATTCAATCTTCAAAAAAGAAAAAAGAAAAAAGAAGAAGAAAGAAAAAAGAAGAAGATCACCAATGATTAATAAAACCAAAATCTCTAGGAGGTGTTGGCAGCACAACAATCTGACAATTGATACAATGTTCTCTTGTGATTTGGATGTTGTTAGCACCAAAACACTGGAGTTTGCTCCAAGGAAAATGGAGAAATTATAGGATCCTCAACCAGAGTATATTCATTTTGTACAAGTGGGCCGGCTCATGGTTCACTGATCCAGATTGTCTCAGGGGACTGCCTCATGGATGCACCATCCCCTAAAAATATCTTTGAAGGTCAATCCTGACTTTCCATTTTGCAGCCTACATAGTGCAAATAGAGAGACAGCTATGAAGATGCAACAATGCATTCATATGGAAAAAGTGCAAAAGATTTGTGGCTAGGATCACCCAAATGAGTGATTTTGTGGCATGGGCCATCCATGCGAGTAGCAGGAGACAGAACAGTGGATGATTGAGCAATGGGTCTAACCTTTTTTAAGAACTTGAAATAACCTTCGACTGCTATGTCTTTTGGGTTTGCAGTAGTGCATCCATATATTTGAATGAATGCATATGCGGTTAGCATATGTGCATACATCCTTATTTTCTCAGTTGAAACAACTATAGAAATCTCCTTTTTGGAATGGGGATTGATGCAAGCACTGATTCAGGACTTTCCTTGGAAAGTAGGGGTGAAAATAAGACAGTAGGTTCACTAGAAAGTAAGGGTAGCAATGGCCCAGGTAGCCTGCCCAACAACTATTTGCTGGGCTTGGACTTAGCTAAGCTTGAGCAATTTTCTTGTCAGGCTTGGGCTCAGGTCATTTTTAGCCCAGCTCAACCCCATTTTGGACGTCATTTCCATCCTCTGGCGATCCTTGGTTTCATTCCTCTAAAATATCTATTTCTTTTGTGCATGTGTACCTGGGATCAACCTCTCACGTTGGATGTGGGCCGTTCATCATGTTGACTCATTGGATGTGGATCATTCTTCATGTGGAGCTCACCATTGATGACCCTCCATCGTGTGGGCCTGGCCTTTGAAATGGGCTGTCCATCATGTGCGGCCCACCGTAGATGTGCACCATTCATCATTAGGAGCTGACCTTTGATGTGCACTGTCCATTATTTGGGTTTCCACATCCATCATGTGGGGTCCATCAATGTTAATTGTCCTTCATGTGGGACCGCTCAATGTACATTGCCCCATGTGGAGCCCACATTTGATGTGTCCATCGTGCGGGCCTCGCCTTCTAAGTGGGCTTTCCATCATGCAAGGCCGGCCTTGAATGTTGGCCATTCATCATTAGGGGACTGTCCATTTTGTGAGATCCACCTAGATATGGGTTGTCTATCATGTGGGGCCACACTTTGACGCGGGCCATCCATCATATGGGGCGAACCTTCATGTTGGGTCACTTAATATGGGGCGTCCATCAGGTGGTGCCCACTTGATGTGAACTATCCATCTTATGGGGGCCACACTTTGACGTCGGCCATCCATCATTGGAAGTTACTTTGTCCATTATGTGTGCCCACCTTGATGTGGACCTTTCATTATGTGGAGCCCCACCTTCAACATGGGTCCACAATGTCGGCCCACCTTCAATGTCCGCCATCCATCATGTGGGTCCCACCTTTGATGTGGTTCGTACATCAGGTGGGGCCACTTGATGTGGATTGTCCATCATATGGGAATAGACCTTGATGGGGGTTATCCATCATGTGGAGCTCACCTTTGATGCATGAGGGCCCACCTTGATGTGGACAATTAATCTTGTGGGCCTAACCTTCAATATGGGTCGTTCGTAGTGTGGGCCCACCTTTGACGGCAACCTTCCATAATGTGGGGCCAAACTCCAATGTCATCCATTTTGATGTGGATCGTCCATCATGTGGGGCCACATTTTGATGTGGGCCATCCATAATGTGAGGCCCCAACACAATATGTGTTGTTCATCATGTGGGCTCACCTATGAGAGAGAAGGTAAAGAAAAGAGAAGAGGGCAAGATGGAATTACCTAAAAAGTTTAGGGATAAACTTGTCTCAAAATTAGCTCAAACTCTATATATGTAAGCTGTTATCCCTACAGAATTCGTCTAATTTCAACGTGCATGTGTGGATGTATGGTTCCTAGTTTCAGGCCATGGTGTCTAAACGCAGGAAGCTAGAGTTCCACCAGATGTTGTTAACCTTCTTCCAGGATTTTAAAAATGGTCATGGTAGAAAATCATGTTTTAAAAATATTTTACTTTGATAGAATATTTAGGGACCGCCAAAGGGGGTTTTGAGCCAAAAACCCTCTCAATTTGGCTTCCGCATTCAGAAACACTTTAAAAAACACACAACCTAATATAAATGCTCCACTTAACAAATTGGAGCCCTAAACCGATCCGAGTTGACTGATTTGTTGATGAAAACAGGCTCTTAGGATTGGGTACACGTATTGCTAATGGTTTGGTGATGCATACGTTATGCCTCGCTAGTTTATTTTTATTTTTATTACCAAAATCCTTTGATTGGTGCTGAAGAGTATGACAGCTAACGCAAACTGTTCGCAGTCCATTAATGAAGGGTTCATGCTATTCAGGCATCACCCAATCCATGTGGGAACCATCAAGTCAACAGTTTCGATCACTCCAATTTGAGCCCCATATGTAATACTGGTTGTGGCCAGGATTGAATTCAGACGTATTCAGACATTTCCTACTTCTATTCTCTTCTGCATATTCCTCATTTTCTATACCCCTTGCTTTTAGTTAAGTGAATCTTGGATCCTTCTTAGTCTTTTTTAAGCTTGGTGCACCAGATGCCAAGTTTTCTTGAACCACGACCCTTCACTTTTTACCATTTTCATTGTTGGATTTTGCATCATTGCCTCTTTGTTCTTTTTTGCTTTGTTACCATTTTTTTTTTTCAAATATACAGTGTGGTCTCCTTGGTAATGTTTTGAAATAGTGGTCCGCTAGTTAATTTCTGACCTTTCGATAACTAGTCTAGCCCTTCGGCACAAGGCCTTCTCGAAACCTTGAAAATCCCTAAGATACCCTACGGGTGGTTAAAGATGCCTAATCTTTTCCCTCACCATCACCGATGTCCTTATTTAACATCTCCAATCTCAGACCTTGTCCAAGATTCAACTTAAATTGAAGCGTAATTGATTTCCCAACCAAGGAGAATCTATAGATCTATCCGATTGTAGATTCTAAGCTTTCCTCAGCTAGTAGCGACTCAAGTCTTTTAAACGCACTGTTCTGAGTGCACGCACACACCTTGGTGAGTGGGTCCAACCATGTTATTAACATTCTAATGGTTGGATCAACCTGATTTTTGGGACATCTCATTTTCATTGTAGGATAAAATTACTGAATGGGCAAGATGTCATACCAAGCACCATGTTGAGCCGCACTAGTTGGATGTACTTGTGTGTAAGCATTTCTCAGTTGATGTGTGCCCTCCACATGGATGTGGAGCTTTTTATGTGGATGCTCATTTTTTTCTATGATGTACCCCACCTAATGGTTGGATCAACCTGATTTTTGAGGCACAGGAAACAGTGCCAATAATGACACCCACCTTGATGTTTATTTGCCATCCAACATGTTCATAAGGTCACATAAACCTGGAAAACACAAATATCAGCTTGGTCACCAGGGATATATCCTGGTGACCCAATCACCATCCTGCTGTTTTTTCAAGCTCAATAGCCTTTAAGAGCCTTTACCCAGGATTCTGTAGCATGGCCCACGCCCAAAGCTCCTTTGGAAGAATTCTAGGCTTGACCTTTTCAACTTGAAATGGGAAAGACATGCAGCAGCCAAAATCCTCAATGCTAACCTTTTAAACCAAACCTGCAAGATCTTAAACGGAAGAATGCAATCCCTGAGAGACATAAGCATGGCAGCAGCACAAAATTGCATTACAAAGCCAAGCTCTAACTGCACATCTGAGTTTCAATCACACCATTGTCCACACTCTTATTAAAATCACAAACACAAGCAATCCAAGCTCGTCTTCACATCCCTTCACACACATTTAAATCTTAGGTTGTGGCACATTTAGTAATACAACAACACAACATTAAAAGTAGGAAGAGATCCTCTTCCAAAACACACTGAACAATGTCCACAGACTCCTTAAAATCACAAACCCGAGCAGCTCGAGAAGCAAGCCCGTTGCTAGTAAAGTACTAATACTACTTGCCTACTACAGGGCCAAGCCCCTTCATAGGCATTTTTTGTACAAGAGACATTTAGGACTTTGAACATCACAACTGTCCTGGAAACTGCTAGCATTTTTTAGGACTGTTTTTCAAGCGATGCAAGGCCTTAATGCCACTTAAGCCAAGAATGATTTGCCTTCATAACAACCACATGGTGGTGTGGACAAGCCATCGACCGAGGCCCATCAGACCAATCATAAATGATGATCCAATGAGCCCCTCCATCTGGTTGCCACAGGGACAGGGTTCGTGCAGACTGTCGCACAGCTCTTCAGTAAGCAAGTGCTACAACTCACAACCCCCTATTATGTCCCCACGATCAAACTTTTAGCAAGTCACAGCAGCCATCTGCCGTGACCCACTTGCTAGTGATTCCGATGCTCGGCCCACCATCCATCACATTTGCGAGAGGATGAAAAGCAGAGGGGCGGAGATGTTCCATCTGAAAGCGATCTACATCACCCCGTGAATACATACTAGTCACCTCTGATCCAGATAGACTCGAGCCGCTGCATCCTTCCTTTGCTGAATTCAAATTCCCGCTATCAGATCGCTGCTGAACTTCGGAACTTGGAGAGCCAACAGCCTGAGTAAGAGGCCCACCGCTCATCTTGACACTGTCACCCCCACCTTTTCCACTGCTCGCCTCCTTCATGTTCAGGAACCGACCACCGCATCCCCTTTTTCGACGCATTGCATGAAGATGACGGGATTCATGCAGATAAGGCTGAGGATAAATAAGAAAATAAAAAATATAAATCATGTGTGATATGGGATCTGAGAGAGATGGAAAAATGACCAAGGTACACATTACTATTTAAGAAATTGAGACTTAACTAGGAATGGAAGTGGTCGCATTCACGTTCTTTTTGCAAGTGCTAGGAATTGAAGTGGACGCATCTTAAATTTTGTTATGTTCCTAATTGAGTTTCTTCCAAGTTCTGCAAGCTTTAAGATGGGTTGGGTTACAGCAGCATGTTATGTGGAAAAATCAAATTTAGCTTTCTCTGGATCAATGCGGGTTAATTCAATAAACAAAAAATCCTCACTGTATCCTGAAAATTCTGAAGTTCTAAAAATAAAGAAATTTGATCATACATGGTGAATTTTCTGCAAAATGGAAGCTGGAACTTTGGCCATGTAGAAAACATGGCCATTCTATTCATATTGGACCGACTCGGATGCCGTGTGTCCTAGGAAAATCCAATACTGAGCATGTGTGCATGCTCAGTATGATAATATTACAAGATTGTATTTTCCTTACATAATATTATCCTACTAGTATAAAAACACATGCACGTGCGCGCACACACACACCTGCGCGTGTTCGTGTCTTGACTATCCATTTTTCATCATGTTGATACACACGTTGCGCATCTGCATGCACACAAATACATATATTGAATGTGTGCACACAAGTGTGTTTAGATGGGCATGCTAACATCCCAAAACTTTTTACATGACGCGTGCCACATACAATTGGCATTATCATCCGATCGGTGATTTTTTCTTTTTCAAGTGGCACATGCGACGTCCATATATTGACTATCCATTTCTCATGCTATTAATTAGATGGTTAAGATCATCCGATTGGCATGATTTTTCACTGTTAAGAGTACACAGCTCTGTGTGTAAATGGAGAGCACCATAATTGTGTTAGTGTACACAATCTTGTGTACACCTACAATTCATCATGCCTATGTATATCATCTAGGATTTTATTTGATTTGATCTTGTTCAAGCTTATCTTTGTAACCAATTCATATTTTGTTCAAGCTTATCTTTGTAACCAATTCTTAATTATAAATAAAAGGTCATTAGAGAGGAGCATTAAGCGCTCCAAGCCTCATTCAATTCCACATGTTCTCTCTCTCTCTCTCTCTCTCTCTCTCTCTCTCTCTCTCTCGACATTCACCATGGCTCTCCCCCAATTGTACAAATGAATGAACGGTCTAGATCGGTGATTGGAATTGGCACTTTGTCACTCAAAATAATGGGGGCATTGCTAATGTCCCAATGAAGGTGGGGACATTAGCATTCCTACTGTGTTTGATGATCCAGTGCTTTCATATAGTGCTCCCAATTGAATCTGGACAACTGTACAATCCAATTGATCAATCTGTGTTGTCCATCACATCCCACCCATATTTCATGGGCTACTATGCAAACATCAAAGTGATTGGATGATCCAGACCATTGAAAGTATGGCTGTAAATGGTCGGGTATAGCCAACAAAACCAGACCCATTTACTAAATGGGTCGGTCCAAATTTTAGACCCAGACCCTTTTAATAAAAGGGTGGGTCTAGGTCGAGTTTGAGTTAAGCCATCAAACCCATTTATAAATGGGTCTAGGTCTGGTAGAAGGAGATCCACCCAGACATTTATAAATGGGTTGGGTGTAACGGGTCTCATTTTCCTATGTTACTTGTCAAGGTATGCAAGCATTTTTTCTGGGTTTAAAACCGAGTCTGAACGGGTTTGAGTTCGGATGGGTCCCTTGCAACATAGACTAAACCCGCCCATTTACTAAATGGGTTTGGGTCCAGTCGGGCTTAATATAAAGCAAACCAGATCCAGACCTGTTTAGCAATTGGGTCTGTTCTTGGACCCAGAACCATACCATATAACAAATGGGTCAGGTCTGGGTCCCTCATCGGGTCTGTTGACCCATTTACAGCCTGAATTCAAAGTTGCCTCTCTTTTTCCGGCCGTCAGTTTTCTAGGCCACGGATGGGATGGTTGTCTGATAAAAGTGATGCTTTGGAACATAAGCGATCCAAGATGATCCCCAATAAATAGATGGCTTAAATGATTGATTGGATCTACTTCTACATAAATGATCACGATATCGTTTTTATTGGTGATTGATCAATCAGCTAGAATCATTTGATTGGTGTGGTTTTTGCACAGTAGCCCAAGCAATGTGTTATGGGCATCATCCATAGTCTGGATTGATAGATTGGACTATGCAACTAGGAGCATTGTAACTAATGGTGCTCTGATAGCACAGGATCATTTCTCTCTCAATATATAACTACTTAATGAGAATTGAGAACCATATAAATATCACATAAATAATAGCCAAAAGAAAAAAGGACATACTAAGGTTCTGTCTAAAGAGCTATGTCGCTGTGGGCTGAACCCAACATACATACAGACTGTCCTTTTTTTTTTTTTTGACAAGGGCAGAAGCATCCATTTTACATGAAGAATAAAATAGTTTGTCATATTTCCGCAATATTGATGTCCATACAAAAGATTCTAGTGAATGGATGCATACCTTCCTAGCTTTGATCACTTTGTTCTCCAGCTCTGCTTTTGCTCGAGACTGTCGGCGCCGAAGAATCCCATGGTACTGCTTAGCATTTACAAAAATTGGCCCGTTTTCTGTCATGTTTAACGGCAACAGCATCCGACCATGCTTCATGGAAAAAAAAAACAGAAATACACATGGATAAAAGACTGCCTCAACAAATCTTTCATTTCATTGTTTTTAACTGATTAGTAATGAACTAAATGAATCTTTTTTTAATCTCTCTCTCTCTCTCTCTCTCTCTCTCTCTCTCTCTCTCTCTCTCTCTCTCTTTTTCTTTTTTTCACTTGTATGGCATGGATGACTGACAATGGTCTGATTCTCTGCTCTCTTTTAATCACCGTTGTCACAGTTTGACAACCAATCGCCAGATGAAAATGTGCTCTACCAAATAAACTGAAAGGCACACTACTTAGGGCTGTCAATGACCGGGCCTAGGCCATCTGGATTTTGTGCCAGCCTGCTTCGGCCAGGCTTGGGCTGGAATATTAGACTCAATGGCCAGTCCCGGGCCTAAAATTAAAGCATGGTTATCAATCAGGACAGGCTTAGGCTGCTTTTAAGAGCCTGTTGGTTCAGCCCGTTTAAGGTTTCAATGGCATGTTTTTCATATATCATGAATGGTGGGCACCCTAATGAACAACTTGGATCTCATGCAGAAGTTGACGGCTGGGCTCGGGCATAGGCTGGACGCTCAAGCAGTGCATAGTAATCATGGGAAAAGCTTAGGATTGTTTGTTCTGGCCCATCAAGGGTCTGTGCCAGGCTCGAGCCTAAGTTTTACTTTGCAAGTTTTGCTTGGACAAACCTTGGCCAAGCCTAAGCCCATGCCATTTAGAGCCCTAATGTAACTTAGTGATGCATGCAAGGAACCTAAAGCCAGAACTTAGCAAACTTGGGTTGCTAATAGATTAATAGATGTGTCAAAGCCAAAACAAGCCAAAGCAAGCCATGAATGTTAACCAAAGTCAACAATGATCAAATCAAGTCACCACTAGTTTTCATCCAAATCCTGGATATACATCTGTGCTTTCCTACCTTCTGACATTTTCAGAATTTTTCGAAAAACAGGATTTTGAAATGTGAGCTGCAAAATGTCTTTATTGACCTGGAGAAAGTTTATGATAGGATCCCTAAAGAGTTAATCTAATGTGTGTTAGGAAAGAAAAGAGTTTCAAGAGGATATATTGACATGATTAAGGATATATAGAGGGAGAGGTAACAAATGTGAGGACCACTAGTGGAGAGACAAAAGGAGTTCCCAATTACTGTAGGCTTGCCCTAGGGATTAGCATTGAGCCCCTACCTTTCTGCATTGGTTATGGACGAGTTAACGAGGCATTTGTAGGAAGAGATCTCATGGTGTATGTTGTTTGCAAATCACATAGTTTTGATTGACAAGACAAAGGAGGGTGTAAACACAAAGCTAGATTTGTGGAGGGTGCTTTGAATATAAAGGATTTAAAAGTAGTTGGACTAAAACAAAGTATAAGGAGTGCAATTTTAGTAACAATAGGGTGGAAGTGAGGAATTAATTAAGATTGTTGACCAAGTTTCCCAAAATGATGACTTTCGATATCTTGAGTTGATAATTCATTAGTTGAGAGATTGAGAAGGATGTTGCCCATAGAATTCAAGTTAGGTAGAAGATATGGAGACGTGCCTTTGGAGATTCATGTAATCATAATCTACCACTAAGACTGAAAGGAACATTTTATAAGATAGCTATAAGACTAGCCATGCTTTATGGGACAAAATGTTAGGCAGGTAAGGAACAAAATGTTCATAGGATAAATAAGGAGGTTGAGACGATGAGTGGTAAGACAAGGAAGGATAGAATTAGAAATGGATGTGTTTGAGGGAACTTATGAGTAACACCAATAGGTAATAAGATGAGAGAAAGTAGACTTAGATGGTTTGGTCATGTACAATGGAGACCAAGAATTGTGTCTATTAGGAGTGAGTTGGTACAAGCTGACAGCTCTAAAAGGGCAAGGGGAAGGCCAAAAAGGACATCAGTGGAGGTAGTGAGAAAAGACTTGATCACCTATAGTCTAACTAAAGTTATGACCCTTGATAGAATGGAATGGCGGAATATGATTGATGTAGTCGACCCCAATTAATTGGGATAAGGCTTAGATGATGATGATGAAGACACATGGGTGTCTCTCTTTTTTTTTTTCTTCTTTGTTTTTTTCCTTTTTGAAGAACGACAATTTTTAAGGAAAAGGAACTTGCAAACTTTGAAGAGAGGCAAAGAGTTTCCAACTATAAGTGGCGCCCTCTCATTAACTACGACCCTAGCAAGGGTGTTGGCCACCTCAATCTATGTAGCGTGGAGCGTGTGCTATTTATCATGTAGAGTAGGCTACTCGCGACTTAAGTTATTTGCATGAGCTACATAGTGTTAAGGCTAAGCTACACGCGTAGCTATTTAAAACAATGATCACGAGATATTGTCAGGATTACTTTTAAACTTACCTGATATTGTTAATAGATGTGATACATATCAACGATATCGAGACAGTGGGTGTGGATGTAGGATGTAGTGGGCACAAATGTTGGGGGCACAAATGTTTTTTTTTTTTTTGGGGGGGGGGGGCGGGTTCGGATATATTGTGTTTTGGAACTCATATTGTGTGAATTAAACAACACATAGTTTAAGACCCTATATAAAAGAAACTTATTACGCATTTTTGTTCCACCATTTTCCAAATGTTTCCCTTAGACAGCGATGCATTCCCCCAAACATGCGATATCTCCCATGTGATAATACTGTTATGTTTGCAAATCTCAAGGGTGCGATACATGCATCGATATCGATATTGAAAACATTGAAAAAGGGTGTGCGATACATGCATCGATTTTGATGTTAAAAACATTGAAAAGGGTGGGCAATACATGCATCGATGTTGATATTGAAAACATTGAAAAGTGTTAGTCTCCGACTCCTATGGCTTTGAATTTGAAGAAGAAGCCCAATTAACAACATTGCTAAAATCATCTTATACAATCGAAGGAACTAAAATGAGGACCCGAAGATGGTAGGCCTAGACGAAGTGCTCTACATTATACTTCATGGGATTTTTTTTTTGGGGGAGACTTTCTTTTTTTAGAGAGGGGACATTGCTATTTGATTTTGATATTGGGACTACAAAGTTCCTCAATGCATACCTTTTCTTTTTAGGAGAAAAAAAAACTTTATTAGAAAGAAAAGAAACAATAGATACAAGAAGGATGGAAAGGCATCATCCGATCATACAAAGGGGAGGAATCACCCATACGAAGGGGCAATGCATAAACACATGGTCAAACCAATTCCTCACCCCATGAGCACATAAAACTGCAATTTGGCACCATCATCTACCTTTTCATAAGTTGGTCAATTGTTTGCACCAACTAGCCATGTAAAAGCGACCATGCAAGGAGGGCTCATGACCTTCCAAACGTGATAAATTGGGTCATGGATCCTAGAGGATTAGCAAGTGGAGAAGATTGCATAAAAGGATTTCATAGAGAAATGACCCAACTTCTTAGGACTCTAGACCACCTACCTGACCCTCTCTTAGCCACAAAAATATCTTGGCTACAGTAGCACAAACCGTGAAGTGAACTGAGAATAGATTTAGGTGCAAGAGCAAGGATGCATCTGTTTCAAAATGTTTCCAAATATAAATGGGTAAGTGGCAGGAGCAGGAGTAGAAGCACCAGTTTGAAGTGGGGTGAGGCACCAAGTTAGAAGGACCGTCTAATTAAGAACTTGGCCATGTGGTAGCGCCATGAGACCCATAAACTCTTGCATCTCTTTGTCGAATTCGGTGCCCACACCATATGATCACCCTTTATGCTTCTTCATCTTAAGCCACTCTAAAAGAGTCTAGGATATGCCAAAGAGAGGGGCTTGTCTCCACACTACCTATCACTACATAATCGAATTCAAGAGCCATCCCCCAAATAAATGTCACTCCCTTCGTAAGGGAAGGCACACTTTGAATACTGCTTTACAGAGACCAAAAGAATTGTATAAAGATGATTATTGAGTAAATCATCTATTGACATGGAGTTTATCACTCCCCTAAACAAGCCTCCACGCATCAAATGGCGACCTAACGCCTATCTGGATGGAAATTTTTTTTTTTGGGGGAATTTTCGTCAAAATTTCTGGAAATTCTAGAAAAAGTTTTTTTTTTATTCAAATATATTGCTTTGGGGGCTAATTTTGTTAAGATCTACATAGATTTGAGGAGGGTTTTTTTTTTTTTTTTTTTTTTGTCTTTTAAATATTATGTTTATTTTTCTTCAATTTCATTTTTTTTGTTAATTGTTTTATGTTTTATTATTTATTTATTTATTTTTTAAAAAATATGTTGAAATGTAATGCTTAGGGGTCTAGTGGGGTTATTTTGCATCATATCAACATCATATTTGATTGGTGACTTGGTTATTGTTGGGGACCCGATTTGGGGAAAATTAGAAAATTGACCGATTTTTAAGTCTTTTTTCCTCGTTCAAAATTTTAAATTTATTTTGTAATTAGTTATATTCAATTCAAAATTTCTTTGTAAAAATTATTGTCTTAAATATGTTTAGTTTCTTAATTGATGTTGGAAATTGATAACACATTTTCTTTATTATGGTGTTTGTGGCTTTGTGGCTTGTGCAGACTGCAGAGGCATTGTCTTGTCTAGTCTACTATTGTGTATTGAATTTGATTGACCATCGTTGTATTTGTGGGTGATGGTTGGGAATGAGAATGAGATGTAGGGTGGAAGTATGGAGTAAGGATAGGTGGGAATAGACAACAAATTATGTGCAAGTTTTGAAGCAGGAGCGTGAGTAGGGGCATAACCTAATTAAAACAACACGTGGCCCATGAAAAGGGTCAAGTTTTAGGGTGTCCAAGCGTCCCTCAGGCACTAAGGGAGGAGATGAAGAAGAACTAAGAAGAAATCAAAGGTAAAAATGCGATGAGGGAGAGAGAAGAAGGCTATGCTTGATGCATGTAGAGCAAAGGTGTTTGGGGTTCCCAGGGGAGGATTCGAAATGGGAGGTGACGATTGCGAGAAGGGAAAGTTTACAATCTCGACAGGAAGATGAGCAGTGTCAAATGTTTGAGAGGATTGGATCGGTTCAAATGTTTTGGGGGCGCTAGGGCAGGGTTACGTCATGCCTTTCGCATGCGACAACAAGATCCACAATCTTCTTCGCCCAACCCCCACCCCCCATATTCACAATCTTGATGACGAAAGGGAGCTACGAGCACCTCCTAGTAATAATGTTGTCAAATTGCATATACAATCACATGCGATTAACATATGTTATTTGCATATGCGATCGCGTTTTTTTAATTTATTTATTTAAATAAAAATAATAATAAAAATGAAAAAATTGAAAAAATTTCATAACAAAATCTAAAAATTAGGGAAAACTTGCCTAGGTGATTGGATAACGTGTTTTACTTATTTCATTATAGTTTGAGTGTTTCACTTCGTTATATATTTAATTATTTGTATTATATTTACATAAATTTTAACAAAACAATCAACAAGCTACATTAAGAGAGAATTAATTATTAAAAAAATTCAAACATAGAAATTTTTATTGATAAATGGATAACTTGATAACTTGAAACAACTTACAAGTTACAAGTTACAACTTAATGTAGCCTTGTAGAGAGATTAGATTAAGAGAGTGAGAGATTGTAAGCTTTAGAGTGGAGATCAAGAGTGAAAATGTGAGGGATTTGAGTGCCTATTTGTAGGCAAAAGTGGCTGAAATTACAAAAAAATAAAAATAAATAAAGTCTTAACGGTCATATTTCTGACCATTGGGCCATTATGTGATTGCATATGAAGTATGCGATCGCATATTAGTGGCATATAAAAGTATGCCATGGCATATTGCCATGGTCGCATATGCCATCATGGCAAATGCAATCTCTTCCATAATATGCGAATATGCGATCACATTTGACAACATTGCCTGGTAATGAGATAGTGTTTAGAGAGGCCACTAGCACATGAAAGAAATTGAAACACATGGTCAAAACAAATCGTGGATAATCTTGGAAAGACAGCTGCAAAGTTGTTCTTGCACAATAATATTCCTCAACATGTTAGTAATTGCCCATACTTTCAAGTGTTTGTGGATGCAGGACCTGGGATTAAAGCATTCAATTCTTATGACATAGATTTGAAGTATTCAAATGGTGTACAATGAAGTGTTGACTTATGTACAATCATTTAGAAGGATATGGGCAAGTAGAGGATGCACAATCAGGTGTGATGGTTGGACTGGCCCAACAAGATTGAGTATGATAAATTCATGGTCTACTCCCACTTGGGTACAGTCTTTGTTAGAGCCATCGATTCATCTAATGAAGTTAAGTATACTAGTTATATATTGGGCCTAATGGATAGAATAATAGAAGAAATTGGGAGGAGTAATGTGGTGTAGGTTGTCATTGATAATGAGACATCATATAAGGCGACAGAAAAATTTCTTATGGAAAAGAGGCCTCATCTATTTTGGTCACCTCATATAACACACTGCATTGACCTCCTCCTTCAGGATATTGGGAAGAAGCCTAATCTGTCGACACTGGTTGAAAAGGCATGGTTGATCATGACATCTATTTACAATCACAATTGGATAATTGCTCTTATGAAGAAATTCACAGGTGGGCGAGAATTGTTGAGGCATGGGGAGACTAGATTCACCCCAAATTTCATAGCCATGGAGAGTTTGTACACTCATAGAGGGGCACTTAACGATGATTCCATCTCAGCAATGAATTAACTCAAAGTATGAACAAAAGACGAGTGGCACGCTTAAGAAGATGTGTGCGATTATAAGAGACAAAAAGTATCGAAAGAAAGTCCTAAAAATTATGAAAGCAATGGAACCTTTGATTAAGGTTCTTCGACTAGTGGAAAATGATGATACGCCAATGGTGGGCTTTCTTTATGAAGCTATGGACAGAACAAAGTTGTCAATTAAACGTGATTGTAAACACTACAAGGATTATTGGAAGCTCATAGATAGGTGCTGAAATAAATAGCTTCACCATGATCTCCATGTGGTAGGTAAACATAAGTTACAGTGATTAAATTTAGTTATTCTTTTTCCTTGGTTCGGTTCTTTATGTAGTATTGATATGTTCTATTGTTCTCTTTTTTAATCAACTTGTATGCTTCTTTTTAAACCCACAATTCCGACATGCGACAACATATAAAGAAGCTGATGAGATAGTAGGTTGGTGCAATTTGGAAGAGGAAGGAAGAAGAAATGAGAAGGAAAGAAGAAAAGAAGAAGAAAGAAAGAAGACAGAAGAGTTAGAAATGAGGGACGATCGTGTGTAGGGTTTAAAGCCATAACATACCCTTTTGTAATATTAGAAAAGAGTTCTACTACATACTCCTGAGGAGCACAAGGAAGAGTGCATACTCGCACTAATAAAATACATTACATTACACTCCTTATACTCCCCCTCAAGTTGGAGTATAGATGTTGATCATACCCAACTTGCCAGTAAGACGAATAAGAGCATCGTGAGTAAAAGACTTGGTGAGGACATCAGTTAGTTGTTCTCTAGAGAGAACGAAGGGAGTAGCAATCTCTTTGTTAGCCACCTTCTCCCAAATAAAGTGACAATCAATTTCAATGTGTTTCATACACTCATGAAATACTGGGTTGCTGGCAATGTGGAGGGCAGCTTGATTATCACAATGCAAAGGAATGGGGTGGGAAGGACCATAGCCAAGTTCCTACAAAAGGGTGTGAAGCCAAATAAGTTCACATGGCATGAGCCATCGCCCTGCACTTAGCTTCAACAGACAATCGAGAAACTACTGATTGCTTCTTGCTCTTCCAAGTGACAAGATTGCCACCTACGAACGTACAATACCCAGAAGTGGACCACCGATCATGTAAATTGCCAGCACAGTTAGCATCAGAGTAACCCGAAAGATGAAGATGACCATGTTGCTGAAAAAGCAGACCATTCCCAGGAGCATACTTGAGATACTAAAGAATCCAATACACGGCCATCAGATGCGTTGTACGAGGGGTATGCATGAATTGACTAACAACCCCCACAACATAACAGAGATCTGGCCGGGTAATAGTAAGATAAATAAGTCGACCAACCAATCGATGGTACATCTCAGGATCAGAGAAAGAAGCACCATCGTCGGGGACAAGTTTCATAGTAGC
The DNA here is from genome assembly GCF_029962835.1 of Magnolia sinica. Lineage (NCBI taxonomy): Eukaryota > Viridiplantae > Streptophyta > Magnoliopsida > Magnoliales > Magnoliaceae > Magnolia > Magnolia sinica. The sequence continues at coordinate 68,398,998 of NC_080578.1, read as the reverse complement.
ATCCCCAGGCGTTGCGACAAGCAGTGTTTTAAATATCGATGATATTGGCCGATATATCCCATGATATATCTTGTATCCCACCTGTGCAATACGAAACACACAAGTAGTGGGATATATCCCACATGTTCAATCCGATGAGCATTTTTTAATTTTTGATTCCTTTTTTTCCCCCCTGTAAATCATGTTAAATCAATGTCTAATTGTTACAAAACATGAAAAATCATGGATTGAGAGCTTCGATTTCGAGATTTGGAGGAGAAGGACAGAGTTGCAGAAAACTCTAAAAAAAAATCAAAATTTTCCCAATTTCTCACAAATCGGTCTCAATCTTTGTGTCCAAACATAAAATCAAACATGTATGTAACCTAATCTAGCGATTCTTCTTTTGCTTTTGAATGTATTTATTGTGTTTCCACATATCTTCTTGCATTTATAAATTATATGAATATACTTGCATCAATTCAGTTAAACAATGCATAGATTAGGACCACATGCAAAGAAAGCCTATTATGTGCACTTGTTTTTTGTAATGTTTTGATTTGTGTGTATTGATGTCTTTTTTAACAATCACTGAAATTTCATTAACAATTCGACCAATTTCCAATGTTTCCCCATGTTTCCAACAACAACGATATATTACGCGATACAACCAATATATGCCATGCGATAACCGATACGAATCCATATCCTAAGGGTGCGATACGTAATGTGATACCGATATTTCGAACACTGGTGGCAGGTTTGCAGCCTAGTATACCAGTCTTTGAAAGCAAGTCAAGAGCATATTTTCTTTGAGAGAGAACCACTCTCGATTTTGATCGAGCAACTTCAATTCCCAAGAAGTACCGAAGGGTCCCTAGGTCCTTGATATTGAATCGGGTTTTGAGAAAAGATTTAATAACAACCATTCCTTCAATGTCATCTTCAGATAATACAATATCATCCACGTAGACAATCAGGACCATAAATCCTATGGGTCGATGACAAATAAAAAGGGAGTGACCGGCCTAGTGGTGGAAAAATCCAAAGTCCATAAGAGCACGACTAAACTTATCAAACTAGGCATGAGGAGATTGTTTGCGACCATAAATAGACTTTCGTAGTCAATATACTAGGGGAGAATCGTGAGGATCATGAGGCATGGAAAAACCGGGAGGTTGGTCCATATAGACCTCATCAAGATCACATGAAAGAAGGCATTCTTCACATCTAGTTGGAATAAGGGTTATGACAGATTCACTGCTATAGAGATAAGTATATGAACGGAGTTAAGCTTGGCTACTGGAAAGAATGTCTTAAAGCAGTCCACACCATATGTCTAAATAAAGCCCTTTGCAACAAGATGCTCCTTATACCGTTCAACAGAACCATTAGGGCGAAACTTGGTGGTGTATACCCATCAGCATCCAACAGTTCTTTTGCCCTCAGGTAAGGGAACCAACTCCCAAGTTTTGTTCTTTTCAAGTACTTGCATCTCTTCCATCATAGCCTTAGTCTAGTCAGGGCTATGCAAGGCGTCCTTGAGATTATGCGAGATGGTAGAGGAAGATATGGAAGCGGCAAAAGACTAGAGGGAAGGTGAAAGATGATGGTAGGAAACAAAATTAGTAATGTGATGCTTTGTGCATGAGCAGGAAGATTTACACAAAGCAAACGGATGGTCGCCATGAAGTTGAGATGAAGGGATTATACTAGAACCATTAGGAGGAGCAAATGAAGTGGTAGGTTGATGATCTGTAGAAGGTTTAGCTCGCTGATGATAACAAGTATAGGCTTCGGAGCAAGCAAGGGAAGAATTGCATCATCATCGAGATATACAGCTAGGAGAGGAGTGGAGTTTGAATTAGAGTGTAAAAGCTCCCCCTAACTAGGAGGCAAATAATGCATAGATCTCCCTTCAGCAGAAAAGTATGAAATTTCTTTAAAAATGGTGACATCCACGAACACAAACCTCTTATGGGTCAATGGATCATAGCACATGCACCCTTTCTGAGACTTGGAATAACCTAAAAATACACACTTTATGGCCCGAGGACTCAACTTGTCATCACTCCCATCTAGGAGCTGAACAAAACATGTGCACCCAAATACTTTAGGGGGTAGGGGAAAAGGTTTGTCCCGTGTATACAAAAGTTCAAATGAAGATTTGTGAGATAGTACTCGAGACTGAATACGATTAATCAAGAAGACAACAGTAAGGCATCACCCCATAACCATTTTGGAAGATTCATACCGAGAAGGAGAGCCTGAGTGACTTCAAGGAGAAGACAGTTCTTTCGCTCAACTACCATATTTTGTTGAGTTCTTCGAGGACATAATGTGCGGGATAAGATACCATGCTCTTGCAAGAAGGACAAAAGAGCATTCGACAGATATTCACCCCCATTATCAGAATACAAAACTTTGATGGGGCATTGAAATTGGTTAGTCACTATTTCATTGTAGAAAAGTTTGAACATATCAAAAACTTCATTCTTGAATTTTAGAAGATAAACCCAAGTCATCCTAGTGCAATCATCAATAAACATAACAAAGTATCGATATCCAAAAAGAGAGGTGACAGGAGCGGGTCCCCAAACATCCGAGTGAACCAACTCAAAGGGGGATGGGTTTCCCCTCAGATACATTAGGAGGAAACATAGCTTGGTGATGCTTAGAGAACTCACAAGTTTCACATGCGAAAGGTTTGATACAGATATGGAGGGGAATAAAAGTTTGAGCCTAGACAATGATGGATGCCCTAAACGGCAATGCCATCGGGACACAGACTCCTTATCCGAGGACAAAGCACTGGAAGCTATAGTGGGTGCATCATCAAGGAAATAAATTTCTCCACGTTCATGGCCCGCACCAATCATCCGCTTCATTTGGAGGTCCTGAAACACACAATAAGACAGAAAGAAAGTCACCGAGCAATTCAAAATTTTCGTAAGATAGCTTACAGAAAATATATTTAAGGGGAAGCTAGGAACATGCAAGACTAATGATAAGTGCATAGTAGGAGAGATGGTGATGAGACCCGATCTAGATACAAAGGTTTGGCTTCCATCAACAAGTGTAACAGAATGTGATCGAGTAGAGGGAAAATAGGAGCCACATAGATGAGTCTTATTGGTGATGTGGGAGGTGGCTCCGGAGTCAATGACCTAAGAGGAAGGAGAGGCTACATGAAGTGTGGTACTTGATTGGGCTATGGAGGCTCTGGAAGTGTCAACAGAATGGTTGGTGCCCCCAAAATAAATGAAACAACGAGGTCCACCATGACCACATCCGCATTCACGTCCACCACGGCCACGTCCGCCATGATCAACATAATGGCCTCTGCCCCTAGTGTTTGATCCAGAATCTCGTCCCCGTCCTTGAGTATTCCATGTAGGAACTTGAGAGTCATAGCTAAATGAAGACCGGTCCTCAACAGCATACGCAAATCGATCAGATGTTGAAGACATCTTGTCCTCCATGCGGGTCCACATATAAGAACCTAAGAGAAAAGCAACTCAAGAGGAAGGCCACAACGTAGAGACAATCACTAGACTGAAGAAAAGTAACGCCAGATGGGGGGCCAAGGGCCCAAAAGCAAGAAAGAGGAAGCTATTCAGCAACCAAAGTCACAACAGACTCAACTTAGTCCAAATATCACCTCACGCATGAAGTTCAACAAGTAGCACATACACAGAGATCCAGTGTACAACCAGGCCCCCGAAGACTCAAAAACAGCACCCTGTTTGGCATCATTGCACCCCCAAATCCCATCCTTTCTTAGAAATACCACCATTAGGAGTTAAACATAGCCAATCCGAACCAACATGTGAAGGGAATCCAAGAAAACAACTACCGATTTAGGATAAATTGGAAAAAAAATCGAAATTATGGGCTTTGCTGTCGGAGAAGAAAAACGAGTAAAACATACCTTAAACATGCTCTAAAAATCCCAGAAAAATCACCATAATTCCTTTTAATTCAAGATCTATCAAACCATGTTCTCCCCGATCAAAAAAGAAGCTGGACGAATCGTATAACAACTGACGTCAGCAAAATCCTGTAGCGCTGATCAGCGTGGACTTACGAGGCTCTGATACCAAGTAGGTTGGTGCAGTTTGGAAGAGGAAGGAAGAAGAAATGAAGAAAAGAAAGAAGGGAAAAGATTTAGGAAAGAGGGACAATCGTGTGTAGGGTTTAAAGCCCTAACACACCCTTCTGTAATATTAAAAAAGAGTTTTACTACATACTCCTGAGGAACACAGGGATGAGTGCACACTCACACTAATAAAATACATTACATTACACTCCCTATAGAGATTGCCGGTTTGAAGAATATCATAAAAAGGTTGGAGCTAAACATTAGTCGACATGTTAATGCTATTAATGAAGTTAACCATTATTTACAAATATGTATTTTGAAATGCATTACGTATGTCACATATGTAGATTGAGTGGTAGAGGCTAAGACTAGTGGTACTTATTATTCGTTACCCTTTCACAGATAGAGATGTATGAACTGGCAATGGGTAGCTTTGGAGATCCACTTGCACGAGCTGCAATACAAAGAACAAAAGGCAAGTGTATAAAGTATAAAATATAAGCTATACATATATATATATATATGTATGTATATATATATATATATATATATATATATATGTATCTATATATATATATATATATAAAGTATATATATATATATATATATGTATATATAGATTCTTTATTTATGTAGCTCAACGGTGGGTTAATTATGGAGAAAGTGCACCTATTTTGCAGAATATTGTAATAAGAATCTTAAGTCAGTGTACCTCATCTGTCAGTTGTAAAAGAAATTGGAGAACTTTTGCCCACATCCACACTAAGTAGCAAAATTGATTGAAAAAGTTAAAGGTGCAAAGAAATGTGTTTATCCATTAAAATGAAAGGTTGCGTTTGAAAAACATGAAGAAATCGAGAGGGCAAGCTGACAACCAAGCGCAATATTGTCCAATAAAGTTGGACTATTTCTGTTGAAGATGACTTGAACAAAGGGAGAGATAAAGAAGCAGCCAAAAGTGAAGAACTTGAATACTCAAAACTTGTTACAGAAATTGCTAAGAGCCGTGATCCAGAGCAGATTATTTAAGAAGATGACGAAGGTGAATATAGTAGTAGTGTGATTAATACTAATAGTCATATCAGTGCCAATGATGGTGATAATGCACCTTCTGCTCGTGTTGCTCAACACACCATACAACTGTCTATAGATCGTAAGGTTGATGAGCACTGACGTGGTACACAGGGCCAGACTTACGAGTTTATAGAGTCACGATATAGCCAGCCAGGGGGGAGGAGCATGGAGAGGCTAGCACCAATGGCACTCATGGAGCACCGGGACATCAGGAGGCTTACGGATATCATGGATATGTGATGGGAACATCACGCACACACACGCACGCACGCCACCCCCTACGCACGTACGAAAGGAGAGGGAGGGCCCCACCATCGATCTGGCTCAATGACGACGTCTAAGGAGGGCCTCCTAGTTAGAAGACGGAGTTTTAGTTCATTAGAGTGAGCTTGATAATCAAGTAAAACTCATAATGGGATCTCATGATCGGGGCCCACTAGTCGGATTGATTTCATATTTTAGGTTTTGATTATTTATGTTATTTAGAATATCATGAACGCTTTAGATTTCTTTGATTAGTTTTTATTTTGGTTTACTTTATCGCCAAGTAATAGATTACACACATGGCACGAGTTTTGGGGTATAAAGTTTTCTTATAAATAGGCACCCCTTGTAGTTCTTTTGATTCATTGAAGTTTAATAAAAATTCCTACAAGTTTTTTTCTACTCTCTGAATTTCTGAGTTGTGGAAAAATTCAAGTAGGTGCGAAGCCCTCCCTTTTCGAAGGGCTAACTACTGTGGTGCGAAGCCACATCCATATCCGCCCCTACCCTCTTCCATCCATATATCTCACCTTCTACATCCATCCTCGCCTCGAATCCATCAGTTTTTGCACTAGTTCTTCTCCCTACAGCTAGTTTCCAGAATCTGGCTTTGCAGGAGGGTTGAAACTTCGGCGGAGCACCGCGTACAGCCAGTAGCTCGGATTGCCCTGAAACTTTGGGGGTTTAGATCCCACCCCTGGCCGACCAGGGCCAAGGAGTCGGTTTCCAGGTGTGGTACCCGCTCGCACGTGCGCCAGGCCCTGGCCCGCTGTCCGCTCGCGGGAATTGTCTCCCGATTCTGGTTTTCTCTTATTTTCCTCTTTTCATTCCTATTTCATAAACCCTAACCCTAGATTGCATGACCCTTAATTTATTTGCCCTTTTTTTTCATCCTAGGATTCCTTGAGTTGAAATTAGTGAATCCCTTGGATTAGGGACTGATTACTGTGCATGTGTGGATGATTATTTCTTATCTTTGAGTATCGTTTGGTTCATAATTTTTATTGATCCAGCCCTAACATGTGTAGGCCTGGACCCGCATAGATTCCCCTTAATTGAATGGTTTGGACTTTCATGCGGGATATGGAATTTGTGTAATTGTTTCTGAACTAACATGATCTTAAGCCTGAAATCTTGCACATCATATTTGAATTTTATATCCTGCATCAAATTTGGTATCAGAGCTTAGGGTTCTTATAGGGGAATACATTACATGTTAAGGTTAGTTTGTGTGAGTCCTTCATGCATCCAGTTCATCGCATCCAGTTCATCGCATATAGCTGTTAGAAGTCCGTAGTCCTTGATATTAGTTGCTGAAATTTCTGTTAGCAGGAAGTTAGCAATTCACATTGTTGTAACTTTCTGTTATTACCTTATTTCGACAACTATGTTGCTGGATTTTAGTAGCATTGCGTAGTTTCCCTCATATAGAGTCTCATAGGATCATTTAGTCCTATTTAGTTGCATATAGTCATCATAGAAAGTCCTTAGGTGGAGTTAGCAAGTGTATGCCCACACGTACGGGTCATGGTTTTGGCTTGCACCCTACACTAAACATGGAGCAACTGCTAGAGTCATTAAACAAACTGTCCCAATAGATCAAGTCTTTGGGTAAGTGTTGGGAATAACGTATAGACCAACGCTTTGATCAATTTGATGTGCGCATTACCCAACTAAAGGCCTCCGCCGGGACAAACCCCACCATTGGGGTGGATGTCCAATCTCAGGCAAGTGGTCAGGAGGATAGACCAATGAATGCAGTTGACCAATGAATTGGTTATGGGCGTGCACCCGTGCACCCACCCCATGAGGGGCATCAAGACCACTATTTTGAGGGGTACAACATGTGCGACCTTGTGGCTGGAGAGAGTGCACCAGAGGTTGGTGTAGAGTTACCCACTAAGGCCATTCCGATAGTGGATGAGTTTCGTGATGAGTCTCCCCCTAGGAGGGATATAAAGCACACTAGAATATGAGACACTGTAATACCTACAGCCGAGTTTGCGTTTAATAGTTCTGTCGATAGGTCCATAGGTCTCAGTCCTTATGAAGTCGTTACTGGTTATAAACCTGAGAAACCTATTGATCTTGTCCCTATGTCACTGTCCCATAGGCCGTTAGAGCCTGCAGAATCTTTTGTGCATCACATTCATTCATGGCATCAAGAAATCAGGCAGAAGATCACTACTAGTAATGAACATTACAAATTTTCTGGAGACCAGCATAAATGTTTCAAGGAATTCAATGTAAGGGACCCTGTGATGGTCCGCATCAAGCCTGAGCGGTATCCTACGGGGGCCGTTTGTAAGTTACACGCGCGTAGCGCTGGACCCTTCAAAATTATAAAACGAAACAGTCTCAATATGTATGTGGCAAATCTTTCACCCTCCATGGGAATTAGTTCCACATTCAATGTGGAGGATCTAGTTGCATTTCAAGGGGCCATTGATGCATTGTCCAGCCTTTCGCCTAACCATCCTGATTCCCTAGACTTTTACCTTGATCCATGGCCCCCTCCCGACCCATCTTCCCAGCCTCTACCTCCCATACCTACCCTTCCCGACCCATTTTTTCAGCCTCTACGTCCCATACCTACCTGACCCGACCCATTTTCCCAGCCTCTACCTCCCATACCTACTCTTCCCGACCTTTCTTCCCAGCCTCTACCTCCCATACCTAGCCTTCAGATGCCCAGAGAGGAAATAGAGGATATCTTTGACCATCAGATAGTTTCAACGTCGGACGACAGGTTTCAGAAGTACCTGATTAAATGGAAGTCACGCCCAGCTTCAGACAGCACGTGGCTCACTGAGGAGCTTCAGAGACTTGATTCTAACATCCTGTAGTGGTTCAGGAGTTTTATTTCGCCAGTGGTGACTCACAGTCGGGGAGAATTAATGGGGACATCACGCGCACACGCGCGCGCGCGCACGCCGCCCTCTACGCACGTATGGAAGGAGGGCCCTACCGTCGATCTAGCTCGATGACGACGTCCAGGGAGGGCTTCCTAGTTAGAAGACGGAGTTTTGGTTTATTAGAGTGGGCCCGATAATCAAGTAAAGCCCATCATGGGATTTTATGATCAGGGCCCACTAGTCGGATTGATTTCATATTTTAGGTTTTGATTATTTATGTTATTTAGAATATCATGAACGCTTTATATTTCTTTGATTAGTTTTTATTTTGGTTTACTTCATTGCTAAGTAATAGGTTGTGCATATGGCGTGAGTTTTGAGGTATAGAGTTTTCTTATAAATAGGCACCCCTTGTAGTTCTTTTAATTCATTGAAGTTTAATAAAAATTCATGCAAGTTTTTTTCTACTCTCTGAGTTTCCGAGTTGTTGAAAAATTCAAGTGGGTGCGAAGCCCTCCCTTTTCGAAGGGCTAACTATTGTGGTGCGAAGCCACATCTATCCTCATCCGCCCTTACCCTCTTCCATCCATATATCTCACATTCTATAGTCATCCTCGCCTCAAATCCATAAGTTTTTACACCAGTTCTTCTTCCTACAGCCAGTTTCTAGAATCTGGCTCTGCAGGAGGGCTGAAACTTCGGCGGAGCACCGCGCACAGCCCGTAGCTTGGATCACCTTGAAACTTTGGGGGTTTAGAGCCCACCCCTGGCCGACCAGGGCCAAGGAATCGTTTTCCGGGTGTGGGACCCGCTCGCACGTGCGGTTAGGCTAGTGTGCACGTGCGCTAGGCCCTGGCCCGCTATCCGCTAGCGGGAATTGTCTCCCGGTTCAGGTTTTCTCTTATTTTCCCCTTTTCATACCCATTTTCATAAACCCTAACCCTAGATTGCATACCCTTAATTTATTTGCCCTTTTTTCACCCTAGGGTTCCTTGAGTTGAAATTAGTGAATCCCTTGAATTAGAGACTGATTACTGTGCATGTGTGGATGATTATTTCTTATCTTCGAGTATCATTTGGTTCATAATTTTTATTGATCCAGCCCTAACATGTGTAGGCTTGGACCTGCATAGATTCCCCTTAATTGAATGGTTTGGACTTTCATGTGGGATATGGAATTTGTGTAATTGTTTCTGAACTAACATGATTAAAAGCCTGAAATCTCGCACATCATATTTGAATTTCATGTCCTGCATCAATATGGTTACGAATACATAGAGTCGGTTGCGCCACTTTCGTGTTGGAGCGATCCTCCTGATCAACAGTATGGATATGGATATCTGGATCGAAATTCATTATTCGTCATCAATATCACAGTCTTAGTAGTACGAGTAGCAGTATGGCTATTCATCTAGCGCTGGTGGATATCCTTACTCGGGATCAAGGTCGGTTCCTAGTTAACGGGCCCGTAACGGTAACCTTTTTTTTTTTTTTCATTTTTAGCTCATTTTTTGCTGTTTTTTTGAAACCTTTTGCTTCCAAACTGTTTTTCACTCATTCTACTACTAATTTCGACCAACCTTAGCTAGGTATTTGAGATAAAAACACATTATATCATAGATTTTTTTGAATCAAAGCTCGGTGGGCCATTTTTCAGAAATTCGTCAAAAATAGGTTTTTATACTTTTTTTAATATGTTTTGCTGTTTTAATCATGTCATATGATGTGTTAATCATAGTAGAACATGTTAATGTACATTTTACAGATTTGGGGTACCATTTAATAATTTTTTAATATTTTTTTCTATTTACGCATGAATTTTGGCCCCTTTTTTTAAAATTCGAAAAATCAAATTTTAATGGTTGTTTTGCTGTTTTAATCATGCCATTTGATGTGTTAATCATAGTAGAACATGTTAATGTGCATTTTACAGATTTGGGGTGCCATTTTATATTTTTTTAATATTTTTTTCTATTTACGCATTTATTTTGGCCCTTTTTTGAAAATTCGAAAAATCATTTTTAATGATTCTTTTGCTGTTTTAATGACATCATATGATGTGTTAATCATAGTAGAACATGTTAATGTGCATTTTACAGAATTGGGGTGGCATTTTATATTTTTTAATATTTTTTTCTATTTACGCATTTATTTTGGCCCTTTTTTTGAAAATTCGAAAAATCATTTTTTAATGATTCTTTTGCTGTTTTAATGACATCATATGATGTGTTAATCATAGTAGAACATGTTAATGTGCATTTTACAGATTTGGGGTGCCATTTTATATATTTTTTATATTTTTTTCTATTTACGCATTTATTTTGGCCCTTTTTTTGAAAATTCGAAAAATCATTTTTTAATGATTCTTTTGCTGTTTTAATGACATCATATGATGTGTTAATCATAGTAGAACATGTTAATGTGCATTTTACAGATTTGGGGTGCCATTTTATATTTTTTTCTATTTACGCATTTATTTCGGCCCTTTTTTTGAAAATTCGAAAAATCATTTTTTAATGATTCTTTTGCTGTTTTAATGATGTCATATGATGTGTTAATCATAGTAGAACATGTTAATGTGCAATTTACATATTTGGGGTGCCATTTTATATTTTTTTTATATTTTTTTCTATTTACGCATTTATTTTGGCCCTTTTTTTGAAAATTCGAAAAATCATTTTTTAATGATTCTTTTGCTGTTTTAATGATGTCATATGATGTGTTAATCATAGTAGAACATGTTAATGTGCATTTTACATATTTGGGGTGCCATTTTATATTTTTTATATATATTTTGTTCTATTTACGCATGAATTTTGGCCCTCAAAAATAATTGCAAACACCTAAATGTAAGATATTTTCATATTACATTCATTCTAATATATCTATCATTGATAGTAGATAGTTAGAAAATTAAATATATGAATTTTGTAGTCAAATTCAGGTTAATTTGGTTCATAAATTCATCAGATAGTCCGATACAACTTCTCACCAAAGAGTGGACCGTTACACCACCATAAACATGTTCCAATTTATAAATGAATGCATATTTGGAATGCTTAGAATATTCCGGATTTAATCCATATTTTTTCATATTTTTTTGACAAAAAAAAAATTTTGCACCGTTACGGGCCGTTACGCCCCCGTATCCGTATCGGTTTTGGAGGTCACCGTTACGCCAACCGATACCGATACGGGACACCTTGGTATGGATATGGATATCTGGATCGAAATTCAAATTATTCATCATCAATATCACAATCTTAGTAGTACGAGTAGCAGTATGGCTATTCATCTAGCGCTGGTGGATATCCTTACTCGGGATCAAGGTCGGTTCCTAGTTAAGATCAGTTTTCCTCAGGTTTCGTTAACCTACTCTTTCCATCGGCTGAGGACCTAACCCATGGATTTGGGGCCTGGGCTATGAGATAAAAGGGATTAATTAGTCATGCTCTAACAGTTCGAGCTTTTAGAGCAAGTGGTTAATTGTCCTGCATCAAATTGGTATCAGAGCGGGAGGTCTTGTGTTCAAGACTCCTCACCGGGGGTGATTAATGCGGGGGCATTTTTACACTGGGCTTGAGTGGTGTGGCTTGTGGGATGCAGGGCACACTCAGGGTGGGTAGCCCGCGTAACCCATGGATTTGGGGCTTGTGTGAGGCGGAGCCCATGGATTTGAGGCCTGGGCTATGAGATAAAGAGATTAATTCACCATGCTCTAACAGTTCGAGCTTTTAGAGCAAGTGGTTAATTGTCTTGCATCACTTGGCTTGCTAGGCCTTAGTGGCTGCTTTAAAGGAAGGCTTCATCTTTGAAGCCATAAGCATTATTACTCACATGGCAAAGGATTGCTCTGTGCCTGTTAATTAGAAGGCGCCAAGTAGAGAGTGAAAATCGGATTGAACAAATGATTGGAGGCGGCATACTATTATAGCCGACCGTCGAAAGTTGAAGTGCCATCAGGTGCTAAGCACCTACCTAATGCTAAACATTCCTGATGACACCGAGCGACTTTCATCTGCGTCGCATGTTTAGGGGGCGTATGTTGACATGGAGTTTGCCACTCCCCTAAACATGCCTCCATGCATCGAATGGCACCCTAGCGCATATCTGGCCCCACTCCAGATGACTAGTGCCTAAAATCCTCCTAGGTGCCTACTCTATAGAAACCTCTTTCAACAAAGTCTCTACATCAAGTGTAGAGCACCTAGCGCCTAGACTACCAAGGCACAGGCACTAACGCTTGAGCTCTGCAATAGACGCTAGACATTAGGCCTTTCAGGGGATGTTACGGTGCTCGGTGCTAGGCTTCCAAAGTGCAGGGCTCTACACCCAGGCACGGACCTATTACATTAGGCCTTCTAGGGGAAGCCATGGTGCTAGGTGCTAGGCGCTAGGCTTCCAAGGTGTAGAGCTCTACGCCGAGGCACAGACCTATTACAACATCTAAGCTTGGCGTGGAGCACTTTCCCTAAGGCCATTGTTTGAAGATAATAGGTGCAACATGACCAGCCTCTCACCTAGCCTGATTCTTTGCTCCCAGCCACAAACCAATTGTAGCATTTGTGCCAGGTGCAGAGTATCCTGTCACCAAATGGTAAGTCTTAGCATCCCACTTTCTTCATCATCTCTGGCACGTGAGACCCATGGCAATGCTGTAATGAAGTATACTTGTGTATGCTAAGGCTACCCTGAGTTTTCCCAGCTTGATCGATGTTTAAAACACTCTAAAGATGAATGACCATACATGGGGACCCTTTTATGCTCTTTTGTACATGCAACAAAGTAGTTCCTCTAGATTTTACCTTTGCATCAAGGGTTTTTCCTAGGGATTATAATTAAGGGTCTGTGCCAGACCACAGCCTAGAATGTATCTTACTCCCGAATTAATGAAAGCCCCTCAACATGGCATGTTTTTTGTGCATATCCTTGCAATAGAGTAATTAATCATTAATATCAATCTAATATCAAAATCCCAATGAATAAAAGACACTTCTGTTATGAACACAAGGCCCCTCCTTCCAAACCATACTTGTGAAGTGGTGACCCTTCTCTTAATGCTATGATCCTCCTCCCCAAACCTTCATAATCATTTACTTCATAGAGCCACATTCATGGACTAAAGGCTCCTAATCCCTGATCTGCCAAACTCCTTCAGCTTGCATACCTCATCCTAGCCAATGATTTAAATATTGACACTATTGGCCGGTAGTGGCATTGCACATAGGCAATATGAAACAGGGCTTAAGTTCATGAACTTCCTTGTATCGTGCGATATTTCCCAAAATATCTCAATGCATTGATATATTATTGATACATTTTGCCGTTATAAATTACTCTGTATCATTGACACGCTCGATAAGTATTGAGGAAACCTCAAGTGCTTCAGTCCCGTTGCGAAAATATTGAAAATTTTGCAAAAATCTCCAAAATCCCCTTTTTTCTGATTTGTTTTGCTTTGATTACCTTCCTATGGGGATTTTGACCACTCGTTTTCATTTGTTTGGAGAGAAAATGGGATTTGCGTGCGGAAATCAAACTTAGAGAGCGTGTGATATTGAAAACCAAATCAGTGAGTTTTTGCAAATTTGAACAGTTTTTTCTTGAATATGCCTAATATTTATGTATTTATAAGTGTATGTTGATCTTAACATTAGCCACGCTTATTTATTTTCAGGATAAATTTATTATTATTATTTTTTAAATAATTTGAAAATATACTTTTAAATAAATGCATTGTACATTATAAGACAGTGCTGGTATTTAGTACATTGAATATGTTAATAAATGATATGAATTATAGAAAATACTAGTGATTGCTTTATTTATTATTTTAAATAAATAATTGAAGGCACGGGTATATTGAGGGCTCAATACAAGTATATTTTTACTTCTTTTCTAGCTTCTAAATGTACTAGTTGTGTTTTTCATACATCTTATATGATTTTGAATATAGTTGCATCACTTCTATCAAATAAGTGGATAGCTTAGGACATTATATAAAGGAAACTTATTATGTGTGCTTTTTTTTTTTTTTTTGTGATCATTTAAAGTGTGTAATGATTTACTTTTTCACATTCCCTAAAGTTTCATCGAAAAATTCGGCCATTGTCCCAATGTTTCCCCCAAAACAGCAATGCATTACATGATACAAGCAATATTTCCCCTATGATATCGACATGTCTCCGTATCCCAACGGTGCGATACACGCATCGGTGTTGATACTAAAATCATTGGTCCTAGCTAACAAAATGGAATTTCTTTTTATTTTTAGCACTGCGCCAAAGGAAATCCCCTTGTATCCTCCTACTAATGCACTATAAGCATTGGACAAGGGCATATTAGCAAGAGTGGACTTAATCAAAGTAATCCGCCCTCCAAGGGAAAGTGGCTTTTCCAACATAATAGTTTCCTCTCCATATTCCCCATAGATGCTTAGTCAGCTATCCAGTGCACACAAGCATACCAAGGTAGGTGAATGGAAGCTTCACTGGTCCACATCCTAAAATGATAGCCAAGGCAACAACCCTGGCTGTAGACAACTCAACTCCAAACAGCTCATGCTTTTAGAGGTCAAGCTTATGCCCAAACACTACCTCAAAGTATCATATAACTTTTCGAAGCTTCTCCACTCGAGTTTAATTCGCGTTGTAGAAGAGCATCATCAGTGAATTGAAGATGGCTTGGAAGTTGACATTTTCCAGGGAAAAGTGTTGATTAAGTCATGATCGCTTGTCCTTCCAAGCATTTTTGCTGAAGACCACAAACAGGAACAAGGATAGGTGGGGTTTCCTTGTCTTTAGGCCACAGCTACCCCTAAGAAAAGCCTTGAAGGGAACCATAAACAAAGACATAAAAATGGGTTGAGTTCATACACTCTTGCATCCAATTCACCACCTAGAACCAAATCCTAATAGGTTGAGCATGTATAAAGTAAAATTCCAATCAGCATAATCATAAGCCTTTTGTCAACCCCAACTAGTTGGGATTAGACTTAGATGATGATGATTAGCATAAGCCTTCTCAATGTCAAGCTTGCATATGATACCTGCTTTGTCAGATCTATGACTGGCATTGATGCAAACATGCACAATGAGATCCCATCCAGATTTTGTCTTTCAAACACAAAAGCACCTTGCACCTTCAAAATAATTCCCCAAGGACCTTATGAAGCCTAGACACAAGGATTCCCATTAGATCCTTGTGTGGGGCTGAATGAGGCTAATATGCCAAAGTCTTTTAATCACTTCGCCCTTTCCTACTTAGGGAATAAAGAAATGAAGGAGGCACCAACATCCTTAATCTTCTTCTCTCGAAGAACTCCTCAAAGGACATGATGTCCTCCCGAGTCAACACCAAGCAAGGCCGAGTCACCTACTTTACAGGAGGTCTGTATCAGACCTGTACCAACCAGAACTGATGCAACTCAGACAATTCCTGATCGTATTGGACTATATTTTAACACATGGAAATCCATGCCATCCCAAAATGACAAGTGGAATTGATAAGCACACATTTCAACAGAATATCCACACAAATATGTATTCAACGTGCCCAGAAGAACAAATGTTATTAGATTTCAGAATCCTAACTTCAGTATATGTTACTACATGCAAAACAAAATGCCAAACTACCCTATACATTACCCGTCGCAATTTCCAAGAAACTATAACAGTAATAATTCACACTGTTTACCAATTTGAAAAGCAATTCCAAGAAAATAGTGAGCATGAGGGAACAAACCGTGGCTTGAGCTCCATAAGTTGCAAATAGACCATAACACTGATCCATGTAAGGATAATTTGCACAAACCTGCAGAGTCATTTGCAGCAATCAATGATAGTACAAAGACAATTCATTGCCTAAAGACCAAATTAAGGGCACACTAGATGTTCTACCAAAGGAATTGCAATAATTAGTTCAATATGGTGAAATGAACAAACAGCAATACGCTTCTTAATATTCAATCGGGTGATTAAGATCCAAATTGCACTCATGCTACTTCAAGTCAGAGTCGAAAGGAAAGTAACTGCAATTTGAGGTTGCTCCCTCATTATGAACACTAAGGACATAACAAGATTGGGTTATTTCCTCTCTGCAAGACTAATTATTGCAATTCAGTTCAGTCCATCCAAACATATCACACAGTACCAAACAGTCACTGCAAATAAGTCGAATCATTCGCAGGTGAATCAAATCAAGATCTTACCAGAGGCTGACCAAGTCCTAGCTCAAAGCAAGCTTGGTTTTCTGGGGGAGACGGCAGAAGAGAGATAGTTGTAGAGAGTTGCTGAGCTTTCTGCCCCTTCCCAGAATCCTTGTTGTTTCCTGAAACAAAAGCTCCCAGATGATCTAGAATATCCAAGTCGCAGCACAGAAATGGAAATATTTATATAAATGACCTGGACATCAGTAAAAGAAGACTGACACAGCCACATTGGTCAACAATGGCATCACGTTTAAACATCAGAAATATTGGTCTAAATCAGACTTCTAAAGCCTGTTTGGGCACTTGAAAAGAAAATGTAAGGGAACTAGTGCATTCATTGATTCCTTCCTTTCTTGAAAAAAAGATGAAAAGAGATGTGTTTTCCTCTGTTTGAGAGGAAGCACAACTTCTTGGAAAGCAACCTATATGCTGTTTGGAAAACACTTCATGGAAAATCTAGAGTGAGAAAAGAACATTGGGTGGGATCACTTTCAAGCTTTGGGGGCTTGAACTATGGGCCACCTGACTTATGTCTTAGTAGATAGATGATAAAGATCCACCATCCCCCTTGCCACGTGTCCCACTGTGCATTGGCCCCAATGCTTTGGGAAAGAAGATGGAGCTTTAAAAAATAAATAAATAAAATAAAAAATAAAAAAAATCAAGATATGAGGTGAGAAAGTCTTTATAAATTTTTCTTGGAAAATGAGGATTTATTGAAAAACATTTCCATACCTCTTCTACTCTCCCAAACAAACTACTTCTTTCTTGGAAAATATTTTCGTCCCAAATATGAATCCATGCTCCCAAAAAGGTCCTTAACACAAAAACTGCATCAAATCAAGGCAGTGATGACGGGCTCCATATCAATGGCAGTCAGCTAGTCATTATCTCAGGTAGATGGCCTACTAACTTGCATGCTCGCATGCTCTTCAATAGAAAAAGGTGGAGATTCCAATAGGGGTGTCAGATGGTCGCAATCAGGCTGCAATCTTAATCTCAATACTCGGAGAACAGAAAATGCGATAATTTTGAAAAAAGAAAAAGAATGACTAGACTTGCAGATTTAGGTCTTATATAACTAGTTGGATGGCATCGAACCACCCAGTAACACACTAATCAAATAGAAAGCATCTAGTTGGATGGCATTGAACCACCCAATAACACTCTGATCAAATAGAAAGCATCTAGTGGGATGGCATTGAACCAACCAATAACACGCTAATCAAATAGAAAGCATCATACCTTGTATAAACATAGTATTGTACACTGAATAGGTTTTGCAGAAATGCTCCCTATCACTAGTTGGATGGCATTGAACCACCCAATAACACGCTAATCAAATAGAAAGCATCTTGTGGGATGGCATCGAACCACCCAATAGCACGCTAATCAAATAGAAAGTATCATACCTTGTAAAAACATAGTACTGTACACCAAATAGGTTTTGCAGAAATGCTCTGTGTGTGTGTGTGTGTGTGTGTGTGTGTGTGTGTGTGTGTGTGTGTGTATTTTTCTTTCAACTATTCATAAAAGAATCTTTACATGTTTATATGTTTTTTTCTCAGAGCGAAAGAAAGGCTAATCTCATCCTTAGCAATTCATTAGTTCTAATCCTAACCATTTATCTAATCATCATCATCATCTAAGCTTATCCCAACTAATTGGGGTAAGCTACATAAATCCCCACTAATCAGGTTTTATCTTGCAACCTCCACCATGTCCTTTTGGGCCTTCCTGATGCAGGACAATTAAACACTTGCTCTAAAAGCTCGAACTGTTAGAGTATGGCGAATTAATCCCTTTATCTCATAGCCCAGGCCCCACATCGCATGGGTTAGGACCTCGGCCAAACCCACCTTGTGGGCCCCAAATCACATGGGTTGCCCACCCCGAGTGTGTCCCCGCATCCCACGGGCTACCCCACTCGAGCCTGGTGTGAAATGCGCATTAATTACCCCCGGTGAGGAGTCTCGAACACGAGACCTCCTCCGTGGGCCGCACCCACCCTGAGTGTGCCCCTGCATCCCACAAGTAACCCCACTCGAGCCCAGTGTGAAAATGCCCCTGCATTAATCACCCCCAGTGAGGAGTCTTGAACACGAGACCTCCTGCTTTGATACCAATTTGATGTAGGATAATTAACCACTTGCTCTAAAAGCTCGAACTGTTAGAGTATGGCGAATTAATCCCTTTTATCTCATAGCCCAGGCCCTACATCGCATGGGTTAGGACCTCGGCCGAACCCCCCTCGTGGGCACCAAATCACATGGGTTGCCCACCCCGAGTGTTTCTCCGCATCCCACGGGCTACCCTACTCGAGCCTAGTGTGAAATGCGCATTAATCACCCCCGGTGAGGAGTCTCGAACACGAGACCTCCTCCGTGGGCCGCGCCCACCCCGAGTGTGCTCCTGCATCCCACAAGCGACCCCACTCGAGCCTAGTGTGAAAATGCCCCCTTTTAGAGCCTTGGACTTGTGCCGACTACTAAGGCGTTGTTCTTGGTGTCCGTTGCACATGACCGAACAATCTAAGTCTAGTTTCCCTCATCTTATTACCTATCAGTGCTTCTCCTAAATTCCTCAAATGCATTCATTTCTAATTCTATCCTTCCTGGTCTTGCCACTCATCCATCTCAACATCCTCATCCCAGTTACACTCAACCTATTAATATGTTGTTCCTTGACTGCCCAACATCCTAAACCCATAAAGCATGGCTGGTCTAATAAGATTTCCTTTTTAGTTTGAGTGGTACACGACGATTACATAAAACACCAAACGCACATCTCCATTTCTTCCACCCAGCTTGAATTCTACGACAACATCCTTCATAGTCTCTCCACTCATAAATTATCAATCCAAGATATCGAAAGTGGTCATTTTGAAAAACTTCTTGGTCAACAATCTTAACTAATTCCTTGTTCCCATTCCTATTGTTACTAAAATTTGCACTCCATATACTCCATTTTAGTCCAATTAATTTAAAAACCATTAGATTCTAAAGCACCCTTCTATGAATTTAGCTTTGTTTTACACCCTCCCTTGTCTTGTCAATCAAAACTATGTCATATGCAAACAAAATACTCCATGGGATCTCTACTTGCAAATGCCTCATTAACTCGTCTATAACCAATGTGAAAAGGTATGAGCTCAATACTAAGCCCTGGTGCAAGCCTACAGTAATTGGGAACTCACTTGTCTCTCCACTAGTAATCCTCACAATTCTTACTACTCTTTCATACATATCCTTAATCATGTTAATATATCCTCTTGAAACTCCTTTCTTTCCCAACACCCACCAGATTAACTCTCAATAAAGACCACGTAGAAATCCTCCTCTCCCTATATTTCTCCATCAATTAGGAAATAACTTCAGTGGTAGACCACCTTGGTTGAAACCAAACTGATTTTCTGATACAGTTGTCTCATGCATAGTGTTTGTGATATCAAAACTATCAGTATCACATGTGAGGGATGCGAAACTACCTGAAAGTTTGCAGACTTCCAAGCATCGATCGATATATTGACAAATATTGCAATGACTTGACGATACCACGATACAATGCGGTATTTTCAATATATCGCAACTATATTATATGATATCGTTGATCCCATATCGATATCGACGATAATATGGGTTCCAACCCATGACTCAGTGGTAGACGGAGTGTTTTTCAACACTAAGGTCATGGGTTTGAGCCCATGTTACCTTTACTAAAAGAAAAAGAAAAAGAAAATAAAAAATTCAGTGATAATGTTGATTTTGACAGCCAGGTATCACATTTTCTTTTAAAAAAAATCCAAAAAGATTAAAAAAATCATAGAAGTTCTTCTCCTCCTCTCTCTCCCCTTCCCCCCTACGTGGCTGAACTGCACTGGACTTTTCAAAATAAAAAGGCCTGCAAGGTGTCTTTAATACTCCAATGAGGTTATTTAATACTCTGGCTGCTCAAGTGGGTCCTACCATGATGTTTACGTGAAATTTGCCCCAACCACCAAGCGTGTCACCCCATGTTAGGCCCTAAGCTCAAAAATCATCTATGTCTGTGATTCAGGTGGACCACATGAATGTACAGTAAACATGGCAACGCTCACTCTCCAAATTATTTCCCTTGGTGTGGCCCACCTAAATCATGGATGGGCCTAATTTTTGGGCCCCATGCTTAAATTTTGTTGTGTCATCTAAGGGTTAGAGTGGATTTCATATAATCATCACAATGGGCCCTGTAAAAATCAAGGGTGAATGTCTCCCCCAACTGTTTCCTTTGGTATGGCCTACCTGAATCACAAGTTAACCTGATTTTTTACACTAGGCCTAATGTGAGATTACACATCTAATGGTTAGAGTCAATTTCACAAACTGCATCATAGTGGGCCCCGTAAAAAATCAAGGGTGGGCATCCCTCTCCCAACTGTTCAAAGATTTTGGCGCGTGCACACATATCTTGCGGTACTCACGTCCTTGATTTTTGATGGGGTCCACTTTGATGTGTATGTGAGATCTACTCTGACCATTAGATGAGTAATCCCACATTAAGTCCAAGGAAAAAAAAATCAGGTTGACCTGCAACCAATGTTTTAAATGTCGTTATCGCGTAATGTATCGCACCCTTGGGATATGGATACACATCGGTTATCACATGGGCTATATCGATTGTATTGCGTAATGTATCTCTGTTGTTGGGAAACATGGGAACATTGGGAAATTGGTCAAAATTTTCAATGAAACTTCAGGGATTGTTGAAAAAGACATCAATATACACTTAGAAATCAAAACATTACAAAAAAAGTGCACATAATAGGGGTTTCCTTTGTATGGGGTCCTAATATATGCGCTTTCCAACTGAACTGATGCAAGTATATTCAAAGTCTATTCATATAATTTATAAACGTAAGAAGATATGCATTGAAACATAAGCAATACATTCAAAAGCAAAAGAAGAATCACTAGATCAGGTTACATACAAGTTTAATTTTGTGTTTGGATACAAAGATTGCAACTGATTTGCGAGAAATTGAAAAATTTTGATATTTCTCAATTTTCCACAACTTGACCCATCTCCCCTAAATCTCTAAATCGAAGTTCCAAATCCATGATTTTTCATTGAAAATATGAAGAATCATACATTTGTAACCATTTGACACTGGTTTAACATGATTTACAACAAAAACATGGATTAAAAATCGAAAATGCTTACTGGATCAAATAGGTGGGATATATCGACACTACCTGTGCGTTGTGGGATACAAGATATATTGTGGGATATATCGGTTGATATTGTCGATATTTAAAACACTGCCTACAATGATGATGATATTTGATTTATTAAATGGCATGTAGTTAAAACTCCAAAACATTTTAGGAACCTTCGTGTCAACTAGCAAAGCTCAAGCAACCTCAATTAAGTGTCGATGCTTATGCTCAGTGACACCATTTTGTTATGGTGTATGTGCACACAAGGTTTGATGAATGATGTCATGAGATGAGAGATATGAATTAAATTCATTGGATGTATATTCCCTAGCATTATCTGAATGTAGAGTACACCCCTTAGCATTGAGTTGTGTTTTTACTCCCATACGAAAATCTTTAAAGTAGGAAAATACTTCAGAGCAATCTTTCATTAAATATAACATGTCATGCGAGAATAATCATCCATAAAATTAAATAAACTACGAATACAAATTGGACCCCACACGTCAGAATGTACTAATGCAAAAGGATTATCACTTCTTTTGTCCACACGAATAGGAAACAAGACTTTATGATGACTACTTAACTCGTAAACTTCACATTCTAACTCGGACATATAAGAAAAAGATGGAACAAGACTTTCAACTACTCAATGAAGGATGACCAAGCTTGTAACGTCATTGATAAAGTGAAACATATGTCCACCACGTAGCTCCAATTATTCCATTGTCAAGATAATAAAGACCATTCCCTGTATGTCCTTCACCAATCATTCTCCCTGTATTTAGATCCTGAAATTCACAATATGAGGGATAGATTGTAATAGAATATTTCAAGTATCTAGTTGGCTTACTTGTGGACAATAAATTCAAAGGAAATTTAAGAATATAACACTGATGGCAATGGAAGGGATGGTGTAGGATAAATAGTACCCAACCCAAACATGAGTTGAAGTTCTGTTAGGTAATGTTAGAAAGGAAATAGAAGTAGACTCGTCTAAATGAGACAAGACCATATGCTTACCAATCATATGGCCTGAAGCTCCAGAATCAATAATCCAGGAAACATTTTTAGATGAAGCAAGATATATCATACTTGATTGAGCAATAATAGCAATGGAGGAGGACACATGGTTTTGATACAACAACAAATGCATAAAAAGATGGAAATTGATATTACTAAGACGTGAACCAAAAAATACACCCTGTCGAAAGGCTTTGATTAATTTAGGAACAAAAAAGTACATGCTAGATTGTGTTCGTTACAATCTGTAGGGGAAAGACCTTGATTGAAAGGTAAAACTAAAGACAATTAGTTTGTTACATGGGATGTAAATGATGCATAAGGGTCCTAATGCACAATCCTTTGTATTCAAAGCGTCAAGATCGTTAGTTATGCAAAACATTCCAGTTCTTCAAGAACTCAGATAGCCTTAACGCTCATGTCTTAAATAGCACCAGGAAGTTCACACACATACTGCCTTGACAATTACCGTGAGGCCACTAGGGAGTGTTGTTCAATTGTCCAAACAGTTAGCATGAAACCACTGCATGGGGCTCTGAATAATTAGTTATGGGCCACTTCTAGGGTCTGGAGCAAATAATGTTGTGCCTTTGCTCAATCACCTCAGATAGTCAACGTGGAGTTGATGCTGGAAATCGAGCAGTTGGCATAGAGCCACTACTAGGGTTCCATAGCTAATGCAAAGACATAGCTCATTAGAGAAAAGTCCTTAACCTCATCCTCACCTTGTTTGTGCCTTGGCGCGGAGAGGAGAGGAGAGGAGAGAAGATCTAGAGAGCTTTAGGGCAATCTGAGGAACTAAGAGGTGTCAATGTTTCAAATGAATGCCCGAAGGGGTTTTTATATGTGGCAGAAGCAGTTATTTCCTACCTATAGGTGATTATACGGTTATTTCCCGCTCAATAGGTAGTTGATGGGGACATCTCGCGCACACGCACGCCCCCCTTACGCACGTACGCAAGAGGGAGGGCCCCACCTTCGATCTGGATCGATGACGACATCCATGGAGGGCCTCCTACTTAGAGGACTGTTTTGGTTCCTTGGGGTGGACCCGTTCATCATGTGGATCCCATAATTGGATCTCATGATCGTGGTCCACTACCCTAGGTGACCTAGGACTTTAGGTTTTGCTTATTATTGTTATTAGGAATATCATGGACAGTTTAGATTACTTTGATTAGTTGTTATTTTTTATTGCTTCGTCTCTAAGTAATAGGTTGCGCACAGGGCGTAAGTATTGGAGTATAGGGTTTTATTATAAATAGGCACCCCTTGTAGTCTTCTTTTTTTTTTCCCCTCATTGAAGATTAATAAAATTTATGCGTTTTCCTGCTCCTTTCCAAGTTATGAAAACCTAATTAGGTGTGAAGCCTTCCCTTCTTCGAAGGGTTAACTACCGTGGTGTGAAGCCACACCTATCCCGATTCGCCCCCACCTTTTTCCATCCATATTTCTCCTCCTACAAGCATTCCATCTACAAATCCATCAATATTTGCAGACGTTTTTCTCTCTACGGCAAATTTCTAGGATTTGGCCTTGCAGGAGGGCTGAAACTTCGGTGGAGCACCATGCACAAACCGTGCATCAAATCGAGCTGATATTTGGAGGTTTTTGAGTCCACCCCTGGCCGACTAGGGCCAAGCTGGCCTTTTTCTGAATAGTGGGCCCCACACACGTGCGGCCGAGATCACACGCACGTGCGTCTAGGCCAATGCTGTTGTCCACACGTGTGGTACTTCTCTGGTTCGTCTCTCTGCTCTCTTTCACCCAAAATCACTAAACATAACCCTAAATTATTCAAATCCCCAATTTTATGTCCTTTCTTCAACCTTAGGTTCCCTGAATTGAAATTTCTGAATCCCTTGGATTGGGGGAATCATTTCTGTGCATGTGTACATGAATTTACCCTCCTTTGATTCTTGTTTGGTCCATAATTTTGATTGATCCGGCTGTAGCATGTGTAGGCCTGGATCCGCATAAGATTCCCCTTGATTAAGCGTTTGAACTTTTGTGTGTGATGTGGAATTTTGTGTAATTGTCTCTAAACTAGTGAGATTTAAAGCCTGAAAATCTTGCACATCATATTTGAATTTCATGTCCTGCATCAGTTGTTAAGCGGTCACAAGCGATCGCGACACCATTGGATGACTCAGAGTATTTCCCACCCGTGTGCTAAGTGCGATCATTGGTCGTTAGCACGGGATGAGATCCCTTTGTAGAAATAGGTGTCATGCTTCCCTTAGACAGTCGGTGCGATGTGAACATATACTTCATGGAAAGTAACATTATGGCGACGCTAGCCTTGGGTAGTGAGCACAATCAGAAGAATGATGGACACACTTTGGCTTAAACTATTGGCATAAAGGGCTAGAAAGGATCCCGTGCTGACCTTGTAGGTAAGCGTTGTACGCCTCATGCTAGCCATTGATTGTTAGCATAATTTGTACTTAGCCAAATTTTGATGTCAACATATGCCCCCTATTCACGTTGGCCCACACTTTTCAGCATGTTACAATTGGGGCGTTAGTGTGAATTTTTGGTGGAAGGGGCGGCATGAATTTTGACAGCATGATAGGATATTTAGCACAGGTGACACATAGTTTGATATTTTGGCTGCCCAGCACATATATAAATAGTAGAGCCACTCTCATTTCACTCTTTTTGCTTCCCTGTCCAACCTGTACTAGCTGTCAAAACGTTAGTGTGATCCAGACTTGGAAATTTAGAGCTCCCCGCCACGCACTTAGCACAAAGTTAGAAGTTCTCGATGTGATGGACCTCGCAGTTGGCCCGCACCCAACGTTTAAAGTATCGATATCGCTACAAATTTCCCTAGCTGGGGATATAGAAACAATATCGATATCTTCGATAATGTCGCTGATAACTGAAATGCGGGGAAACATGGGAAAATGGTGGAATTTTTCATTGAAACTTCAGGAGATGCTAAAATACACATATTTGTTCATTTAGGGGGAAAAAATGCAAAAAGAATGCATACATAATAAGTTTACATTTAGTGGGAGGGTGTTACTTAAAAGCATGTCTTGTTGGAAGAATTTAGTCCAACCATCCCATTTATCGATCCAACCTTCCATCCAAACGTCAGTACTTCAAAATATCGACAACACACGATATTTCGTTGAGAAATCATCAACAACTGGAAAGGAAACAAAAGAATGTGGTCTCAATATCGCCCGTGTTGTGTTAATGATAATATCGTCGACAATTGGATGACTGCATACAACCATGCACAAATGGAATTTTCTTTTAATAAACAAAATTTTGGCGATATTGATACATTAGCAATATTATCGAAATATCGTTGATACACTGGCGATACAAGTGACACCTGGAATTTACACGATCGAAAATATTGGTGATACATTGGAGATTTCAATACATTGGTGATACAAGCGAAACCTAGAATTTACATAATTGAAAATATTGGCGATACATTGGCGATACTAAGCATACATCATCGATACCTGGAATTTCTGATACTACCGATGTTATCAGTATCGCTACCAGTGTTATCGGTATCGCCAAGCTGGAGATAGAGATAATATCGGGGATATTTCGATAATATCAGGGATACTCTAAACAATGCCCGCACTAGCCTCGAGGAGTGTGTGTTGGTTGCAAGTTTGACAGGGTCGGTTACGCGCTATCTATCTAGAGGAAACTATGTCCATACGCCACCAGGAGTTAGCATAATAAGTACTTAGAAGATTTAGGAACTTGATCTAGTAGGCCTGGCACCTTAGCGCGGGATGCTGATGATGTTGGCACAGCATGACTATACGTTGAGATCCATAGTCCCGCAAGATGGACATGGAAAATTCAAGAACCATAATCCCTGACCTTGGATAGTTAATGCAGCACATTGAGACTGTCAGCATGATGACCTTAAGACAGCTAGTGCGGATCGACTGAATTGTTCGTGCGAATCGAGTTTGATCGTCAGCGCAATTTGATACTCAAGAAGCATCCAATTTTCTTTTCCATATTTTCCTTAACAAAGAGAGCTCCTCAACTGATTCCAGCCCCATGAGTATGAAAGAGGACAAAGAAGCGCTTCCACACCTGTCGAGCAAACAAACAATGATGAAAAGATGATTTGTAGTTTTCATGTTCTCCATACACATCAAACAGGGAGGGACAAGGGGTTTCCTCTTTTTCTTCATCCTAACAAAACGAAGGCCACGACTCTAGGAGGAGCTCCATAATACCGATGATGATATGAATATAAAGATCTAATGGCACGAGGAGATTCAGAAATCAATCCATAAGTGAGCGGACAAAAAAATCTGGATGCTTGAGCTAACCAAATCATCGAATCTTCATCTTGAGTGAAGGGGCTCACATTCTTCAGATAATCCAATAATCTAGTCAACTCCACAGTTTCCTCATCCGATAGGTTCCTACGGCAAGGGGGAGACCACACCACCAAATTGTCGGATATAGAATAACAATGGTCTACGGAGATAAAACAATCTAGAGCCAGGCAAACCACTCTAGGAAAGAGGTCTTGAAGAGCTCGATCACCGCACCGAACATCCATCCAGAATCAAAGATGATTTCCCTCTCCAAGCGAGAAGGTGATCCCCCTTCGGAACAAATGCTCAATCAAGGCTATTTACTTCCAAATGGTTGAGGCACGATATAGAGAGGAACTCTTGACACTCCACCCTCCCATCTGCACACTATATTTGCTTGCTATAATTCCCCTCCAAAGACTGCCCAATTTAGTCCTAAATCTCCAATGCCACTTTCCAAAGAGGGCCAAATTCATGATGTGGAAGTCTTTTAAACCAGGTCCCCCTTCGTTAATTAGTTTGCACACCTCGTCCCATCTTAAAAGGTTAAACTTACATTCGTTCTCGGCCCTTTTCCACAAGAGCTCTCCTCTCATGTTTTCCAACCTAAGCATAACTGATTTAGGGCATTTACAAAGCAACATGAAATAGATTGGCATATTAGAATAGGTCGCTTTGATAAGAGTTAAGCAACCTCCCAACAAAAGATAACGACATTTCCAAGAGGATAACTTCCCTTCAATTTTTTCAATGACCTTATCCCGAAGGTGTTTTGTTGGCTTCCCTATGTAAAGAGGCAATCCCAAATACATAGAAAGAAAAATACCTCTTTTGCGACCGAAAATATTCGCCAACCACATTAATTCCTCACTATTCACCCAAATTCCCAACATTTCGCTCTTTGAAATGCTAATATGTAAACCTGATACCACTTCAAAGCAAACAACAATTTTCCAAAGGTTATCTACTGAGTTCACATCCGCATCATAGAATAAAAGAGTGTCGTCTGCATATTGGAGATGACTGACTTGAATTCCTACATCTGCCACATTGAAACCGACCTATTCGTTTCTTTCCCCTTCCTGAAGCATCATACTAAACACCTCCCAATCACAACAAAGAGGTAAGAAGATAATGGGTCACCTTGTCTAATGCCTTGGGTTGCTTTGAAGAAACCTTTTGGAGATCCATTGAAGATGGAAAAAGAAGGGGATTGCACACGAGATTAAATCCATCTCCTCCATTTTAGGCCACAGCCCAAGCTTCCAAGCATATAATCTAAGAACTCCCAATCCACATGGTCGTAGGCTTTTTCAGTGTCGAGCTTGCAAACTAACTTGGGCTTTTTCGATGTCGAGCTTGTTAACTAACCCGCTTTTCTTCACCCTACGTCTTTTTCTTCTTTTTTTTTGTTTTTTGTTTTTGTAGACACAAGGTGTCCCCATCTCTTTTTAAAGTGAGACTAATCCCTGCGGATACACGCAATCACTCACAACCACGTGTATCGGGTAAAGCCAAGGAGGGGAATCAAACCCTCACCTATAGGGAGCAAACCTACGATGAAGACCATTCGCTCAAACCTCGTTGAGTTCTTCACCCTATGTTTTGAATCGATAAATTAGTGGGCAATGAGAGTGCTTTAAGGATCTATCTACCCGCAACAAAGGCTCCCTAATTCTCGGAAATGATCATTGTTAAAATTCCTTGAAATCTTAAGACAAGAACTTTAAACTAAAGTTTTTTTTTTTTAAGAACTTTGGCTAAAATTTTATATGGGCCCTCGATTAGGCTAATGGGCCTAAAACCATTCAACATCTCCACCCCTTCACACTTAGGAATAAGAGCTATAAATGTCGCCCCTAGGTCATTTAAGAGGCAATTGCATTCATGGAATTCTGAGATGAAGTTCATCACCTCTCTTTTAATCACTAGCCAAATTTCCTGAAAAAAAAAAAAAAAAAAAAACATGGGATAAACATTTAGGCCTGGGGCCTTGTCTCCACACATTGATTCAAGACCAACTTTTACTTCCTCTTATATTAATTTTTCAAGGGAGGCTGCCTCTTCACTCGTACAAATGAAGAAACTCCAAATTATCTAAACGCAGTCTTCTCCAATGGTTGCAAATGATGGAATCATAGATTTGATATTTTTTCTGTGGTGAAAACTCCATTCACCACTAAACTAGTAATTCTATTAACCCAAGCCTGAGCGCTAGCCATATCATGGAAAAACCACATAATTCTTGTCCCCTTCTTTGAGCCACAAAGCTCTAGATATTTGCTGCCACCCAATCTCCTCTTCTTTTGAATATGTAGCATACTTCGTAGCTAGGGCTGATCTTACATCTTTCTCCTCTTCCAATGGCTGACCGACTTCCTTTTTTAAATCTAACTCATGGATCTTTTTTAAAATAGTGTCAAATTCCACCTGTCTAGTACCAAGCACATTTTTCTTCCAAAGTTCTATCTTTTCTTTCAAAAGTTTAAGCTTTTGAGTCGGTTGGAAACCAGCAAAACCATTTACTGCAAATGACGGCCACCAAGCAGTGATAAATTGCTCAAAGAATTCAACTTCCAACCAAACCAACTAGAATCTAAATGGTCTTGGAGCCCAATCCTCATTAATCACCTCCAAAACAATTAAGATGCTAAGAATCTACAAAAGCATATCCCAAGCAGACCCCACTGATGAACCAATGGAAATTTTTTGAGCCAATCTACAAAAGCTAAGAATCTATCAAGATGTGAAAAGATAGCATTTGTCTAGTTATTTGTCCATGTATATTTTTCCCTTCCTAAAGGGAGATCAACCACCACATCACACATTCACCCAATCAGACAAAACCCTACATAATGTGAGTGACTCTACCCTTGTTAGACTTCTTAAATGAGAAAGAACTAACATTAAAATATCCTCCAATGCACCCTGGCAAATCCCATCTCTATCTGCTTCCGTTTAGCTCAGCCCAAAATTGCTCTCTTTGACTTGAAATACAGGGACCATAAACCACAGAAAAAGCCCATTGAAGCCCCAAAGAAGAATCCCACAAGACAACTGAAATTTAAAATTTAAAAAAAAAATTAAATTTTTTTTTTTTTAAAAACACTTACCAGAAACTTTCTTTCTTCCAGGTATCTAAATTCTAAGCCACCAGAATAACTCCCACAGCACCAATTGCTTCTAAAGCAACCCAATCTTTATTCTTAACACACTAAATCAAATTCAACATACCTTTTGTCCATGGACTAAAGCTTGGTTTCCGGTAAGGCAATAACATTAGCTTTTGATTTCTTGCACAATTTCTTGATCCAGGCTCTCCCGACTTTGTAACCTAGCCCCCTAATGTTCTATGAGAGAACAATCATTACCTGCTCTTCCCCCTTTTATCCTCTTTCATTCACTAGATTTACTTGCAAAGTTGTAGTTGATTGAACATTCTAGATTGAGAAGCTCCCTCCATCCTTTAGGTGATTTTCTGCTCTTTGCTATCTGAACTTCCTATTGCCTCTGAGCTCCTCTTCCTGGAACAAACTTGAACAAAATAGTAAATGTCTTCCTCCCTAGCTCCGAAAGAAAGGCCAACCATACCTCCTCATTCCAAGACGTCTTTGGAACATCGGATTTGACGTCTTTGGACCATCGGATTTGTTCCTCAGTTACAGTGTTATTCCCAATGAGAATAGCTTGACTTCGAGAAACACTGCTGACATCACCTAACAGGTAACTCCTACATCATCTCTCATAACTGTAGGTTGAAGTGGCATGATGATCAAAGCCTCCTCTATAGGACCCAACTCAGGATTCACATATTCCATCACCAAAGCCCTTTCTTCTACACTATTCGCTACCTGACAATCGACATCCAATTCTCTTCCTAGAATTGTGCAGTCGGCCCCTTTGCTTTGTGACTAAAGACCTCCATGGATGTCCTCTTCCGTACGATTCACCACCATAATGTCTCTCAAGCTTGTCGTATAACAACTTGCCTGTTGATCGCAGAGGATTCCACATTTGGTTGGACCTCGTTGAAATGGGGGCTCGACACACCTGACATCCCTTAACAGGCGAAGAGTCTGTTGCCTTTGATAAATAACAAGTCGGAAAAATTCCCACGTGTGATGACTAAACGCCTATGCCGGAGAGACCGTCTTGGAAGCACGTGTGAGAGAAATGACAAGTTAGTGTGGTATTGGGCCCACCTCTGCCATATGTCATTAATCTGGTTACCTTTCCTTCAGAATCTTGATCATCGATCTGCCACGTGTTAATCGACGATGCTTCTTTGCCAGCAACATTTAAGATAGTTGTCGGAAGAGATGTCTTGAGAAAAGTCCGAGCCGCCGAGTTAGCATGATTTCCCTCTCATCCTACCACGTATCCTGAAGCAAGATATGATCCGCTCCAAATCTGCCACCTCCAGGCGCACATGTACCGTCTACTATAGGTTCGGAAATTGAATCGACTACTGCTAGGAGGGTCTGGGCAGCAGAGAAAATTCGGTGCACCCGCAGAACACCCAGAGCCACATGTCACTGCCATATTCGATTTTTCCCCACCTAACCGATTTTTGCCAATGGGAGAAGCATACCTATCCTCCTCTACATTCGGTAGAACGCTGAAGCATGGTGATTTTGCTCCTTCCCGAGCCTGACCACGAAGGTTGCTCTTCAACAGTCCTCCACCCTCTCTACTACTCCATACCTCCCCCACCTCTACAGAAACCCCAAGATGCTTCCCTCTCCACCCTCAGCTCTAGATTCTCCTCCCCAACTACCACTTTAACAAAAGCAGGATCAACAAATATTTTTCTTCACGTACAGTTATGCTGCCCCGAGCTCCTCTTCATCTTTTATCACAGGGTCAATTGCGATCATTTAGCCCAAACACGAGCCAGTCGTTAAAAAAAATAAATCACAAAACCACAGTTTAAGAGGGATTCCTCATATCAACAACTAGACCTCTTCCTTCTTGATGTGCAATTTTTCCAACCATCTTCAAAGCTGTTTTACCAGTCCTTTGAACTTGGCTCCCGCTACCATCACTTTATGTAAGCTTGTTACGAATACGAGTTTCAGTTGTGATGGATGATCACTTCCACTACCTTTCCTACTCTGTCGAAGACTCTACATAAATTAATAGGAAGACAACTATCGAGGAAACCAATATTGAACAACATCGGGAGCTCCGACAAGTCCTTCTTACCCATTCCTCCCCTCTCTAGTAATTCCTTCCTATTTTTGACTTCCGTCCAACCGGTCAACTTCCCTTCTTTCAATGTTCCCTCTACTTCGCTCCTTGCTTCGTCTTCCTCTCCAATCTCCTCTCCTCAATTCCCTTCAACCGCTTCCTGGTTGAAGCTCTGTAAGTAATCACCCCTTCAATCTCATTGTTGTAATTCCATTTTTTCGCCATTCCCGTTTATCCCTTTCTCTTCCCTTCTTTTATTTCTATATGTTAAAATCCTAAATCATTTGGGGGCTGGTTTACACAAATTACATTCTCTTTATTTAACCACTATATAGTGGGTCGTGTAGTTGTGTCCCATAAGTGTACTTGAGGCCCACTTATGCATACAACCAACTGCAATGATTAAAAGTGGGCCATCATGTGTTTATGGCCAGATTTGAAGATCAAGTGTGTTTAGTTGTCATGAATGAATGTGGAATATTTTTCATATTCTTGATCAATTGGTTCGTACATGTATGGTGGTAATCATTGATTGATGCTCTCATAAAGCAAATTGTGGGGTAAGTTCAAAATTCAAGTTCCTCCCCGTGTGTTTGATTATTTCTCTCCTCTATATATGATGTCAAGAATAATCCCAAGAATAGTCTTCTATCTCCATCTAAGTCAATGAATCTTCAAATTACATTAACCAAACTTAACAGTGTAAATTATTTACAATGGACATATTGATAGAAGTGTTTCTTATAGGAAAAGAAAATTGAAGTATCCAACATCCATAAACCTACTAAAGGTTCAATATATTATGAAGATTGGGTAGTGGAAGATGCTCATATTAGAGCCCTATTATGAAATAGCATGGAACTGCATATTGGTGTAAATGTTATCTTTTTTCAAAACAACAAACTAAGTGTATGATAATTTGAAAGAAATGTGTTCAGTTGAGAAGAATTTAACTCATAAATGAGTTGCTTCAAAACATCTTTGTGCCACAGCAAGGAGATAAAAGTGTAGGTGAATATCATTCAGCGTTGTGGGGTACATGGGAATAATTGAATATATATCAACCTCAATCAACTGATTATGAGAACATAAGATGACTGAAAGAGAAATTTTATGTTACCAAATTCCTCTCAAGTCTTCGTCTTGAGATCAAGCCTGTGTGAGCTCAAGTTCTTACAATTAGAAAAAATTCTTCCGCTACAAAGGTATTGGCCCATGTTCAACGTGCAGCAGTTAGTATAAATAGAAAGATTTCATCTACATCTGATCGCTCAGCATTTGTTTCTTCATCTGGTAGAGGAGATGAATGAAGTCGTGGTAGCCATGGTCGTGATAGCCGATTTGATGGGAAAGATTCAAGGGGAGGTCATTTTGGAGGTAAGAATTTTTGGGAAAGCCATGGTACATATTTTAGTGGCAGTCGTGGTCGTGGTCGCGGTCATGATAATTGGCAGTGTTCTCATTTTAGTCTTTCTAACCACATTGTCAATGCGTGTTGGGAGATTACTGGAAGACCAGCTTGAGCAAATAAGGTTAGATCTTTTAATGACAATTCTGAGAGCTATCTCCAAGCCCATCTCAAACCATTCTGAATCGTAGCCCAGGTAATACAATTGCATTGTCTAAGGATGAGTACACCAAATTGCTAAGGATCATTCCACCTACGCCCTCCACTGCTGCCCTGTTCCATCAAAGTATGATATGCCTTACTTCCTCTAAAAGTGTTCCTTGAATTATTGATTCTGAAGCTTCAAATGATGTTACTAGTAAGCATAGTGTTTTGTCTCAATTAGATAATTCTACTCCTATTTCCTCTCTAACATTAGTTGATGGCACTAAAACTCATGTGTCTAGATTGGGTATCCTTAAATTGTTCTCTTACATTTTATCCTTTGTATTATGAATTTCAAAAGCTAAAGACGGGAAGGATGATTCATGGAGGACATGAAGCAAATGGTCTTTACTATCTCGATAGTGGAATAAGTAGAGTTGCACTGTAGACAAATATCTCACCTCATTAATGGCATTGCAAGCATGGTCATCCTTCCATGAGTAGTTTATAGTCTTGTACAATCATTGTCTTATTGATGCAGGGACATGTGATGACTAATCCTAGATGCATGTATAATCAGGTTAAAGAATGTTCAAATAAATATACGAATCAACTAACCGTTTCCAATCAAAGTGATTAGGTAAATATCAACACAAAGATAAGGTCATTCCGTCAAGATCATGCCCCTTAGCATAAAATCGCGTAAACAACAAAAACGGAAGACCTAAGGATATGAGGATATCCCAGATCTATCATAAGTCAATCCACAATCAAGTTTGGTTCTAATTCTACTGACTAACCATCCCTCCTTTCCGTTCAAACTAGAAAGGGGGTATCCAGAGAGGAACGAAAGGGGTGAAGAATGAAGGGATCGAGATGAAGAAAGTACGGGTCCTTTTGTCGTCAAAAGAAAAGGAGGATGATTCTTACCTTTTCCTACACCTCGAAGATCTAGAAAGAAGAAAACCTGAAATCGGGGTGGAATCATCAACTCCCAAGGGCCAATCCTGAAATCGTAATCTCTTGAATAAAGAGGAAGAAAGATAAGAATTTTTATTCATTCAATAGTAATGAAAATAGGATTTCTCATAACGTATATATAAACTATGGAAAAAGTAAAAGTGCACTAAAGCCCCTGAAAACAAGAAAAATAACATAAAAGACGAAAAAATAAAGAAGGTGCAATAAAGCCCTTGAAAAAAGAAAAAAGAACAAAAACGCCTAAAATTAAAACACCAGAAAATAGGTCTGATGGACCCAACGTCCATCTACGTCAACTCCTCCGCTCCGGTACTCTGTCAGCGATGCCTCCTCCTCTAGTACACTCTAAAGGGTGCACCACTGATGTCCACATCACTTATATGTTTAAGTTACAGTGTGAAGCTTACAAGTTAAGCAAGCATCATAGAGTCTTCTTTCAACCTCATGTGAACAAAAGGAGTTCTGGTCCTTTCTCTTTAGTACATTCTAATGTTTGAGGTCCAATTTGTACTATTAGTTTATTGGATTTCAAACACTTCATTATTTTTTTGTGGACGGTTTTTCTTGCATGATATGGTTTTTTTTTTTTTTTTTTTTTTTGGGGAGCGGGAGAGTTGGGGTTCACCATAGTTTATAGCCCATGCACTAGCAACTTAAGAGATTAGTTCTGGGCTGAATTAGATTATGACAAGTAGAAACGGGATTTCCCTTTGTGTGTGTGGGATGATTTCAACGTTGTGCGGTTTCTGCATGAGAAGTCAAATGGGGGCAACCGACATATTGAAGTTTGTCAATTGGGTTGCTAGACACAAAATGGTGGATTTGCCTCTCGAAGGTGCTATATTTATTTGGTCCAATGGGCACTAGAATCCCATTCTCTCTATACTAGACAAATTTTTAGTCTTCGCAACTAGATTGAGAAGTATTCGTTGATGTGAACCAGGGTATGTCGAGACCTATTTCCAATCACCGCCCAATAATCATCGAGGCAGCCAATGAGAACTGGGGCCCCAAACTGTTCAAATTTTGGTTAGCTTGGTTGGAAATCTAAGATTTCAGGGAGCTCATTGTTGATTGGTGGAATTTGTTGCGGGTGTCAGGGTATGCTGGCTTTAGGTTGTGCTTAAGCTCAGATGGCTAAAAGAAAAAAATGAAAAGGGTGGAAAAGGATGTTCTTGAAACACGGGAGGCAGAGTTTGATAGTATGGCTTTAGAGTTTCATGATTTGGACCTATTAGAAGAACAAGGCGAACTATCAGACGAGAATAGGGACAAACGAGAAGATTTATACATCAAATACGCTAATCACTCGAAAGAGGATGAATCGACAATGCTCTAAACACGTTTGGCTAATGGAGGGCTAATGGAGTGAGACAAATACTCGATACTTTCATAGTATTGCTAGCGCTTGGGCTAGATGCAATTGTGTTGGCAGCTTGCTAGTGGGTGCTAACAAAATATAGGACAAGGGTAAGGTTAACGAGTCGATTGTTTCCTTCTATGAGAACCTATTTTCGGGAGTAACGGAATAGGCCGCGGCTTGACAATTTGGACTTCATTATGATCTCCGAGGACTCATCCTCTTTGCTTAAGGCACCTTTCTCAGAAGATGATGTTAAATGTGCCATTGATTCCTAAGGTGGTGACAAAGCTCCTGGTCTTGAGGAATTCCCTATGACATTTTTCCAAAAAAATTGGCAAACAATCAAGAAAGATGTTATGGAGTTCATATTTGAATTTTACAAGCGGAGTCATCTATTGAAAGATTTGGGGGCTTTGTTTGTTTTTTCTTATTCCGAAGTTGGAAGGCGTGGAGTAACTGAAAGATTTCCATCCTATAAGTCTAATTGGGGGCCCATACAAGATCTTGTCCAAGGTCCTAGCATTGCAGTTCAGGGGAGTCCTTTCTAGCATCATTGCTAGTAAGTAGGGGGGGCTTTGTTTTAGGGAGACAGATTCTCGATATTGCCTTGATCGCGCACGAATGCACTGATTCCTATCATAAACAAAAGTATAGCGGGGTGGTTTGCAAACTAAACTTGGAAAAGGCATACGATCATGTCGGCTGGAAGTTCCTAGACTATGTGTTAGATCGGGTGGGTGTGGCCACAAGTGGAGGGGTTGGATGACGGCGTGCATGCAATCCGCTCGCTTCTCTATTATGGTCAATGGGACACCTCAAGGTTTCTTTAGGGCCTCGAGGTGATTAAGGCAAGGAGACCCCCTTTCACCTTACCTTTTCATCATTATGGGGGAGGCTTTAAGCAGAATGCTCTATGGGGGGGTTGTTTAGGGGGTCATATTACAAGTTTCAAAGTGGCTGAAAATGACATTCAAGTAAGTCATCTTCAATATGCAGACAAAACTTCACTATTTTGTGATGCGGATAAAAGGTGTGTGGACAATTTACGCAAGATTTTGGTTTGTTTTAAAGCTCTATCGGGGCTTACGATCAACGTGGTAAAAAGTGAGATGCTTGGAATCCATGTGTTCTTAATGATGAATTAGTCCGACTTGCGAATGTTTTTTGTTGTAAATCAGGCTCTTTCCCCTCCTCGTTTTTGGGTCTTCCTCTTTCTATAGGAAAGCCAGCCAAGCATCTTTGGGATATGGTTCTTGAAAGAATTGAGAGGAAGGAGTGTCGATTCCTCTCTTACATGGTCATCTAATCCTCATTAAAGCAACTTTCTCCAATATGCGGTGTACTTCATGTCTCTTTTTAAGTGCCCTAAATTGGTGTTGGACATAATTGAAAAAATGAGGAGAGACTTCATTTGGAGAGGGGCTAGTGATGGTCACAAGTTCCACCCCAAATGGGATGAGGTTTGCAAGCCTATAATAGAAGGGGGAGCGGGGCTTAAAAATTTTGGTCTAACTAATACTGCACTTCTTAGCAAGTGGCTTCGGAAATTGGGAACCACCTCGAACGGGCTTTGGAAAGATATCATGGTGAGCAAGTATGGTTTGAAGGGGGTAGGTTGGATGGTCAAGTCCTCATCCCTGTATCAGGCTTCTACTGTATGGAAGGCAATAGTGGCGACTGATCATCTCTTTCGTCAAAGTGTTGCATTCAATCTCGGTAACAGAAAGCGCATACGTATTTGGGCTGACATTTGGTGTAGTGATAAGCCACTTTAAGATTTGTTCCCTAAAATTGAAGTGTTGGCCTCGGACTATTTCATCCCTGTTCAGCATTGTCTCTATGTGGCAATTCAATTGTGTGGAGCCTTTCTTTCTGTCGGAATATGTTGGAGGACAAGATTGTGGAGTTATTGCGCCTTCTGAACATTCTCAAGAACATAGGCCCCTCGTTTCAAGAAGAAGACTTAATGATTTGGTCCGCTCATTGCTCTAGTAGATTCGCTCTTTCTACTTTGTTTTGTTTATGGACCCTCATAATCCCTCACCTCCTCACCCTTTTCACCACTAGGTTTACAGGGCTCCTCCTCGAGTGGCAGTGTTTGTGTGGTTGGTGGCCAGAAAGAGAGTGCTGACAGTTGATAACTTGCAGTGTAGGTCTCTCATTCTTTCAAATGTCTACCTTCTGTGCATAGAGAGCGCTGAAACGATCAATCACTTATTTATTCATTGCCCTTTTGCTCATGAGGTGTGGGGTTATTTACGTAAGGCGGCTAATACACCTTGGGTGATGCCAAAATCTCTGGAGGCTCTCTTGTGGGCGTGACAGCGTAAAGGAGGGGGAAAAGAGCCTAAAGCAATTTGGAGGCTTCTCATCATGGCTATCCTCTAGGCCATTTGGAAAGAATGGAATGGGCAGCGCTTCAGGAATGAGAGCTCTCTAGTTGAGAGGGTGGTGGGTAACAACAAGGACCTTGTTCTCGAGTGGGCCTCAATTGTAAAAGAAGCTAAGGCAACTATTCCCTTGCTCGTCCCTTTGTTTTAGTGTTAATTTGTATTCTTTTCTTGCCTTTGGTGAGCGTCTTAATAAATTAGTTTGTTATCTTAAAAAAAAAAAAGGATGATTATTATCGCTCTAAAGTGTCTGCTTGCTTTAACGAATTTTATATGGAAGTGCAAACACAATTCAATGCTAAAGTGTGTACTCTACATTGGAATAATGCTAGGGAAAATGTATCTCATGAATTTAATTCATCTCTTATCTCAAGGCACTATTCATCAAACCTCATGTGCACACACACTACAATAAAATAGTGTAGACGAACATAAGAATCAATATTTACTTGAGGTTGCTAGGGCGTGGTTATTGAATATGAAGGTTTCAAAAATGTTTGGCAGTGATGCAGTCTTAACTGCATGTCATTTAATAAATCGGATGCCTTCATCTATTTAGATAGTAAATCCACTTTTTTTGTCCTGGTATTACGAGGCTTTCTATTCCTCCTAAAGTGTTTGGTTGTGTGTTTTGTACTCAGTTGGATCCTATTCTTGACAAGTTTGAACTGGAGGCTATTAAGTGCATCTTCCTTGGATACTCATTTACTCAACGAGGATACAAATACAATAATTCAATCTCTCGTAAACGTTATATATCTAACTAATGTAACATTCTTTGAACACACTCATTTTTTCTGAAGGTGGTAATTGGTAAGTCACTACAATTCAGAGAGATTTCTGTTATTCTTCCCATTGTACCTAACACAACATTCAATGTTAAACATTTAGTTATACCTTTGCAAGTCTACTCCAGACAATCCAAGCATGTTAATGAAGTTCATACCATCATGCTTCCCAACAATCCTCCTGCAATGCCAGAAGATCAGTGTCCTCCTAAATCTTCGTCTTTAACATCTAATGAAGATGATTTAACAATTGCTCTTCGCAAGGGTATACGTTCTTGCACTCAACATCCTATTTCAATTTGTTTCCTTTGTTGGTCTATCTCCTTCCTATCGAAAAATTTCCTTGTCCTTGTTGATCATGTCTATTCCCCATTCTTTCCAAGAAGCTCTTAGTCATGATAGATGAAAACGAGCTATAGAAGAAGAGATGGTTGCTCTATATTAAACTCAAACTTGGACTCGGGCTGGATTACCTGCTAGAAAACGTGTGGTTGGTTGTCAATGGGTGTATACAATGAAGTACAACCCAGATGATTTAGTTGATCAGTTAAAAGCTTGATTGATTGCTAAATGATACTCTCATACCCTAAGAGTTGACTATTCAAAGACATTTCTTCTATGGCAAAGCTTAACTTTATGTAGGTTGTTGTTTCCGTTGCGTAATTTTGAATTGGCCCCCATACTAGCTTGATGTGAAGAATGTGTTTCTTTATGAGGATCTTATTAAATAAGTCAATATAGAGCAATCACTTGACTTTGTTGCTTGGGAGAGTCAAACAAAGTGTGTTGTCTTAAGAAGTCAATTTATGGCCTAAAACAATCTCCAAACACTTTGTTCAACAAATGTAGCAAAGTGATGTTTAATATTGGATGAAATGTGGTCGGGCTTATCACTCTGTCTTTGTGAAGAGAAGTGAGACGTGTGTCATTGTGTTGGTCATGTATGTAGCTTATATCATTGTCACTGAGAGTCTTAATAAGTTGAAGAGATTTTTACAGCAACACTTCCATACAAAGGACTTGGGTCATCTTTGATACCTCTTGGATATTGAAGTAGCAAGATCTAAGGTGGCCATTAATTTGTCACTATAAAAATATGTGGTAGATTTGTTTGTTGAGAAGGGTCTTCTGAGAGCCAAGCCAGTCGAAACTCCTATTGACCAAATCAGAAGATTAGTGTAGAGCAAAGAGAATTGATTGATGATCCGAGAAGATATCGTCGACTTGGAAAGCCAATCCACTTAACAATCACTCAACTTAATATCACTTTTCCTATGTGTGATTAGTTTATGCAGGTTCCTCATATGGAAACTGTGTTTCATCTACTCAAGTACTTGAAGGGAGCTCATGGTCGTGGTATTCTCTACAAGCGTAATGGCCATCTTCAAATAGAAGAGTATTCAAATGTGGACTCGGTTGGTTATCCATTTGATAAGTGACCTACTATAGGTTATTGTACCTTTGAAGCAGGTAACTTGGTTACATGGAGTAAGAAGCAAAGTGTGGTGCCCCATTCAAGCAAAGAGCCAGAGTACAGGGAGATGGATTATGCTACATGCAATGTTTTAATTTTTAAATATTAACAATATCGGCTGATATATCTCACGATATATCTTGTATTCCACCTGTGCGAGACGAAACGTACAGGTAGTGCTGATATATCCATATGTTTGATCCAGTGAGCATTTTCAATTTCTGATCACTTTTTTTTTTTTTTTGAAATTATGTTAAATTAGTGTCAAATGGTTACAAATCCATTGGTTATTCATGTTTTGCATGAAAAATCATGGAGTTGGAGCTTTCATTTCGATATCCATTGGTTCTTCATGTTCTCCATGGTTTTTTCAAAATTTTCCTTCAACCAGCTGTCAATTAAGACTAATTTCAAAGTATTTAGGAGTATTTGATGAAATGATCATCACATACACTCTAATTTCGAAATTTGAGTGTAGGTGGTCCGATTTGGGGAAAAATCGAAATTTCCCCAATTTCTCCAAATTGCTTGCAATGTTGCACTCCAAACATGAAATCAAGCATGTATGAGGGCTGATTTACTGATTTGTTAAGTCCTTGTCAATTTTTGGAAAATAATAAACATTTTTAATTAAAAATTATTAAAATATTTTTTCTTGAAATTTCCCTTCATCTAGCTATCAATCGAGACTAATTTCGAAGTATTTACGAGTGTTTGATGAAATGATCATCATATATACTAAATGTTATGCAATCAATTTGAATATAGTTGCATTAGTTCAGTCAGACAACGCACAACTTACGACCCTATACAAAGGAAACATATTATGTGCACTTCTTTTTTGAGATGTTATGATTTAAAAGTGTGTATTAAGGTTTTTTTTTTTTAACAATTCATGAAGGTTCATTGAAAAATTCAACCATTTTCCCAAAGTTTCTCCATGTTTACC
The DNA here is from genome assembly GCF_029962835.1 of Magnolia sinica. NCBI lineage: Eukaryota > Viridiplantae > Streptophyta > Magnoliopsida > Magnoliales > Magnoliaceae > Magnolia > Magnolia sinica. The sequence continues at coordinate 68,357,294 of NC_080578.1, read as the reverse complement.
AAAAAGTGCGATAAATTACCTAATACAAACGATATATCCTATGCGATAACTGATACGCATTTGTATCCCAAGGATGTGATACATAACGAGAAACTGATATTCAAACATTGGCTACATGTGAACTTGTTTGGTTAAAGACGTTAATGTGTGAGTTGGGGTTTAATATTGATATTCCCATAAGGCAATATTGTGATAATCAAGTTGTCTCTCATATTGCCAACAATCCGGTTTATCATGAGAGAACCAAGCACATCAAAATTCATTGTTACTTCATTAGAGAGCATTGCAAGTACGGAAATTTGCATGGCGTCCCTCAAGTCTTAAGATCAGTTGGCGGATGTGTTCACTAAGACTCTTAGTTGCACTCATTTGGATCGTCTCTACATCAAGCTGGGCAATCATGAGATATATGCTCTAGCTTCATGAGGAGTGTTGCTGGACAGTGATAATCTCACTAGTGGACTATGATGATCTCACATGTGATTTCTAATTATTATTGGGTTGACATATGTGTTACACATAGAAAAAAAAATGTGTTACAAGTTAGAATAGAGTTTAGGCCCATGAGCTTTGCTTATGTAATAACTTATGTGTGGGGTATTTTTGTAATTGTGCTTTTATTATGAAAGCCCTAACAATAAAATAGAGCGGCTAGGGTCGTGAGAGGCTATTTCACCCTTATCTCTCACTCAAGAACATATATGGGTTTAAACAATCTCCTCAAGTCCAATTCGAGTGATTTAGCAAAGCCATTTCTCAAATTAGCTTCCAGTGTAATTTGTGTGAACATTCTTTATTTGTGAAGATTCTCCATGACCGTGTTGGCAATAAACATTGATGATATCATCATATCTATGAAAATGCCAATGATACTACCACTGTGATAAAGTTCCTTACAGACACTTTTGATGTTAAAGACCTAGGGTCATTGAAATATTTTCTTAAAATAAAGGGTGTTTGGTCTAAGAATGGGATATTTCTATTACAACATAAATATTCCCTTAACCTTCTTCGAGAGACTAGAAGTGCTAAGTACATGTCCTAGTGAGACACCAATAGAAGTGAATCATCACGTGCATTCTAGAGAATCAAAAGGGCTCACGAACCCAAGCATGTATCGCCACTCGGTGGCAAAACTCATTTATTTATGCATCACTCATCCATATATTGCGTATATTGTTAGTGTTGTGAGGCAATTCATGCAAGCTCCTTGTAGTCATCAACTCAAAGCTCTCCATCAGAACTTTGCTACTTAAAATGTTTGCATGGAAAGGGCCTTTTGTACCCAAATCATGGTCATCACCATATTAACACATTTTGATGTAGACTGGGCAAGATCATCTAATGATCAAACATCCACAACAGATATTGTCCCTTCGTCGAGGGTTACTTTCCTAGAGAGCAAGAAACAAATTATCATCGCTCGTTCCTCCATTGAAGTTGAATACCACCATATGGGTCATGCTACATGTGGAATCATTCAGCTTCATTCCCTTCTTTAAGATCCTAGAGTTGTAGTTTCACTGCTTGTCCAACTATATTGTGACAATCAAACTGCTATTTATTACCTTCAATCCAGTATTCCATGAACAAACAAAGCATATCAAGGTAGATTGTTATTTCATTTGCATAAATATCTCAAATCTTCTTTCCACGACTCATGTTCAATCCAAAGCATCAACTCACTGATATTCTTACCAAATCTGACTCTTCTCATTTTTGTGATCTGTTGGGCAAGCTAGGCATGTGTTATATCTATGCTACAATTTGAGGGGGAGTGTTGAGACAACATTTTCTTTGATTCTTGTGCTCCCTTGGGACACCATATTATTCTATATTCTCTTATCAATAAAATAGGTTTTGGGCTCCCTAGCACACAATTTTCATAAGTTTCCTCCTCCTAGCAACACAAAACAACAATTTCTTAACTACCATTGAAAAAATAACCCTCGCTTGTAAAGGATGAAATGGAACCAATAAATAGCAACCAACAAGCAGAACTAGGTTAATCAAACATCTTATCGTCCTTCTCCAATGATGATTTTTCCACTTTTGGCTAATCAGGCACATCCCACATCCAATACTGATCCTTTATTATATTTTATCATTTTATCGTGGATGTAACTTCTGCGAGTGTCACCATATTAGGAGAAAGATCCAAATTACTGGTCTCTTATCAAAAAGAAGTGTGGGATTATTTTGGTAGAGCCCACAAGTCCTCACACCATACATCAACTGCTCATATCATTGGAGACACGGCATAGTCAATCATGCATTGTTATATTGGTGTCTGTGCTATCATGTATTGTAATGTAAAAGCTAAGTTATACATCAAACCCAAAAAGGAATCTGGACAACCAATATAGTTTTCAAGTACTTTCATACTAAAGCTCCTCTAACACTTGCATGGAAAAAGGGACTAAGAAAAGTGAACATTTGATCTAGTAAGATCCATAAGTAAGAAAAGATTTGACAGTGGAAAGGGGACTCCAAAAGATGGTGAAAGGTTTGAATTCTAGTAATATCTAGTTTCTCACCCTTAGCCATGAGAATCTATCTATCACTTGGACATGGTTTGAAAGAAGAGTGATTAGTGTGCACTCCAGTCATGTGATTGGAAGCACCTGAGTCAAATAAACCAAAGCGGACTAATAGACTGAAAGAGATGGCAATTCTTACCAGAAAATCCCATAGCAAAACATGCAAAAGATATAATTGGGGAAACGAATTTTTGTACCAATTGTCAAATATCTTCAGAAATGGCATTTGTTTGCGAACTAGTAGCAATTGATCCATGAAGTGAGATTGACGGTGTTTTGTTGAACTTCATGTGCAGTGTTGGGACATATTTGGATACATGGAATCCAAGGAAAAGGAAATAATAATAATACTCAATGATGAGTTCCATGAGAACTATTAAAACATGGATTCCAATTTTAGAGCTCTTGTTTGGATAGAAAGTGGAAGTCTCATATTCCTCTCACAAAAGCACCTAGTTTCTTGCGCCAAAAATCCAAATTATGTAAAAGTTTAATGATTGCTTGCTGGAATCCACTCTTTCTTTGCTATCCAAACAACACAAATTGTACATCAAAGAAAAACAATTTTCTATTGTTTTGCATAGAAATCCATGTTTCCGAACATGGCTTTAGCAATATCGTCAATGGCCTGATATGCCTTAATAGTGGATCTGTTTTGATAAGGCAAATTGTTGTCTTGAGGAGTTCCTTTTTTCAGGACAGATCCAGATGATGTCTTGCACAGTTGCAAAAAATGCAAACTTCTTTCTGCAATGAGACGCAATGTAACTAAACTCATTGCACTTAATGCATTCCAGTTGTGATGGATTCTTCAGAGGTAGTTTTTCTGGTTCATTGAGTGACGAAAAAAGTCCCAGTATCCTTCAATCATAGATTGTGTTGCCTCCACACGAGTGTGCGCGCACACATGCACAATGTGCACACACACACAAGCATGCACACTCACTTGCACACAAACATCTGTGTGTATGCATATGCACACATGCATGTGAAGCACGTGCACACAAATGCATACATGCACATGTGCCCACACAAATAAGTCATGCTTACGCGCAAACACCTGATTTATGATCTCAATAACAAGTTTAAGTATTTGCAACACAAACTCAAATACACCTGATTTATGATCTCAGTGATAAGTTACAGAAACAAACAGCTAATTTATGATCTCAAATCTCAATAATAAGTTACACAAACACACACCACCAAGTTGAAGGCTCTAAAAGGAAAGGGGAAGGCCCAAAAGAATGTGGATGGACGTAGCAATAAGAGACTCGATGACCTATGATCTAACTGAAGGTATGGCCCTCAATGGAGTGGAATAGCATAATAGAATTCATGTAGCTGACCCCAATTAATTGGGATGAGGGTTGGATGATGATGAATAAGTTGTCTTTGCAACACACTCCTTTCATCATTGATCTTCTCCTTTCCGGTCCGCTACTCACACCTTTGAATAAACTTTTGATGTTTACAACCCATCAAAGACACTTGACTGGTAGATCCACTCTTGCCTTTTGATAATGTCATAACTTGTCAACCGTCATCATGGGCAAACTACCAGGCATTAAGGAGGAGCAGAAGTTTAGAATGAGGATGCATAGTGATTGCAACTATCCATAAACCAAGCTTCTTTCTTTATTGAGAGACAACTCTTTTATGACCTTAGCAGGTCCTTTGATAGGACGTCTTAGGCTGACACAACATGTTATACAACTTTATACAGTGCAATCTTTTCCAAATGATTACTTGGATCTCAAAGGATCCACAAAAGACCTTGACATCTCCAATTCACCTGAAGAGAAATAGAGATTCTGAAGTAATTCACGTTCCATTTTCCAGGTAAACAATTCTAGACTAGGTTCATAATCATTTCCCACTATCTGGCTTCTCATGTTTACAATTTTACAGAGTCCTAGCCGAAGTAGGAGTTACTGGGAGATGATTTCCGTTAACCAATCTTCTTGACCAACAGCCTCTAATTTATTTTCTTTATGAAGGTGGGGGGGAAAAACAAATTTTTTCTTCCAAGAGCCACAATTTAGAGTTCTTGTTGAACAAAATGTTAGAAAAGTGTTTCTTAGTTGTGGTGATGAGAAACTTGTACGTGTAAAATAGGTTGGTGGAAGTAATGTCGTTAAAAAATCTTAAAATAATGCCTAAAAAAGGTGTTAACCAATGACCATTGACATAGAAACTCGATACTGCACCCACAATCTGAAGAAAGAAAAATTACATCACAAAGAGGGCAATCTTTCTAGTTCATGAGTAGCGAGCAATCATAACAATTTCAAGGGAAAGAAAGGAAGAAAAATTACATCACAAAGAGGGCAATCTTTCTAGTTCATGAGTAACGAGCAATCATAACGACTTCAAGGGAAAGAAAGGAGATGATTACCAGGAAATATAGAGAATTTAGCAGCATCATAACCCTCTTTTTCTGGGATCGCCAGGATTGGTCCATGATCTGTAGCCTGATGTCCTTGTCGTGGAGTGGCTGACGAATGATCTTCTCCATTTGGGTGGTCCCTGGCTATAGACTTCAACTGGCTGAAGGATTCACCAAATATCTGTTGGGACCCAGCTGTGGTCCACCAAGGCATGAAAGGAACCGTGGACTGAGGAATTGGATTCTGGAGAATGCCTCCATGATCTTTGAAGCATGCAGTTTGCATTATAAATACCCTCCAAAAAGACCCAAATTACAGTTTGCGAGGTTATTTCTGTTTCACGATTACCACTTATTTCAATATTAACACATACCCAACCACTTCATCAATTATGCTTTGCCCCCAAGTGCGCCGAACCAATGGAACACCACAGCAACAATGAATTACCTGAAATTTCAAATATCTCAGTAGAATATCATCTAATGGGCTTTGAATTCAACCAAGACCCATGTTGCAAAATGAAACACATCACAATAGACAGTTATTCAGCCATGAATTACTAAAATTCATATACATAAAAAGATAATCCTACAGTCACCCAATTTTTCGTGATAGAGTAATCATTAAAAGAAAAAGGATTCTAGCAATCAAGAGTCCCACTCAACCAATTCACACTGTAGAAGTGCTTTGCTTTCTTATACAAAATTTGCTTTAATTGATAACAAAAGAAAAATAAACCAATGTCCTAATCCCAAACAACAACATCTAAATTAAGAAAAAATAAAAAAGAGGAAGAGAGAGTAAAAAAGAGAGAAATCTTAACACCCAGATATATTATCCTTGCAAATTTATAAGATAACTGACCGTTTTCAACAACAAGAAAGAAATTGCAAAAACAAAACAAAATTCTACACTCCACATAACCTTATCAGTTGAAAGAAACAACCTATTTCACTCGCCACTTCATTAATTAATTAATTAAGTAAATGCCATTAAATTCACACATTTCATAGTGCAAGAGGGAAATATCAACTAACCACAACCCAATACAGTAAACAAAAATAAAAATAAACATACACACGCACAAACTAGAGATAGAGAGAGAAGAAGAGGAAGAAGAAAGAACCCAACAAAGTCAATTATTAAAGACTCTAACATGACTATCCTTCATGAAATTTAAGTGTTATAGAGAAAGAGAGAGGACACAATTCAGTTGTAGAGAAGTTGCTTGGAATCTTACCCATCAAGAGAGGCGGCCCTCCTTTGCCAGACTCAGACGAGCAAGAAGCAGAGAGAGAGAGAGAGAGAGAGAGAGAGGGAAGTGTATGGCATGGGGTAGTGAAATACAAGGGGAGCAGCCAATGGGATGTGGTTTTCATGCGTAAAGCTTTGTAATTTCCTAATGCGAGTGGCTTATCCTCCTTTCATTTATTTAATCCATGCTGGCCTCTTCTTTTTCTCTTCCTAAACTTTAATACAAGCGCAGTATAAACACCCACCGAACCCAGCCTAGGCGTACCAAAGCATCTTAAGTTACAACTGTCCCCCTACAGCCGTCTGCTTTCTAACTTCCGTCTACCACATCAGACCCCTTCAACTAGGCCCGCCTCACCATGTGTGTCATCTCTTTTCAAAATCAAGCCACTGCACGCCTTTTGTGGCCTATGCTTCTATTTGGGGCCGGACAGTCGGCCATCCACTGATTTCAACACTGTGGCCCAGATGATGAGTGGGCCACAGTGATTTTTGCGCTAGCTTATCTTCATTTTGGGGCCCACCAATTTCACAGCTCAGATGTACCTGGAAGATGACGTGCTGGCCAGAATGATGGGGTTGAATTCCAACGTCAGCACAAAGCGGACTGTGGGCGATCAGTTCTGAGTGTGGCCAACCATTTGCAATCCGGTAACCGTCCACCTTTTGTGTAAATATATACATGTATGCGTGTGAAAATTTATTTAGTGAAAAAGTTTTCTCAACAAAAAATAAAATAAAAATCTTCCTAATCAGGTGCAAACGGTTGTTGTGAACACTTTTATGTGTGTTGATAATATTCGCTCTGACCATCATGCACGGCATCCTCATTTGGCCATGGGTTAAAAAATCAGGCTAATCAATGACTCGGGGGCGGGCCACATGAGTAGGAACGGTTGGGAAGGGATGTCCATCCTTGATTCTTGTTGTGCTCTACCCAAGTCTCAAAATAGGTTGATTTTGAGTTGTGCATCATCTGTGTCAGATGTTTGATATCAATGAATTGGATGGCATATATACAACATAGAGAGCCCTTTATAAAAATCTAGGGTAGGCATCCACTCTCAACTATTCTTGCTGGTGTGGTACATTACAATCATGGGTTGACCTAATTTGTAGGTGCTTAGTCAATCAAGTGAATGCATATCTCATGGCCAGAGTAGATTTTTATCAACATATGATGTCGGAACCTGCGACAAACCACTTGCACCACAATATAGTAAAAACGTTTGCACTGGATTACATGTGTACGTGCGCACACGCATAGTGGTGTGAGAGGTCTCTCAACTTGAATGGACCATAATTCAGGGGTTTACTTCCAGCTTATTAAGTGAATGTAACATCCCACCCTTTTAATAAGTTGGCCTCACCATGAGGAGCTTAGGGTACAAAAATCATCCCTCTCTACTGATCGGGTGGGCCAAATCATACAAATCAATATCTGACCATTGATAGATAAACAATATATGTGTGGTCAACTTAATGAGTGGGTACACTTGATTTTTGCATTCGGCAATATTCACGGTGAACCTAACCTATTGAACAGATTGGATGCCTTAATCATATGGAAGATTGAAGTTATCTGCCTAACTTGTCCAAACAACCCCCGCCCGATCAAGTCAACAATTATACCAGTTATTTCAAGTCACTTTGGACAAAGGGGTTGACGCTCAGGTGAGCCCCGCCACGACATTAACATTTTAATGTTAAATATACTACAACAGATGCATCAACCCATGTTAGACCTAGCCCAACGAGCAGGTGCATCACCCCATGTTAAACTTAGGGCTCAAAAATTAGCTCATAGTGATTTAGGTGGACCACACAATTTAAAACAGTGTATAGGATAAAGCTCATCCTTCAAACTATTTTCCTTGGCGTGGCTCGCTTGAATCACGGATGAGCCTAAATTTTGTAACTTGTATTTCATCTAATGGTTGGAGTAGATTTTATATAATCATCATTATGGGCCCTGGAAAAAAATTAAGTGTAGACTTCTCACTCTTAATTGTTTCCCATGATGTAGGTCACTTGAATCATAGGTGTTAGCTCTTTGTTTGTTTCTTATTATGTAGGCATGCTAGAATCGATATAGTGGCTTGATCTAAACCGATTAACTTTGACCCCAAGTGCCAAAATTAGCAAATACGTCCATATATGACTAGATTCTGAGAAGATCGATCGCTTACTCAGCCGCTAGCAGAATTTGGTAAAGATCAGGCGATAATTGGGGGGTGGGGTTTTTCCTCTAAAAATGGGTTGCTTTATGCTTTCCACAAGAAATGACTTTTAGAATACTAGTACAATCGAATAAAAAGAAAAACTCACAATCGATCACTAGGAGCGACTGCAAGAATCGTCTCTTGAAAGAACTGTTTAATATTGGATAGAGAACAAATCTATTGTATGAGTGTAGACTTGGATTACAACTAAATATTATAGCTAAGAATTACTATTATTGAATTATTGCTACTCCTAGAATAAGCTGAGATAAAGGAAATTGATAATATAATTTTGATTGTTGATTTGTTGGTTTTGAGATTTAATTGGGATATCTTACTCTATCATATTCCTCTACTATTTATAGAGCTTTGTTGTAGCTTATTCCTCCAGATCCTTTTTCCACTATTGCAATGGTTACAGTAGTTGAAAATCATCTTTGTAGATCATTCTCTTGTTATGTTTCTCTTTTACGATCATTCCTCTTCCAAATGCCTCTCGGCCACTTGCTTCACTTTTGTCAGCTAAGGTTTTATCTTTTGTCTTTAATATCCTTGATTACCCTTCATAACTTAAACAACTCGATTGCGCTTCTTGTATATCGATCACAATATTTTGTCGACCATCCTCCGATGTGTAAAGTTACGCCAACTGTAAACCCACAAAAAGTGCTCCAAATCTTTGAAGATTTTTTTATCCACTTCCTATCTCTCATATAATGTCACATGTCATTCCCCTATCGGCTTTCCCATAATTGTTAGAATTAGGGTACAACATTGCCCCCACGTTGCTTTGCCTTTGGTAAAAAGGTGACTGCGACATTGTTCCTTTGTCTGATAACATAAATGCAATCAGTTGTTGATCTACATGTTGCTTACCAATTGAGTTTTACCCGATCGATGTTAAATCAAGAGATATTCTTCGCCTCATGTCTCTAGGATGTCCATGCGACATGCCTCAACTTGCTTATCTCCTTCTTTCACTGTTATACATATTTCCCGGCTTCTCTTCTTCAAATCATCACCATGGTTGCATCTTCTTCTTTTGTTCCCGCTTTTCATTTAAAATCTTTAATTAGGGATTTCAACGTTTTATCATTTGGTGTGATGAACGATCTCCTCTTCACAACCCCAAATAATCCAGACATTTCAGTATTAACACTCAGTCCTGCTTTCCATTCAGTAGTTACTTATGAACACCTTTGCAAAATTGAACATAGATTCCCGATAAAGTTTTGATTGTTCAATCAGATCACTTTCCAAATCTCTTTAATATGTTCAAGTCTCCACAAGCATTAGCCAAAACCGATGAATGGCTAGGCTGAGTGGTTTTCTTATGTGGAAGCACAACATAACGATACATTAAAGCAAGCATGAATTTATGAATGTATTACTTTCTTTGCATGAGTTCCCGTCCAGTCAGTTCCTTCTTACAGTGACTTCTACCTTTTGGATTTGATCAACCAATACATTTGTTAAGTATGAAATATTGCATATTTTCCGCTAGTTATACCTTGGTTTTATGAACATGATAGTGCTTAATAGATCTATTTATATATTTTTTCTCTTACAAGGTGATTTTGAGAGCTTAAGGTGAAAAGGATGCTAAAAGCATGGATTTGATGCTCAATAATTACGAAAGTAAGGATTGCATCTTTAGAGATAAAGATTGAAGAATTCAAGAGTCTAAGATCAAAGGAAACCAAGTGAAGAAGGAAGAAATTCGAAGTTGTAAAGTGCAAAAATTGGGAGTACCAAACTTGATAGCTCGATGCTATCGAACATGGGTTCGATGTCATCGAAGTACGTGTTCGATGCCATCGAAGGATGATCGATTCCATCGAAAAAATCAGAAAAAATCAAGTTTGGTTGCTGGACATATGGGTGCAATTCTTAATGCCATCGAGGACCTGTTCGTTCTCATCGAAGACCAGTTCGATGCCATCGAAGTCAGTTCAATGACATCGGAAAAATCATGAATTTCAAAGTTTAGTTGCTGGACACTTTGGGATGTTTTTCAATCCCATCGAAGATAAGATCGATGATATTGAAGCCAGTTCGATGCCATCGAAGCTCGGGTGATCCCATCGAAGGACTTACACAAATTTCATTAAACGGTTGTTGACAGTTTCCAAATTCAAATCGAACTCTTTGATCGGACTTCGATGCTATCGAAGCTCCCTGAGTTCTTCTAGGCATGAATTAGGGTAGGAAGAGTAGAGCAAGGAGTGGTGGTACTTAAAGAAGTCCTTTCTTCTTCTCCAATCTTTCTTTTCTAGTTGGTATTTATATTTTTCTTTAAGAGTTTTAGTTTAATCATGTTTATGGTTAACTAATCTCTTACCTGAGCTAAATGGCGAAGCTTGTAGTTTATTTTGATGTTTATCTTACTTTGATTCAAGTTTATTAGTTTACATGTTAAATTATTCATTGATTTTTGGTTTGAATGAAGAAGTATTTTCGGTTTACATTAATCCATTGTTGACTCCAATCACAGTGGATGCTTAGGAAGACTTGTTGATATGTTCTTACCTATTTTACAATTGTGTGATCCGTAAAATTCCTTGATCTATCATTGACTTCGGGCACGATAGATGCTTTGAATTCCATGCATTACATTGATGCTTCATAAGGGAACCATAACAATGAAAGTTCAGAATTTGTTTTGATATATCTATGATGCTTTAATCGCTTTATCATTCGATTGGATAGGATAGGACAATTCTAGTTGTGTTATTATTGAATTAAGTAAAGTAGCATTAAGATGGCTACAAGTGGATCCTTGGCGCTCTAGTTTTCCATTATCATTGATAGTTTATTAACAATCAATCTCTATTTACTCCAGATTCTAGTATAGTTTATATTATAGTTATCGTTCTAGTTTATTTCAGAAAGCCCACATGTAGAAAGTCCCTGTGGATTTGACCTCGGTCTCACCAAGATTATTACTACAGCGCAGCCCTGCACTTGGGGTTGTGAACAACATTCCATTTTGGATACGGCCCCATGGGTCCATTGATCATGGATATATGTGCATTTACTCACTTTTTTCCTTTTGGCGAGCATGTCTATCTACATTTCACTCTGAAAAATCTGCATCCCTTCATTCTCCCAAGTAAGACCAATAGAGCGTATTCTACTTTCATGGCGCATCAATGCAAGTCTCAAGATGAAGTAAATGAACAAGAACACACAATATTTTCTGTTGATGTGAATATATTGTTTTCTGTTATGTGTGAGTTCTCTGCAAATTAATAAAAAATACATTCACCTAATTGAGGCGCTTGCTCAAGGTCATTAACTTGCCTTTGCCTATTTTGTACTCAGCCATCTCTATCGTAGTATATATGAAGCAACTACTAAGAGATTCTACCAATTTGGTGGGCTTATCTGGCTTGTGTAGATGTTGTTTTATGAATATTTTGGAATAAAACTCATCAAATCTGCCCCAAAGGATATTGAATTCACTTCTTTCGCCAAACACAACACTTTTTGCTCCAAATTCAATTATTCTTTTGCTTAGTGTATGAATTTCTTTCTTTCCTAAATAAATCTAGCCATACCTTCTGCCCTTTCAAGTATAAGGAATTTAACCCAATCTGGTTTAGCGAAGATTTCGAATCGACCGATACCAATATGGAAGATCTCATAGATGCGGCCTGAAAAAGCTACATAATCTGCAGAGACTTACCATATGGTGGCACCATCGATACTGGCATTAATGCCAAGGCTGACATTGAATAATATTGCACCAATCTCCTTTCACACCAATTTGGTTTGGCTCAAGGTATTCCTTTTCATTTCTCGCTTTGAACTTGTAACCAACCACCGCCTCATTGACCGATTATAGATTTGGTTACCATCTTTTAGACTCTCTATAAAGGATTTGAGTCTCTCAGTTCATCCTTTATACTTCCTCTCTTCACCATTCACCAACAACAAATAGAGTCATTCCGCTCCTAGTGGCAGAATTACTATGGGACTCTAATCAGCGGATCTCATGAAATGATTATTAGTTGGCATTCTTCTTCATTAAAGATGGAGAAACATATGATTGAGAAGAAGAAAAATAAAGAAAGCACCAAGAAGTCAACCGCTCCATCGGTCATGCCTTCCCCTGTCTAGAGAAAAACATGCTCAAGGAAAGCACCCTCATTCACATTGCCCGACCTTTCTCCAACACCAATAAAGATGGTCACTCCATTCTCTTTAATAAAAATAGACAAAGTAGCTCAACCTGAGCTGAAGCGATATAAAGCCACTATAGTAGGCCTAGTCAAAATGGCTCTGACTACTGCTCCAATTCCAATGCTCACAATCCCTTCAACTATTTTAGAGATTACAGAACTTAGTCCCCTCATAATGCCTCAACCTACTCTACCTATAGAGCCTAGTCAAACTGCTTCAAGTATTCCTCCTTTGGCCAAAGCAATTGCAGATTTTGAGAAATATTATAAAACTAAATTCTAGCTGGGTGTCTCTACTGCTAAATACTCTTGGGAGATGGAAGAGGCGTATAAGAGACATAAAGGTGCTTGTTTTAATGGGGCATTTAATAAATGACAGCATAAAAAGAGAAGATTAAATGATCTCAATCTTCGTTTTGACCGATATCTCAAACTATATCGTCTTAATCCCCCTCTTTTTCCTCACTCCACCCGAGCTTTGGCTTTAGTCATCGACCCTACCAAACTTTCACCAGCGGACAATCAATTCATTACCGTTGTTGATCAATTAGATATAAGTGGATGTTATTTCAACAATACACCCTTTCTTTTCTTGCAGTGATTACGTAGTCCCTTAAACTAAGTTACACTCTTCTTTTCTTCGTGACCAGAGAACTCTCGGCCGTTGATGAACAACCCGTAAATCAGACCGACGGATAATTTTGTTAGCATAGCTCACCATAGTTTTGAAATGGCACCACCCATTGTCAAATAATACAATGGAACTCATAAAAATATGATGTATGGTGCGGATCTCATTAACCGTCACTATGGGCCCCACACTCATGGTGAGTGTGCACAGGACGTGTACGCTCCCTCAGTCCACCAGAACCAGGAAAGGGTCAAACCCAATGCTGACTAGATATATCAAAAACAAAAGAGTGAGAGAAGAGAATCCTCTCTCCTACGTCTACCCACGACGGACTACCATCTGTTTTATCAAATGATGGGCCACCATCATCACCCATGGGATGATCCAAACCGTCCATCGGATAAACCGATCCCCATGATCAGAGAACCCTATAAACTATCCATGCACAAAGATGAAATGGTGCAAAACAGCTCGCTCGAATGAAGTGCTGCACAAACCCAAGATCCAAAGATAAAACCACTTCCATCCTTCCTAAGCTAGCAACTTTACACATCTGAGCCATCCAAAGCCTGAGGAATGGAGTTCTGATCCAATCCAAGCTGCTTGAAAGAAGCGCAAAGAAGAGATAAACACGGCATTCCACCATTTTTCCTCACACTAGCTGCACTTCCGAAAATTTCATCCGCAAAGCTTTCGAAAATCCCGTGCATAAGAAGACCACACGACCAGATTAAGAATTCGACGGGCTAGGGGTCGTCGGATAACGAAATCAAGCTGTTCGAAAGGATCACCTCAAATCAAGGAGAGCAGAAAAGCAATCCGCCAGCAAGATCGATGCCTGTCTGTCCGATCACACGCAGAACATCAGAACCAACCACGAATGATCGAGATTCAATCAGAGATGTCCGTTGGATGACCTTGTTTCAAAGAAATCTCACCCATAGACCAAATGGGACGATTGCTGCTACAAACCCCACAAATATGGGCCCACACGCAACTCGTAGCGGAAGCTTTTGCATAAATGGAATGCTAAAGGAGAGTCAGCATCTGACTACAACTCCTCTCTCGCTGGGGCTAGACACTATAAAACTAAAGAAAAGAAAAATAGGGAGAAGAAAGGGAGAGAGAAATACGAACGAAAAAGAGATGAGAAAGTAGAGGAAGTTGGAGTTATTCCGGCAAGTCGCCGATAATGCAGAAGAAGGAGAACGGACGGGTTGCGTATGTCAACTCCCGAGCTGTTGCCGAACTCAGTTCAGGTCCAAAACCCAATCCTCCCTTCTCCTCCCTTCCGAACTTTTCTTTCCTCTTCACAACAAGGGAGGTAGAGGATTCCACCGTGATGAGCTAAGCTAACTTGGTGGAATCATCCGCCAAAAATCCCAGAAAATTCTAAGATAGAATGTACACTTAAACCATGCCTTTGATAGAATCACTAAACATAACTCTAATCCTAATACTTCAACCATGTGGATTAGGATAAACAGGGTCGATCACACAATTTCCATAGGCCGATCAAATAACCAAAGGTGAGGAATTCCTTTAAGCTTGTATTAACTTGATTTGATTTTGTTCCTCATGTGTTTTGAATCCTTCCTTCAAATGTTTTTACCACTATCAGTTATTTATCCTTTGGAAATAATGGTTAAGATGTGATGATAGATATGCATGACCTTTCTGTATTCATGTAAGGGTTACTTTCCTTTAAATTTTGACTTAAATTACTTGCACCTATCTTATATACTTCAAATCTCTAAATTTACTACAAATATTGATGCATAATTCAAAACACTATGTCATCATCTTGCACGCAAGTATTATAGTGGAAATCCCACTTCTAGCAATCAAATGAATATCGTGGACATAATATGGTTCGAGTAGCGGCCACTAGGTTGACATGTAATTCCATGAATTTTGGGAAGTGGTGCACAAATTGATGCAAGTAATTTGCAATGCGTGTTACATCACCTCCGGGATTGGATGTCGCAAATAGTTACTATATGAATAGATTATGTCACGTAAGTCATCCAAGTCATGCATTGTCGCCGTCTTGGGATACCGGCGTAAATCCACATAAATGTGGGACACGCCGGTGAATCTCCATAGAATGGGATGCGGGGCGAGCCGGATAACTCCAAATATTTTCCAAATTGTGACGATCGCTAAGTGTGATAAACCATGTATACTTTGCTAGACATGCATCTCATGTAGGTTCCTTATGCACAATGATAACTATTGTAGTAGTGGAATACGAGATGTATCAAAACCATTACTTTACTTTTATGAACCTCCTGAACTATGAATAATCTTAAAGGATAACCTTCACTATGAGTAGGATGTTGACCCTCTCTAACCGTACAGATGATGCAGGTGATATATAGGTTGAAGACCCAGCAGACCATCCTCTAACGAAGGACTACACTAATTGAATAAAGAAAAGAGTTTTACAATTTGGTTTCATTCATATTTCCGCTGCAAACTCAGATATTGTAATAAGCTCCCATTGAGAGAGCATTTGACAAATCTATTCAATTCTCTTATTATGGAATGATATATACAATTAATTTCATTTTTATGGATGATTACCTTTACGAATGTAATTGGATGTGATCTAGATGAAAGGAAAATCAAGGCAAGACTTTGAGGCATCCAAATTCTTATGTTATTAACACTTGATTTCCTCGGGCACGAGTATAAACTTTAGTCATAAAAATTCGGGATGTTACAGCTGACAAGTTAATTACTACATCAACATCTTAGGCTAAGGTTTTTACTTCAAACATTCCTATTGACCCTGTACAAACTCAAGCCGAGACAGTTGATGTTTACAACTCAAAGAAAACAACGACTGATAGTTAGCAACCCACAGGTCAAATTGAAGGCTAAGAGGAGGTAATAGTATACTAGCCTATGCAGTCCTTCATTATCTTTGTGCAATCCTGCATCCACTCAGGATCAAGAAATTATAAAGTCTGCTACACCAACGACCTTACCTTCCATTCAGCCTGCTTCTTCCTCAAAACCGATTGATCAATCAATTATTATGGTCGATGAGCATCGGATTACTTCAGATGAAGCAGAAACACTTGAAAAAGAGATAACTTAACTCTCCGAACTATTCCTGGTTGAGGTACAAATATTGTGATGGTCGACATCTTCCCTCCTTTGCTCCTATCAACCAATGATTCTCATGCATTGTCTTCTTTAGAGTACCCGATCCCTATAGAAAGACATATTATCTTCATTTGACTAAGCCTTTCCTCATGACATCCTAGTGGTTGAGTCTCCTGTACCTTTAACGAAAATTCAACAACTACGAGAGGAATTACAAATTCTCATTCAATCTAGTGCTACTGACATGCTGACATCAGGATCGATCGAAAGACTGAACTGCCTCATTCAACGATATTGAAGTCTCACTCAATCAGATGAAACTTTATCGGTCAAGCTACCTGCACTGTATGAATTCCTAGGTTTAATTCAGGAATACAATCACTACGGTAGATAGACTTCAAGCTGAGTATTTGACCGCCCCTCCTCTATTAGGATGATAATCATAGATGCTAGGGAACAACTTGTTGTAGCCTACAACAACCTAAAGGAGTCAAACGCTTCGTTGACCGATTTAGATTCTCAAATCTTAGTTATGGAGGATAAACTGAATTGGTGAAGGAAGAGCGAAAATCTCTGATCGAGCATAGACAAGGTCAGAGGGCTGAAATTAACCAAATGGTTCTCTTCATACAAGAACACACCACATTGATTGGTGAGATTGCGCTTTGTAAAGCTAAAACCAAAGTTGCTCTTCATCGGCGAGAAATCAAGCAGTTGAAGCTTAAAGAAGCAATTGGCATGTGGAACAAGCTAAATTTATCACCACTCTTAGAAAGGGAAAATAATCGACAAAACCATCCCGATGAGGGCTGAGAAGCCTTAGGACTCGGAAGAATCTAAGAGGAATGATGGGCTTAGCGATGCTTCACATGAGAAAGAAATGGAAACACAATATAAGTCGGTTGCCCCGTTTCCTCAAAGGTTGATTTCACCAAAGCCTTTGACTAACACTCAGGATATCTTGGAGGTGCTTAAACAGGTGAAAATCAATATTCCTTTGTTGGATGCCATTAAATAAATACCTTTATAAGCTATGTTTTTGAAAGATCTTTGTACGACAAAAAGGAGACAAAACATATAAAAGAAAATCTTCTTGACAGAGAAAGTGAGTGCCATCCTTAAGCAAGATGTGCCCCATAAATACAAAGATCCTAGTAGCCCAACCATCTCCTGTGTGATTGGGAACCATAGGATTGAGCATGCACTTCTTGAATTGGGGGCAAACATAAATCTGATCCCATACTTGGTTCATGAGCAGCTTGGTCTTAGTGAATTAAAACCCACCTGGACCACACTTCAACTAGATGATCATTCGGTTCATACACTAAGGGGGGTGATAGAGGACGTGCTTGTGCAAGTAGATAAATTCTACTATCTAGTAGATTTTATTGTCTTGGACACACAACCCATCATTGACACAAGCGCTTAAATTCCTATCATCCTTAGTCGACCATTCTTAGCTACATCAAATGCCATCATCAATTGTTGGAATGGGGTTATGAAATTATCTTTTGGGAACATGACATTAGAGCTTAATATCTTCAATATGTGCAAACAGTCCGATGATGTTGATGATGCCCACGAAATAAACATGATCGATTCATTCGTGGAAGATATAACACTTTTGACTCTATACTCTGATACTTTGGAGACATGCTTGGCCCACTCTCCTGATTTAGATGATGAGATGATTAAGGAAATAAACACCTTGCTTGATGCTGCATCGGTACTTGAAACTAATCGGTGGAGGCCAAAAAATGAAATTTTGCCCCAAACTAAGACAAAGCCTCTACTATCTAGTGTTAAGGCACCGAAGATTAACCTAAAACTATTGCCTACTGATCTTAAATATGCTTATTTGGGTCAAGATGAGACATATCCAGTGGTGATTTCTTTCCACCTGGATGAAGAACAAGAGAATATGCTCATTTCTACTCTCAAAGAACATAAATGAGCCCTTGGGTGGACAATCGCGGACCTCAAGGGAGTTGATCCTGTGATTTGTACTCATCGCATTCACCTTGAGGACAATGCGAAAACTTCAAGATACCATAACGTCGATTAAATCTAAATATGAAAGAAGTGGTTAAAGCGAAGGTGCTTAAGTTGTTAGATGTGGGTGTTATATACCCTATATCTAATAACCAATAAGTGAGTACAACTCAGGTGGTTCCTAAGAAATTCGGGATTAACATCGTAGCCAATCCCAATAATGAATTAGTGCCAATTAGAGTCACTACTAGTTAGGGAATGTGCATTGATTATCAAAAATTGAATACCGTCACTAGGAAATACCACTTCCCTTTACCTTTTGTTGACTAAATCTTAGAAATGTTAGTCGGTCATTCCTATTATTACTTTCTGGATGGGTATTCGGTTACAACCAAATAGAGATATCCCTTGAAGATTAAGAAAAGACAACGTTTGCATGCCCTTTTGGAACTTTTACTTACTGAAGGATGCCATTTGGATTATGTAATGTTCCCACCACTTTTTAGTTATGCATGTTGAGTATTTTCTCAAACATGGAGGGATAATTTTTAGAGGTCTTCTTCATGGATGACCTCTTTGTGTTTGGTACGTCTTTCAACGAATGCCTTAATAATCTCAAACTTGTGCTGAAAAGATGTGAAGAGAAGAACCTTGTGTTTAATTGGGAGAAGTACCATTTTATGGTTTGAAAGGGAATAGTCCTTGGACACATCATATCGTCCAATGGAATTGAGATAGACAAAACTAAAATTGATTTGATCTCTAACCTACCTCTATCCAAAAGCATACGAGATGTGAGATCCTTTTTAGGGCACAAATTTTTTTACAGAAGATTCATCAAGGACTTTAGTCTTATCTCTCGTCCTTTGTGTAATATACTTGAAAAGGACACTACATTCGAGTGGAGTGAAGAATGCCTTAAACCTTTCACCATTATGCAACCACCCGATTGGAGTTTTCCTTTTGAGATAATGTGTGATGCGAGCGACTATGCTACTAGTGCGGTATTAGGCCAGAGAAAAGAGAAGAAGCTATACGTGATTTACTATGCAAGTAGAACTCTAAACTTGATCCAAGTAAACTACTCTACTATGGAAAAGGAACTCCTAGTTGTAGTATTTGCCTTTGACAAGTTTAAGTCCTACTTGATAGGATCCAAGATTATCATTTATACCAACCATGCGACACTGAAGTACTTTCTTCCTAAGAAGGATGTTAAGCCTCGTTTATTAAGATGGATCCTTTTACTCCAAGAATTTGACATTGAAATAAGAGACAAGAAAGGAGTAGATGATGTAATAGATGACCATATCTCGTGGCTTGTCTTATCGGATTCCATTGAGAAGACACCGATAAATGACATGTTCCCTAAAGAATAACTTTTTAAAGTCTCCTAATTACCTTGGCTTGCAAACATTAATTATCTTATTACAGGTATCATGTCGATTCATTAGACTGTGCAAGATAAAAAGAAGTTCTACACTGAAGTGCGCAAGTTTATTTAGGATGATCCGTACCTATTCAAATATTGCCCAGATAAAATCATTAGGAGATGTGTCCTTGATAATGAACAACAAAGTGTCATTTCCTTTTGTCACACTCACGTTTGTGGTAGCTACTTCTTAGCAAAGAAAACCACAACGAAAATTTTGCAGTGTGACTTTTATTGGCCCACTATGTTCAAAGACACTCATGAATTTTATAAAGCTTATGAACATTGTAAGAAATTTGGAGGATTGTCTCATCGAAATATGATGCCGCTAAACCCCATTCTCATAATTGAAGCATTTGATTGCTGGGGCATCGATTTCATGAGACCATTCTTCCAATCTTTCGAAAATATCTATATATTGCTTGCGGTAGACTATGTCACTGTTCACAACCCCAAGTGTAGGGTCACGATGTAGTAATAACTCGGTGAGACCGAGGTCAAAATCCACAGGGACTAAACTTGTACGTATTTTAAAAATAATTAGAACTAGAACAAGAAGAATATCTAAATCTAAACCTGGAATACAATGGAGTAATTGTCAATAGTGTTGATTAAATATATTAATTGAAAGGTGGAAACTAGGGTGCCAAGGATCCACTTGTAGCTATGTAACGACCTTGGAATTTTTTGTGCTAATCTTTCCTTAAGTAGTTGTTTTGGGGTAATTAGCGCTTTACTCAATTGCTTGTGAAATTCGCATCAATCACTTTAAATTGTATCTGCATGGCTCTAAACGTGTAGATTAATGAGCGCTACGTTACTCTGAAACCTAGGATCCATTGCTAAATCCAGTTGTTCTGGAGAATTTTTGGAAGATCTAAATCGGACCTAGACCGCGCGTCGAAAGTCCGATAGCGATGATCTTAGGCTGTTGCGGTCACCGAGTTGGGCTTGACTATCACCTCGAAAATCAAGTCCATGTGATGTTCTGGGTCGATTTGTTTGAGCTCGGAGTGAAGAGTGTGAGAACGGTTGGAATTTAATAAGCTTTTATGAAATCTGAGTCGTGTTGCTTGCGCGACGATTTTAAGCTATCTGACCGTTGGATTTTGACCCAATTTCACCCTCTGATCAGGATGGTTGGCCTAGGCATATCCTAGTGCTTGTGGACCTGATCGAGATTCCGTGACTGTTGAATTGAGTGTGGTCCGCCACGGCTGATCTGAAGAGCCGGTCGGTATGAAAACTCAGCCTGACCTAGATCCATGGTCAGTGAGCTTAAGTCCGACCTTTCGTGGTTATAGGCCCACCAGAAGTGCTTCGTTGGATCGAGTGAGGCTTACTTTGGTTATAACTTAAGTATACCTTGTCCCTAGGGTTATTTTCATCAAGAATAGGCCTATTTATAGTCCTTAAACCCTAGCCCTCTTTTCCATACGATTTTCTCTAACCCTAGCTTGGAAAGAGAGTGGAAAAGAGAGAGAAAGTGAGAGAGATAAGTTGGTGAATCATCTTGGATTCTTCCTTGTTCTTCTTTATCTTTGAACCTTCACTTTGGATCGTTCTTCTAACGGTTCTGAGTTCATTTTGGGGTAAGTTAATCTAACCCTAACCTGTGTTAGAGCTTAGATTAGTTTTGGTGTTGTTGTATCTCATTTCTATCCTTGTTTTAGGGTATTCTAGCGCCGTTGACGAAGACAACTCGTCTAAATCAGTTCGGTGGTTCTTTCTTCGCTTAAGGTACGGACTTTAAGTGTATAGGTTATGGTTTTCAAGGCTTTCAACGCCAGTTAGTGATTTATTCTTGTTATGGATGAGATTTCACATGCCAAATGTTGTGTTTACATTGCTTTCCTGATATGCATGTGTTATATTGAGATTTGTGTATTCTAAGTGTATTTATAAAGTACCGTATACGTATAAATTATGCACTTGTGTTTGCCATGATTATTTGTCATGTATGTATGCTAGATGCATGTATGACAACTCCTTGGTAAAAGGAATTGTCTAAATGCATGTATTTCAACATACGCCATGTATGTTGTTCTATGTATGCTAAGTGTTTGTAGAAATGCATGAATGATCTAAAGTGTAACTTATTACACTTATTGTGGGCGTTGAGAAGTGATTCTCAATACTCCTATTGATGCGCATGATTTCCTTTATGCAGTTACATTCCAAGTTATTTAAATTCAAGCATTACCTATGCTTACATTTATGTTAAGTTGATATTCTTCATATGCGTATGTACCATGATTTGAGTTGTTGTTCCATTACTGTTCTACATTCCATATGAGTATCTGTAGTAGTGTAAGGTGTTTGGGACTATGCCTTAGTCTAGGAAATCGGTAATTGACCCTATATTCGTGGTTGAGATTGCTTACGCCATGTAGGACGTATTAGACGAACCCGAGTCGTATTAGAGTTGTCGGCAGTGGTTTGGTCACGCGGAGTGTTTGCACACTCTATGTCGCTCAATTCAACGTGCGCTCGTGCTAGCCGAGTTCGTCAAGTAACCCGATTGTCCAATGTATGTTTACCATGTATGGACGCTATTGCTTGAATCTAGGGTACCGAACTTACCAGTGAAATCCTATTAACTATGGTACTTGATCCGCTAAGACTCATGAGCTGGACATGGTGGTATAGGATACCGTGGTCGAGCTGTCAGCCTATGTTGGGGTGACGAGCCTCCCCGTAGTGACCAATGAGCAATTAAACTCGTGAGCTGATTATGGTGGTATGGGACACTATATTCGTGCTGTCGGCCTACATTGATTGGTGACGAGCCCTTTGTAGTGACCTCGAGCATACCTAGATACCGCAAGGAGGTGACGAGCCGATCTGTGGTAGTAAGGGCATCAAAGGCGTGCATTGATTGGTGACGAGCCCTTTGCTACGACCTCAAATATATGATCGTATGAGATGTCTAGGATTGACGACCCTAGTATGGATCACTGTTTGGCTGGTGATATGAGGAAGGTATCTTAGCTTCCCAATCCTGCTGTGTGAAATGGACTAATAACAACTTGGTAATCATATCCATGCACTGCATTTGCATGTGCTTTGTAGATGTGGCGCACTTTGAGGCGATGTCATGCGTAACGTAAGATGAAGACGCTGAGGGTGTACGCGTGAGGGCACGCATCATATTGCATACATCCTTGCATTAACAAGAGTACTTAGGATTTATTTAATTGTCCTGCTTTATCATTACTGTTTGATTGAACTGATAACATGTTAACCAGTGCCTTATTGTTCCACTGAGTTGATCACTCACTCCCACGTTCTTGGGGCGGTGTTAAACACCCACCAGACTCTGTCTTAGGCCCTGATGTTGTAGATGTGGATGCGACGTCTGAGGCAGAGCGGGAGCTGGATGACGACGAGGCTGCCTTCTCTTATATGCAGTTTTCAGACGGGTTCTAGCGAGCCTCGGTCTGATGCGCGGGATCTCTGGGATTATTTTGGAAACTGAAATGATGTAATTGATACTTATAATTTTGTTAAATAACACTTCCATACGATCTGGCTTGTATATGTACTTCAGGGATTTACACTTGTACACATATTTTCCTATAAGTCTTCCGCTTGCTTTATTCACTTATCCCTGAATCATATCTGTGTTTTGGCTTAATCTATTCCATGTTTTATGCACTAATACAGTCAACATACATCTATCATTAAATGTGTTGCATAAGTGATGTTTTGGAACTCGGGAGCTGAGTTATGCTCGACCCCCGAATTTCAGGGCGTTACAAGCTATTAGGATGCTACCTTACTTGATTCAAGAAACACAATTGGAATTAGAGTCCTATCCTATCCAATTTAAATCAAATGTCTGAACTTTTCATTGACCTAGCCCTCAATGAAGGAGTATTGTGATGATTGGAAGGGATTCCATCACCTTACCATGCCCAAGAGACGATGGTGAACAACAAAATTTACCAATCTCACAATATCAAAACAGGAAAAGAAGATATTCAAAGCCATCACAACATCTATTGTAATTTGAGTCACAATAAATCATAGAAAATTGAAAATATTCCTTAAATTCAAACTAGAAGTCAATGATATTTAAGAAAATTAAGAATCAAAGCTAGAAAATCATCCCAACATGCTATAAGCTTCACCTCTTAGCCCTAGCTAAGAGGTTTAGCCAACAATAAATTGGATCTAAAACCCTAAAAGAAAGCATTAAAAATAGAAAAGGAAAGAAGTAAAACTCTTGGGAGGCTACTCCACCCTTTGGCTTTGCTTCTTAAAGCGTAATTCATGCTTAGAAGTCCTTTCAAAATCCATATTTATAGCCTTGTCCGTCTAATTTCAAAAAATCGCCTCAAATTTATGCACTCCGCATAACTCTACATAACGCCTTCGATGTCATTGAATAGCCTTCGATGTCATCGAATGTAACTTGAATCCGGAAGTCGCACCTTTTCGCATTGCGTAACACCTTTCACATTGCGTAACTCCTCATGTCATCGAACATACCTTTGATGTCATCGAACTGCCTTCGAGTAATCGAGAATGTGTACAGAGTGTTCTAGTGAGTTGCTCTAAAAATCCACAAAAATATTGATGTCATCAAACTGTCTTTGATGTCATTGAGCAGGTCTTTGAGCAATCAAATCATGGCTTTGATGTCATCAAGAAATGAATCCAATTTTTCCAGCGACCAAACTCGATTTTCATGTAATTCTTTGATGTCATCTACCTGTGTTCAATGTCATCGAACACTAGCTTCGATGTCATTGAATGATGGTCAATGACATAGACAGTGAAGTTCAGATTCTGTGAATTTCTGCATTTTGCACTTTCGACTTCCTTCCTTCTCCACTTGGTTTCCTTGAATCTGGGGTCTTGAAATTTTTAATCTTGGTCTCCTAAGATCCATCCCTTTCCTTGATGATTCTTCAGCATCAAATCCATGCTTTTAACATTCTTTTCAATCCAAGCTCTCAGATTCACCTTACAATACAAACATGTATAAAATATACGCATTAAACATTATCACGTTCATAAAACCAAGATATAAACAGGGAGAAATATACAATATTTGATACTCAACACACCCCCAACAAGCATTTTTCTAGTCCAGAGCAAAACATGCGTGACATAATCTTCAATTCTCAAAGTTCAAACCTTTTTCAAAAAACAAAATTTTGTGCAATTAAGTATGAATGAGTATAATTCAAAGAAGCAAGAGTGAAAATTAGAAAACTTAGAGCTGAATCACATGAGCAATCAATTAAAAAGGTTCTTTATCAATCTGTTAGGAGTTCATATATCACATTTTTTCCACTATGCTTAGTGAATCCAACTTACTTTCCATAAAAATACTATCGTTTCATAATGGTAGCCATGCTCATCACCTCAAGATTAATTGAATAATCAAGTGCTGATGCCGAACTTATCCCCCTTTTCTTCTTTTTCCAGTTTTTGATTTTATATCGATGGTCACTTTTATTTATTCATTCTTTTCATCTTCATTCGTTTCAGACTTTTCATTCTTCTCCAATCTTTTCATCATATATGACATTTTTGTCGATCTCTCTGCTTTTTAACTGGTTCTTTTCATCTTTTTAAGGTGGATGGAATTCTCCAGACTTAATTCTCAACATCTATCAATGATTCACATACTAATAATAAGAAATTCTAGCACAATTCACAGAAAATAGATTGAAGGTGTCTTGTGATTTAGATCGACATGATATTCAAACTTCCTCTTAGTCCATTAGATGAGGGAACTTAAGTGACAGTCTACTTAGTTGATCAAACTCCAACAATTTAAAATTCAATCTCTATCTTACATCATACTCAGGTCATTCTTAATTAAGTAAACTTTTGTTTTTTAAATAGTTCTTTTACTTGAGAAATTGAAGATTTTCAATAATTTTTACTCATAGACTTAAGAAAATATTGATTAGTTTACCTAATCCACACCCTAACCTTAAATCTACATTGTCCTCAATGTAAAAGATATGAGCATACAATGCACATGAGATAACGAAAAGAAAGGAGAAGTGATGGAAAGGTAGTACCTGAAGAAGGAGAATTGAAGCTTTTCCAAAGTTCTCAACATGTAGATAGGTTAGCATGAAGACTAAACTTATTGAAAAATAAACTATCCTAATCCTAACTCCTATGAAAGCAATAAACCTAACTACACCTCTATCAGACTAGGTCAATCCTGATACACAAGATCAATCAGAGGTATGGACATATCCTCTGAATCGAACTTCTCAACAAATGGCTTGAGATGATGTCTGTTTACCTTGAAAACATTGCCATTCGTCAGATTCTTTATCTCGACAGCCTCATGAGGATAGACATTAGTAACAGTGAATGGGTCAGTCCAACGAGATCGAAGTTTTCCTGGAAAAAAGATGTAACCAAGAATTGTACAGAAGGACTTTTTGACCAGGTGGGAATGATTTCCGAAGGATGTTCCAGTCATGAAACACCTTCACCCTGTCCTTGTAGATTCTCGCGTTCTCATAAGCGTCATTTCAGATTTCTTCGAGTTCATTTAATTGAAGTTTGTGTAGCGAGCTAGCGTTGTCCAAGTTAAAATTTAGATTTTTGATAGCCCAGTAGGCTCTATGTTCCAGCTCCACAGGCAAGTGGCAAGCTTTCCTATAGACGAGTCTAAAGGGAGACATTCCAATGAGGGTCTTAAAGGATGTACGGTAAGCCTATAAAGCATCGGTTAAGCAAATTGACCAATCCTTACGGTCAGGGTTAATCATTTTTTTTCCAAAATTTGTTTAATTTTCCCGTTGGAAATCTCGGCTTGTCCGCTTGTTTGTGAGTGGTATGGAGTGCTCACCTTATGAGAGATGCCATATTTCTTTATTAAGTTCTCAAATGGCCTATTATAAAAGTGTAAACCTCTATCACTAATGATGGCTCGAGGCGTTTCGAACCGGAAAAAGATATTTTCTTTTAAGAATCTAATGACCATTCTATGAGCATTATTTTGGCACAGGATCACTTCAACCCACTTAGTGACATAGTCTACTGCCAATAATATGTAAATATTTTCAAAGGATTGGGGGAATGACCCCATGAAATCAATGCCCTAGTAATAAAATGCTTCAATGATAAGAACTGGGTTTAGTGGCATCATATTTTGACGGGACAATCCTCCTAATTTCTGATAACGCTCAAAAGCTTTGCAAAACTCATGAGTATCTTTAAACATAGTGGGCTAGTAAAAGCCGCACTGAAGAATTTTGGTCATAGTCTTTTTAGCAGATAAGTGACCACCATAGGCCTGAGAGTGACAAAATGAGATAACACTCTGATGTTTATTGTCTGGTACACATCTCCTTAGAATTTGGCCTAGGCAATATTTAAATAGATAAGGATCATCCCAGAAAAACTTACGTAACTTCGTGAAGAATTTTTTCTTATCTTGCGCAGTCCAATATGCCAGCGTGAAACCTGTGGCAAGATAATTTGCAATATCAGCAAATTATGGTAATTGGGAGAGTTTAAACAATTGTTCATAAGGGAACATGTTGTTTATCGGTGTTGGTTCAAGAGAATCGGGAAGATCAAGCCTAGAGATATGGTTAGCCACTACGTTCTTTACTCCTTTTTTGTCTTGTATTTCTATATCGAACTTTTAGAGTAAAAGGATCCATCTTATCAAGAGGGGCTTAGCATCATTCTTAGAAAGAAGTTATTTTAGTGCCACATGATCAGTGTAAATGATGATCTTGGATTTGATCAAGTAAGACCTCCGATCAAGTAGGACCTAAATTTGTCCAAAGCAAACACCATGGCTAAGAGCTCCTCTGTTGTAGGGTAGTTCACTTGGAAAAAACCTAGAGTTTTACTTACATAGTGAATCACATAGGGCTTATTCTCTTTTCTCTGGCCTAACACCGCCCCAATAGCATAGTCAGACGCATCGCACATAATCTTAAAAGGGATGCTCCAATCGGGCGGTTGCATGATAGGTGCGGTTGTAAGCATGCACTTGAGCTTAGTGAAAGCTTCTTAGCATTGCTCAGTCCACTCGTATGATATATCCTTTTGAAGGAGATTACATAAAGGATGAGAGAGATGGCTAAAGTCCTTTATGAATTGTCTATAAAATTGGTGAGTCCTAGGAAGGATCGCACATCACGTATGCTCTTGGGTGGAGGTAAGTTAGAAATAAGGTCAATTTTAACCTTTTTTACCTCAATTCCCATGGACGAAATTATGTGTCCAAGAACAATTCCCTTGGGAACCATGAAATGACATTTCTCCCAATTCAATACCAAATTCTTTTCTTCGCATTAATTCAGTACATTTTTCAAAATTTCCAAACACTCGCTGAAGGATGGACCAAAGACAGAGAAGTTGTCTATGAAGACCTCTAAATATTGCCCCACCATGACAGAAAATATGCTCAACACGAATCACTGAAATGTGGCGGGGGCATTATTAGTTCAAATGACATCTTTCGGTAAACAAAGGTGCCAAAAGGATATGTGAATGTTGTCTTTTCTTAATCTTCAAGGGCTATCTCTATCTAATTGTAGCTCGAATACTCGTCAAGGAAACAATAGTAAGAGTGACTAGCTATCCTTTCCAAAATTTAATTAATGAAGGGCAAAGGAAAGTGGTCTTTTCTTGTGACGATATTCAATTTCCTATAGTCAATGTACATTCTCCAACCAGTAGTAACTCTAGTAGGCATGAGTTCATTGTTGGCATTGGCTACGATGGTGATTCCAGACTTCTTAGGAACCACCTGAGTTAAACTCACCCATTGACTATCGGATATAGGGTATTTTGTAGCCACGTCTAACAACTTAATTACCTTAGCATTAACCGCTTCTTTCATATTTGGATTTAATCGACGTTGTGGTTGCCGAGAGGTTTTCGTATTATCCTCAAGATGAATGCGATTAGTACAAATCAAATGGTCAATTCCCTTGAGGTCCATAATCGACCATCTAAGGGCTCCTTTATGCTCAATGAGGGTGGAAATAAGCACACTCTCTTGTTCTTTCTCAAGGTGGAAAGAAATCACCATCGCTTATGTCTTATCTTGACCTAAATAAACATATTTGAGATCAATGGGCCAAGGTTTTAAGTTAAGCTTTAGTGCTTTGAGGCTAGACGGTAGAGGCACTACATCGATTTGGGGCAATTTCTCAAATTGTCGCCTCGACTAGTTAAGTTCAAATACTGGAGTAGCATCAAGCATGTCATCCATCTCCCTAATTGTGTCATCGTCTAAATCAGGAGAGTGGGCCAAGCATGTCTCTAGAGGGTCAGAGTATAGAGTAAAAAATGCTTCATATTCTACGAAAGAATCTATTAAGTTAATGTCGTGGATATCAACAACATCCTCTGACTGTTTTCTCATACTGAAAAAGATATTGAGCTCCAATGTCATATTTTTGAAAGATAAATTCAAAATTTCATTCCTACAATTAATGATTGCATTTGACATAATAAGCAATGAACGACCAAGAAGATGGGAATTTGAGTGCTCATATATATGATGGGTTGAGTATCCAAGATGATAAAGTCTATTGGATAATAGAATTTATCAACTTAAACCAACACATCCTCAATCATCCCTCTCGGTATACGAACTGAGCAATCGGCAAGTTGTTATGTGGTCTAGGTGGGTTTTAATTCACCTAGACCCAATTGTTCGTATATCGAGAAAGGAATCAAATTAACACTCGCTCCTAAGTTAAGAAGTGCATGCTTAATCTGGTGATTTCTGATTATATAGGTGATGGTTGGGCTACCAGGATCTTTATACTTTTACGGTGCATCTTGCTTGAGGATGACACTCACCTTTTCTGTTAGAAAAAATTTCTTTTGAATACTCTGTCATCTCTTGGTTGTACATAAATATTTCAGAAATTTGGCATAAGAGGGGATTTGTTTCACAGTGTTTGACAGAGGGATGTTGACTTTCACTTGCTTAAGCACCGCTATAATATCCTGAGAGTTAGTTAGAGGTTTTGGTGCATTCAATTGCTAGGGGAATGGCACAATCGACTTACTCACTTTTTCGGTTTTTCCTTATGTGGGGCATTGCTAGGTCTATCATTCTTAATTTCTTCCAAGTCCTTAGGCTCTTCAGCCCTTGCCGGAATGGTTTTGTTAATAATCTTCCCACTCCTAAGAGTGGTGATAGACTTAGCCTGCTCCATCTAATTTGAAGAGCTTGGGTCACTTATTTCATATTGCGGTTTTGGGTTGGGGAGAGGCTAGGTCGGAAGGATCCATTTCTCCCCAATTGATTTTTTTATCTTAAGCCCTTATATGGCCTTTGTAAGGTCTTGAAAGGCTTGCAGCATACCCTGATTAAAGAGCTCTTGGTTTTTCATATATTTTAAGACCGGATCCTCTTGAGGTTTCCTTTAATTTAGAAATTGGTTAAGGATCCCTTGAGGAGTAGCAGTTTGTCCGTTCCTCCAACTGAAATTTAGATGGTTCCTCCAACTTGAGTTATATGTATTTGAGGTGGGTCCACTAAAAGGTCTTTAGTAGTTGTTTACGGCATTTGATTGCTCATTCAGTATCTCTTAAAAATAAGGAATTGTTGGACAATTTTCAGTTGTATGTATGTTATGAGCATAAATACCACATACAACTTTCGCAGCCTTTTCGGGTTCTGCCTTCTTAAGTTCCATAGCCTCGACTTTTCTTGTGAGTTTGGCCAATCTTGCATTTATATAACCTTCATCTTTTTAGACATAAATTCTTCCCCTTTCCATTGATTGAGTAGGCTTAGAAGTGATAGTTCTTGACGAGGTATCCCATGATTGCACATTTTCAGCGAGTTTATCAAAATAATCCCACGCATCATCGACTTCCCTATTCATGAATTCCCCATTACACATAATCTCCACAAATTGGTGCATGAATGAGGTCAATCCTTCATAGAAAAAGCTCATTATCTACCATATTTCATAGCCATGTTGTGGACATGAATTTATGAGATCCTTAAATCGCTCCCAACATTGGAAGAAGGTCTCATCTTCTTTTTGTACAAAATTCATGATTGCTTTCCTTAAGGTATTCGTTTTATGATATGGAAGAGCTTTTTAAGGAACTCCCTTGTCATCTCAGTCCATGTGCCAATGGACTGTGGTCTTAAGGAATGTAACCACAACTTAGTCTTTTCTTTCAAAGAGAAAGGAAACAATTTTATTCTTACTGTGTCCTCAAACACGTTTGGGAAGTGTAATGTAGATATTATCTCATCAAACTCTTTCATATGTAGGTATAGACTTTCAGATTATAGTCTATGAAACTTAGGAAGGAGTTGGATCACTCCCGGTTTAACATCCATAGTTCTTAAATTCAATGGAAATATCATGCAGGAAGGTGTAGTCACCCCCGCCGGTTGTAAATAATCTTATAGAGTACGAGGCGGGGGTGCATGATGTACCTCATTCTCATCCTGGGCCTCCTCAATTGAGTGTTGAGGTTGATGTGCAACCATCACTTCTACTGACTCAGAAGATCTCAGGTGGTGTCTAATCCGGTGATGGATAAGTAAGCCTTCAACTAATCCTCCTTCACTGAAGAGACGAAGAGTGTTATTACGAGCCCAGTTGGGCATGAAACACTCATAAACCCCAAACAACTAAACAAAACTAAACCTAAAAAGAAAAAAACTAAATAATATAAAGTAAATAAGCAATCTAGAAAAGATAAGAGAGAGTTAGAGAGAAGTTACCTGATTAGGGTTGTTATGTTAGGATTCTACAAAACAGAAAACAAAATTAGTTTCTAGAAATAATTAGAAAAATCCTAACCTAAAAGCATATTAGAAAAATAAACCCTAATCTTAACCTAATTCTAATGTTAATTAATCTTTGAAAAACGTAGCCATAGTCCCCGACAACGGTGCTAAAAACTTGTTCACAACCCCAAGTGTAGGGTCATGATGTAGTAATCACTCGATCAGACCGAGGTCGAATCCACAAGTACTAAACTTGTACGTATTCTGAAAATAATTAGAACTAGAACTAGAAGAAGATCTAAATCTAAATCTGGAATATAATGGAGAAATTGTGAATAGTGTTGATTAAATCTATTAATTGAAAGGTGAGAACTAGGGTTCCAAGGATCCACTTGTAGCTAACAGGATGTTACCTTCCTTGATTCAAGAAACACAATTGGAATTGGAGTCCTATCTTATCCAATTTAAATCAAATGTCTGAACTTTTCATTGACCTAGCCCTCAATGAAGGAGTGTTGTGATGATTGGAAGGGATTCCATCACCCTACCATGCCCAGAAGACGATGATGAACAACAAGATTTACCAATCTCACAATCTCAAAATAGGAAAAGAAGATATTCAAAGCCATCATAACATCTATTATAATTTGAGTCACAATAAATCATAGAAAACTAAAAATATTCCTTAAATTCAAACTAGAAGTCAATGATGTTCAAGAAAAATAAGAATCAAAGTAAGAAAATCATCTTAACACGCTACAAGCTTCACCTTTTAGCCCTAGCTAAGAGTTTTAGCCAACTATAGACATGATTGGATCTAAAACCCTAAAAGAAAGCATTAAAAATAGAAAAGGAAAGGAGAAAAACTCTTGGAAGGCTGCTCTACCCTTTGGCTTTGCTTCTTAAAACCTAATTCATGTTTAGAAGTCCTTGAAAAATCTATATTTATAGCCTTGTCCGTCTAATTTCAGAAAACTGCCTCACATTTAATCACTCCGCATAACTCTGCATAACGCCTTCGATGTCATCGAACAGCCATCGATGTCATCGAACGTAACTGGAATCCGAACGTCATGCCTTTTCGCACTGTGTAACACCTTTCGTACTGCGTAACTCCTCTAGTCATTGAACATACCTTCAATGTTGTGTACAGAGTGTTCTAGCGATTTGCTCTAAAAATTCACAAAAATATCAATGTCATCGATCAGGTCTTCGAGTAATCGAATCATTGCTTCGATGTCATCGAGAAATGATTCCAATTTTTCCAGTGACCAAACTCGATTTTCATGTAACTCTTCGATGTCATCTACCCATGTTCGATGTCATCGAACACTGGCTTCGATGTCATCGAACGGTGGTCGATGACATAAATAGTGAAGTTCAAATTCTATGAATTTATGCACTTTGCACTTTCGACTTTCTTCTCCATTTGGTTTTCTTGAATCTTGGGGTCTTGAAATATTTAATCTTGGTCTTCTAAGATCCATCCCTTGCCTTGGTGATTCTTAAGCATCAAATCCATGCTTTTGTCATTCTTTTCAATCTAAGCTCTCAGATTCACCTTGTAATACAAACATGTACAAAATATACCCATTAAGCATTATCATATTCATAAAACCAAGATATAAATGGGGGAAAATATGCAATATTTGACACTTAACAGTCACCAAATGGGTCGAGGTGATCTCGTGTTGGAATAATGACCATCACACGGTCATTAGATTCTTAAAAGAAAATATCTTATCCCAATTTAGAACTCTTCGAGCCATCATAAGTGATGAAGGATCTCACTTTTGCAATAGGCCATTCAAGGCATTAATGAAGAAATATGGCACTTCACATAAAGTGAGTACTCCCTATCACCCACAGACAGGCATTTAAGCAAAATTTTTAAATTGGGAGATCATTTTTTTGGAGAAAACGGTTAACCTCGATCGTAAGGATTGGTCAATTGATTGACCAATGCATTATGGGCTTACCATATAGCTTACAAGACTCCTTTTAGAATGTCCCCTGTTGAGTGTCAAATATTGCATATTTCTCCCTATTTATATCTTGGTTTTATGAACATGATAATGCTTAATGGGTATATTTTATATATGTTTGTATTATAAGCTGAATTTGAGACCTTGTATTGAAAAGAATGTTAAAAGCATGGATTTAATGCTCAAGAATCACCAAGGCAAAGGGATGGATCTTAGGAGACAAAGATTAAAGATTTCAAGACCCCAAGATTCAAGGAAACCAAGTGGAGAGGGAATGAAGTCGAAAGTGCAAAGTGCAGAAATTCACAAAATTTGAACTTCACTATCTATGTCATCGACCACCGGTTGATGACATCGAAGCCAGTGTTCGATGACATCAAGCACGGGTCGATGACTTCAAAGAATTACATGAAAAATCAAGTTTGGTTGCTGGATAAATTAGATGTAGTTCTCGATGATATCAAAGCCTTGTTCGATTGCTCGAAGACCTGCTCGATAACATCGAAGGCAGTTCGATGACGTCGAGATTTTTGTGGATTTTTGGAGCAACTCGCTAGAACACTCTAGATATATTCTCGATTGCTCGAACACACTTCGATGACATCAAATGACTGTTCGATGACATCGAAGGTATGTTCAACGACATGAAGAGTTACGCAGTGTGAAAGGCGTCATATGGTGTGAAAAGGCATGACTTCCAGAGTCGATTTACATTTGATGACATCGAATGCTGTTCGATGACATCGAAGGCGTTACACAGAGTGCGTAAATGTGAGGTGGTTTTCAAAGACGATCGGATAAAGGCTTAAATATGGGTTCTTTAAGGAGTTCTAAGCATGAATTAGGTTTTCAAAAGTAGAGTCAAAGGGTGGAGTAGACTCCCAAGAGTTTTTCTTCTTTCCTTATTTATTTTTAATATTTTATTTAAGGGTTTTAGTTTCAATCATATATATGGTTAACTAAACCTCTTAGCTAGGGCTAAGAGGTGAAGCTTATAACATGTTGGGATGATTTTCTTACTTTAATTCTTATTTTTCTTAAACCTCATTGATTTTTAGTTTGAATTTAAGGAATATTTTTAATTTTCTATGATTTATTATAACTCAAATTACAATAGATGCTATAATAGCTTTGAATATCTTCTTTTTCCATCCTGAGATTGTGAGATCAGTAAATCCTGTTGTTCACCATCGTCTCCTAGGCATGGTATGATGATGGAATCCCTTCTAATAATCACAATACTCCTTCATGTGTGACTAGGTCAATGAAAAGTTCAGATTTGGTTTAATTGCTACATCTTCTAATTGGATAAGATAGGACTCTAATTGCAGTTGTGTTTCTTGAATCAAGTAAGGTAGCAACCTGATAGTTATAAGTGGATCCTTGGGGCTCTAGTTTCCTTTGATATTTGATACTTTATTCACAATTACTCTCAACTATTCTAGATTTAGATTTACATCTTCTTCTAGTTCTAGTTCTAGTTATTTTCAGAATACATACAAGTTTAATCCGCTTGTAGTTCGACCTCGGTCTCACCGAGTTATTACTACATCGCGACCCTACACTGGGGGTTGAGAATAAGTTTTTGGCGCCATTGCCGAGGACTACGGTTGTGTTTTTTTAAAAGGTTAATTAGTATTAGAATTAGGTTAAGATTAGGGTTAATTTCTGCTTTGTTTTTAGGTTAGGATTTTCTGAAATTGTTTTTAGAAACTAACTTTTTTTTATTTTTTGAGAATCCTAACATAGCAACCCTATTGTAACTTCTCTCAAACTCTCTCTTATCTCTTTAGGTATCTTATTTACCATAGTTTTTAGTTTTCCTTTCTCTTAGATTTTAGTTGTTTAGTTATTTGAGGGCTGCGAGTGTTTCATGCCTAAGTAGGTTCGTAATAACACTCTCTGTCTCTTAAGTGAAGGAGGATTAGTTGAAGGGTTGCCTACCCATCACCAGATTAGACACCACTTAAGATCCTCTTAGTCAGTAGAAGTGATGGCTGCACATCAACCTCAACACCCAGTTGAGGAGGCCCAGGATGAGAATGAGGTGCATCATGCACCCACACCTCGTACTCTACGTGATTATTTACAACTGGCGGGGGTGAGTACACCTTCCTGCATGATATTCCCATTGAATGCAGGAACTATGGATGTTAAATCGAGGGTGATTCATCTCCTTCCTAAGTTTCATGGACTAGAATCCAAAAGTCCATACTTGCATATGAAAGAGTTTAATGAGATAATATCTACATTTCACTTCCCAAATTGTCTGAGGACATAGTAAGACTGAAATTATTTCCCTTCTCTTTGAAAGAAAAGGCTAAGTCATGGTTACATTCCTTAAGACCATAGTCCATTAGCACATGGGCTGAGATGACAAGGAAGTTCCTTAAAAAGTTCTTCTCATATCATAAAATGAATACCTTAAGGAAAGCAATCATGAATTTTGAACAAAAAGAAAATGAAACCTTCTTCCAATGTTGGGAGCGATTTAAAGATCTAATAAATTCATGTCCACATCATGGCTACAAAACATGACAGATAACAAGCTTTTTTTTCTTTATATATATATATATATATATATATGAAGGATTGACTTCATCCATGTGCTAATTTGTGGAGATGATGTGTAATGGGGAATTCATGAACAAGGAAGCCAATGATGCGTGGGATTATTTTGATAAACTCGCTGAAAATGTGCAATCATGGGATACCTCGTCAAGAACTACCACTTCTAAGCCTACTCAATCAAAGGAAAGGGGAGGAATTTATATCTTAAAAGATGCTGATTATATAAATACAAGATTGGCCAAACTCACAAGAAAAGTCGAGGCCATGGAACTTAAGAAGGCAGAACCCAGAAAGGGTGCAAAAGTTGTTTGTGGTATTTGTGCTCGTAACATACATACAACTGAAAATTGTCTAACAATTCTTGCCTTTTAAGAGATATTGAATGAGCAATCAAATGCCGTAAACAACTACCAATGATCTTTTAGTGGACCCACCTCAAATACATATAACTTAAGTTGAAGGAACCATCCAAATTTCAGTTGGAGGAATGGACAAACTGCTACTCCTAAGGGATCCTTAACCAATTTCCAAATCAAAGGAAACCTCAAGAGGATCCGTTCTTAAAACATATACAAAACCAAGAGCTCTTTAATTAGGGTATGCTGCAAGCCTTTCAAGACCTTATAAAGGCCATATAAAGGCTTGAGACAAAAAATTTGATTGGGGAGAAAGGGATCCTTCTGGCCCAGCCACTCCCCAACCCAAAACTGTAATATGAAATAAGGGACCCAAGCTCTTTAAACGATTTCAACGAGGGCTGAAAAACCCAAGGACCTGGAAGAAATTGAGAATGATAGACCTAACAATGCCCCACACGAGGAAGAATAAAAAAAAGTGAGTAAGCCGATTGCACCATTCCCCCAATGGTTGATTGCACCAAAACCTCTAACTAACTCTCAGGATATTATAGAGGTGCTTAAGCAAGTAAAAGTCAACATCCCTCTACTGGATGCTGTGAAAAAAATCCCCTCTTACACCAAATTTCTGAAAGATTTATGTACAACTATGAGACAACAAAGTATTTAAAAGAAATTTTTTCTAACAGAAAAGGTGAGTGCCATCCTCAAGCAAGATGTGCCACAAAAATATAAAGATCCTTGTAGCCCAACCATCACCTGTATAATCGAAAATTACCAGATTGAGCATGCACTTCTTGACTTAGGAGCGAGAGTTAATTTGATTCCTTTCTTAGTATACGAACAATTGGGTTTAGGTGAATTAAAATCCACCTGGACCACATTACAACTTGCTGATCGTTTAGTCCATGTATTGAGAGTGATGATCGAAGATGTGTTGGTCCAGGTTGACAAATTCTACTATCTAATAGATTTTATCATTTTAGATACTCAACCCATCATAGATATAAGCATTCAGATCCTCGTCATCCTTGGTCGCCCATTCCTTACTACATCCAATACCATTATTAATTGTAGGAATGGAATTATGAATTTATGTTTTAGAAATATGACATTGGACCTCAAAATCTTTTTCAACATAAGAAAATAGCTAGAGGATGAGGACGATAGCCACAACATTAATATGATCGATTCTTTCGTGAAAGATAGAGCACTTCTGACTTTATCTCTGACACTCTAGAGACATGCTTGGCCCATTTTCCTGATTTGGATGATGACACGATTAGGGAGATGGATACCATGCTTGATGCTGTGCCGGTACTTGAAGTTAACTGGTGAAGGCTATAATTTGAGAAATTGCCCCAAACTGATGTAGTGCCTCTATCGTCTAGCTTCAAAGCACTGAAGCTTGACCTAAAACCTTTGCCCGCTAATCTTAAATATGTCTATTTAGGTTAAGATGAGATATACCTGGTGGTGATTTCTTCCCACCTTGAAAACAACAGGAGAGTGTGCTTATTTCCACTCTCATTGAGCATAAAGGACCCCTTGGATAATGCAAAAACCTCCCGACAACCACAACGTTCACTCAATCTAAATATGAAAGAAGTGGTTATGGCTGAGGTACTTAAGTTGTTGGATGTGGGTATCATATACCCTATATTCGACAGTCAATGGGTGAGTCCAACTCTGGTGGTCCCTAAGAAGTTCGGAATCACTATCGTAGCCAATGCTGACAATGAACTTATGCCGACTAGAGTTACTACTGGTTGGAGAATGTGCATTGACTACAAAAAGTTGAATACTGTCACAAGAAAGGACCACTTTCCTTTGCCCTTCTTTGATTAAATTTTGGAAAGACTAGCTGGTCTCTCTTACTATTGCTTCCTTGACGACTATTCGAGGTACAATTAGATTGAGATAGCCCTTGAAGATCAAGAGAAGACAACGTTCACATGTCCCTTTGGCACATTTGCTTACTAGAGGATGCCATTTAGACTATGTAATGCCCCCGCTACCTTTCAGCGATGCATGTTGAGTATATTTTCTGACATGGTAGGGTAATATTTAGAGGTCTTCATGGACAACTTCTCTGCCTTTGGGCCATCCTTTAGTGAATGTCTGGAAAATCTTAAAAATGTGCTAAAGCTATTGTTTCGACAAGAAACAAAAGTATTTCAATAGGGGAATTATCATTCAATAATAACAAAGAAAGAATGAGAGAACAATCATCATGAAGTATTCATTCTGAATTCATTTACATCCTTTTATCCTTTGATTCCAAGATAAAATACTTATGATAAAAGAATACAAGTATTGAATGAGTTTAATAATGATTTCGATAGCATTTCGCGTTGTGATTTGTTCATCTTAGCAAGAGGAATATTGTATAGATATGAACATCTTTCATCTTCTTCTTCTATTTATTTGGAATATGAGCCAGAATTGTAAAAAATGCTTGTATGCTTGAAGAAAAACTTGTCTATTTGAAGGAATTTAAGGATTCTGGTAGCATCTTTGCTCCTTTGTATCGAACCCCGCACAATAACATGTTGTTGCGCGGGCCAGCACAACAAAATATTGTTGCGCAGTCCGGTGCAATGGATTAAAATCCACTTCCTCTTCTTCTACTTCTTCTCTGTAGTACCTTTGGAGTCTTCCTTCTTCTTCTCTAGAGCTCTGATCTTCTTTATCGTCGCTGTTGTTGTGTGCAAATGAGAGAGGGAGTGAGGTATTTATAGGCTTCCACACGTGCGAATCCTCGATCTCCATGTGATGGGACCCACTTCACACAACATCTTAGTTATCCAGACTTTTATAGTCTAACTGGTGTTGCACGAGTGCGCGCAACCAACATCCTTTGCGAGGTTTTGCGCAACACAACTATTTTAACATTTTTCTTTCAACTTTCTTTTCTTCATAGTATCTTGATCATCATCACATTTATATTTATTGTTATTTTTATGTCTCTATAAATGCCCTCTTGATCCTTTTGTTTGTTATTCTCCTTTAGAACAAAGAAATACGATCAACTTACTATTTTTCCGTGCTCATATGTCATTATGTAGACCCGCGTGACACTCAATCGGGTCCCACTCAATCACTGTCGGGTCCATTCTCTCTATAAATACTGGACTTGACTTATTCTTTTTCATTCTCACTCTCTTGTCTAAATTCTTGCAAAACAGACTTTCTCCACACAACACACTATCTTTGCGTGCATACTTCGCGCAACGATTATCTTCCGTTTAACAAAATTCTTCATTCTGCGTGCCTCCGTGCAACAATCATTTGTTGTGCGCTCTCGCGCATTCATTTTCCCTTCTGTGCAAAGAACTTTAGAAGTTTCAAAATCTTCTAAGTCTTGAATGCTTCCTTTACTTTTCAAGACTTTCTATTTGGCCTGATAACTATCGATTTATAAATATGCAGCACTCAAAGACTTTATCTTCAAGAAGAAAGAATCACCCATCTTCTTTAGGATGTAAACAAACTTTTCAGAACACTTGGTACTGTAAAGAGATTAATGAAGAAGTCTTGGAGTTTCATGACCCTTCAGAGAATGATATAACTATCATCCCTATCAATTTGCGATATCATAAGTCGATTTCACGTAGCGAACCATTTAATTAAATGACTTGAAACAGTTTAGTTTCTATGGATAACCAGATCATGAGAGAGTCAAGGATTTTAGAAAGATATCTGGAAGAGAATGGATCCCATTAAAGAGTCGGTAGAATTCATAAGATGCGATTCTTACGCCTATGTTATGACCCTTAGTAATCATTTCCTGCTCATTACTTTGAAACTACTCAACAACACTTCTTTACTGAAAGATCGTCTTGGAATATAGAAAGATTCTTGTCAATAGGTCTTTTGTCTCCTCAAAATTTCTATAGTGCTTGGGCTCGAACCATTACTCAAAAATATACTGCCGTTCTGGAGCAGATTAACCTTTTTGATGCGATTATAGCCACATCAGAACATTTTTGCGGAGATACAGCTATCTTCAGAGGCTTCCTCAACCACTGGTCTCTAATTACCAATTCATTTCACTTTCCTTTAGGTGAGATTAACATCACCTTGTGGGATCTTATTTACATAGTAGGCCTTCCTATCATGGGCAATATCTTCGATGCATATATTCCTTCGAATGAGGAATTTACTCTCATTTCTATAGGAAATAATAGATCTGAGATTTTAAAGACCACTCTCGAACTCTTCAGAGAAATGGTTAATTTTCCACAGCCTGAAGAAATTAGTTCCCTTTACTGGTTGGCTCATTTCTCCTAAAAACTACGATATATTTCTCTCTTTCTACTTTCATTTTCTGAGTCTTCATCTTTTATACATTCGTATCATCTCGTTTTAATAATTGTATCCTCATCTTGATAGCTTTGCAGGCCATAATCATCGAGACCTCAAGATTATTCGGGAGAATCTTAAGAGCACCACCGAATATAGTTCTTCTTGCGAATTAGCCGCTTTCTTGGCTTACTAATTGAGCTTGGTGATATTTTCTGACTCGAAACAAATAGATATCATCAGACCATCTCTCTTTATAGTCATAGGTGCAATGGTAGAGGGTCAGAAGTACTCGTTAGCTCCTCCAGTTCTTTGCTTATTATATCGTACTTTCGGAGATGTTATTTCTGACCCTAGAGGTTCAATGGCCAGATCTTTTCCAGTTTGTGCTCCTTGACATTTCTTCATAGGGTGGGTAGGAGTGTATTTTCCTTGGACCTTTGCTGATTCTAAAAGAGCCTATTCAAATCCTCATCGGCTTCCGCTTTAGCATTATTAATTGAGGAAAGTGATCAAAGAATCAAATGGTTGGGTTACCAGAAAAATAGAGAACAGTGATCATATCGACTTCTTTTAATTTCCATTTACTAGCTATCTAGAAGATATCGAAGTGACTGATGATGATTCCATCTCTTCTGGTGAGCATTCATTCCTCGTTTCTATCAGGTTTGACACTCTTCCTTTGAGGGAAGGTAGCACATTATTGCGTGAACCATATTATCCAAGTAGATTTGCTCATCAATTTGGATTTGATTAGACTATGCCAGAGACCTGCGATATCGTTATGAGATCGATGAGAAGTTATGGCATTGGGCCATATAACTGGGCCTGGGCCTTGATATGGAAGCAACTTTTGAGTGTTCATACTGTATCACGCTTCATAATTCTCGGTTATAACTATCCTATTCATGCTTCTTATTGCTGGATGTGTTGGTGGGCTCATCAGTATTATTTAATACAAAATTATTATCCAGTAGATCATGCCACATGGATTCCTCCACCTCACGTAAGAAATTACCAGAAAGACCAAGGCATTAGTTACTTTGAAGAAACAAATCATGCCCCCTCTCTAAGCCAATTTTGCATAAAGATTTTTTCAAAAAATAATATTTGTGAAGTAAAACCTGCTAATACTCTTGAAGGATGGATAACCTTTGGTACTCCTTTGAAGAATTCAGAGAGCACACCTGAATCTTCAGATTGTCTAGAAGAGAGTGATAATTCTTTGTAATTCCATCCTCCTCCACCTTTTGAATTTTACGAAATAACCTTCCTTCATCACTAGAAAAGTAAGAGACAGGAAGACATCGTCGTTCTCTTCGGAAGGATATGCATATTATAATTGAAGACTCGTAATCGATCTTAAAGAATTTTGACTTTAGAATAGAAAGTAACAAGTATTTTGAACAAACTTACTATTACTGTAATTTAAACCTAATTTAAGAGAAACACATTTCTGTATGTTGTTTAATCAATGTTTGAGATTTTCATGATTTATTTTATCATATCAGGCAATTGCATATTTGAGCATATCTTAAGTAAAATAGGCGAACATATGCATTTGTAGCATTTTGATACTATAAGTAGTTTAAGCTCTTGAGTAGTAGAGCTAATATACGTTTGACTGAACATACTTTTGACTGGACTTAACTTGATTTGACTTGACTTGATTGGACTTGACTTGACTCGACTCGACTCGACTCGACTCGGCTCGACTCGACTTGACTTAACTGAAACTTTCACACACAGTTTAAGCTCTTGAGAAGTGGAGCAATCACAATTTTTCAAACTCTTAAGTAGTTGGAGTTGGGTCTTATGCAAGTGGTCTTTGTAACTCTTATGAGTTCGCTAAACTATTGCAACTGGGGAGTTCACAAACCACGATCCATTAAAGGGGTCTAGTGAAGCTACCAGGGTAGTGAACTTAGTAAGTTTTACACTCAAGTTGGCCACAGTAACTCTCTAGAGTTTATGAGGCTCGCAAGGCTACCTTAAGAGTACTAAATCTAAGGCTGCCAGTTCATCGATGAGGGGGTAGCTCGTTTAAAGGACCCGTCCCCATGAGTTTCTACTGAAATCAAGCCGAGAATCTAGGGGGTCTTATGCATTGTCGACCTATCTATGAACGAGCCAAAGAGCGCACACTGTAGCTCTCTTTTTCTTCATTTGCAAGGTTAGACCCATTCATGGGAGGGCATTTTCTCTCACCTTCCCCTGTGGCGCTGTCGGAAGCTATACAGACGACATTGGTCTCATACATAGTTGGCCGTATAGGCGCACTCTGCTGGCTGCATGGGTCTAAGCATGTGATGGAATTCGTAGGCTTTTTAGGGCCAGTGGCTTCTCACTACCACCCGCATAATATTTGATGTATCATCGATTGTGATAGGTCTTATACGTGATTGGCCGTATAGGCCCACTCCACTGCCATAAGTGATAAATCGCCATCACTATTATAGGACTTATGCGTAACATTCTGCTACCGTAACTGATAAATCGCCACTGCCGATAATAATATTTATGTTTAAAATAGTGTATCAACTTGGCGATAATATTAGTCTAATGATAATGGCTTTTGTAGTAATAGTCAGCGACGATTAGCGATGGTGATAATATCAATTTGGCAATAATCCTCGGTGCTTGACGATAATCGACGATAAATTTGATATATTTTGCCGATAATCATCAGCAATAATATTGATTTTTCAATAATATCATCAACACTCGGTGATGGTTGGTGATAATATTGTTCTGCTTGAGATAACTTTGATGTACTTGAGGATTTGCCTTTTATTCATTCATATATGAAGAAGAATACATTGCATTGCCTTTTGAGGCTTTTTCACCATTCTAGTTGTCTTGCCCCCTTTTGATTAGGAAGTATTATACTGATAATCTTCGTAATCAAAACTGCAACGATCTTTAAGGATAATATATTTTGATGAAATGAGCA
This sequence comes from Magnolia sinica, assembly GCF_029962835.1. Lineage (NCBI taxonomy): Eukaryota > Viridiplantae > Streptophyta > Magnoliopsida > Magnoliales > Magnoliaceae > Magnolia > Magnolia sinica. Next base: position 68,313,646 of record NC_080578.1, on the reverse strand, counting down.
TTGTCATGCATACTTGTAGTTCCACACTTTAATCTCAAAGATATGAAGAGTCGTGTCCATATTAGAATATGGCTTTTATTTCCAATGACCATAATTATCTTCAATCTGGATTACGTGCTATTACTTGTTCTCTTATAATGTATGTTTTCCTTATAACTATTTCACCATTGTCCATCATTTCTTGTAAAATTTTCTTCAAGACGAAGCAACTCTCAGTTTAATGTCCAAGAAAACAATGATAGTAACAGTAATCATTTTCTCTCATTTTCTTCATTTCCTTTGGACGTTTTGGCCATAGCAGTTTGATTTTGCCTGTAGCCAATAATTAATTCATCATGGGAAGTATATCAGCTTCTTCAAATGTACACTTTTCACAGTTCTTGAATTGTCCAACTCTTTTCTTTACTTTCTCCACTATAGAACTGCTCATATTTCCTTCATCGAAGTTCCTTTGTATAACTTGATAGTTCTTCATTTCTCTTTCTTCCTTGACATTACCAGTCAAAGTCTTTTTAAAATCTTGAAACAACCGGTTCATATAGAAATTGAACACTTTCATACTGAGCTTTTCTAGATTGCAAGCTCTTACAATTAGATCTTGAAAGGTCTGTATATTTGGGCCAACAAGACCCAATGCAATATCTGGTCTTATACATTCTATACACAGCTTGATTTGTTCTTCTTCTTTTGCAAGTTGTAGACATAATGCCTCCAGTATTCTCCATCGATTGATGAATTCATTGACCGATTTGTCTTCTCCTTGGAAAATGGAAACTAGGTCATTTAAACTGATTTCTTCAAAGGATGACCCAGGAAGTTGCGAATGATAGCGAATCTTTTTGATGAAATCTGCTATAGGAGGTATCGTAAATGGCAATTCTCTAGTCATAACAGTTTTCCCTTTATCTTTCCAGCTCTTTAACGGATCTTTTGCAGATGTTGCATTTACAGTCACTTTCTTTTCTCGTTTTTCATCTTTTTCATTACTATCTCATGTTGTTATATCATTCTTTGTAACATATCCTTCAGTGTAAAGCAATTTTCTATGGGATGTCCAAATAACGATGATAACGACAATATTTATTTTCTTTTGTCATCTCAACTTCTTCTGGGCGTCTGGGCTGAGGTAGTTGGATGGTTCCGTCAGCCAATAATTATTCCATCATCAGCAAAACATCTTCTTTTTTGAAATCGTATTCTTTGTGATAGTCATATGATCGAGGTCGTTTATCATTCACACAGTCTTTGTAATGGTTTGAATCTTCTCTTTTCCTCGTTTCTCGCTTATTGTAAAAGGTATCTCTTTTCTTTTCCCGATCAACAACACTTACCATTGATCTATTTGATCCTCTTCTTTCTATTCTATTTTGAAATACTGACATTTTCTTAGCCATCAACTCTAGTGAATGTACCTTTGTTGCAAGATCTCGGAAGGTTCTTATATTAGCACTTGTGAGACCAAAAGCAAGCCCTGGTTCCATGGAGTTTAGGTACATATTTACTTGTTCTTTTTCTTTGGTAACTGTCTGCATGAAGCCCCCAAAGTTTTCCATCTATTGATAAATTTTTCTACAGGTTCATTTTCTCTCTGTCTCACAGAAGCCAATTCCGCAATACTGACATCACGATCTAATGAAAAGAAATTGGATATAAACGCGTCTTGCATCTGCTCCTAAGTTCGTATCGATTCTGGCGCCAGATTAGAGTACCGCTGAAATGCTTTACCTGTAAAGGAAGAGTCGAATATTCACAAACAGTATTGTGAAATAGTGGAGAAGTTACCCATTGTCATGATGAAGTGCACAAGATGTTCTTCTAGAGATCCATCTCCATTAAACTTTTGGAAATCTGGATGTTTGAAGTTGGCTAGGAATGGCACATCCTCCACTTCCTTTGGATACGGCGTTCTTTAATAGAATCTCTTAGTATGTTCACGTTCTCCGACAACTTCTACGACCATTTGTCACATTTCTTCTTGTATCGTTGTTCTGGTAGCCGGAGAAGACTCATGTGATCCTACTCTAGGTGGGCTGTAAGCTTTTGGGTCATTGTTCATGTCCATTCATAGCATTCATCACAGGCGGAGTCGCCACTTGGGCTACGTTGTGAGTAAGAGTAGCCAAAGCTTCTCAGAGACTTCGACACTCCTCCATTAAAGTTCTTTGAGCTTGTACCATCTCGGCCATGCACTCATCAACACTTGGTGGTCGAGCTTGACTGGCTCCTGCCATATACATAGTGGCTTCTCTACTCCTTAACGAAGCTATTGTCGGGGTGGAGTATAAACGTATTGGAGTGGTAGGGCTTGATAAGAGAGAAGTTTTATCAAGTTCTACCTTGTTTCCATAGGATTTGACTGATTGCGATGTAACTTACAAAGGCTTTGCTTGCGAAGATACACAGGATGGTAACTCTTCCATATATAAGTGATTTGCCCTTTTCTTTCCTTGTCCATCGGACATTTACGACAGGCAATGCTGGAAAATCATGCGACGTTAGGGAGCAGGAAGATTTCCATGGGTAAAGTGTTAGAAGAGCAAGTGCAGGATTCTTCTTAGCTGCATTTCTTGTTACCAGACTCCAATCCTTTGTGGTGGAGTTAGTTTGATGGCCGAATGAGATTAAACCTTTGACTTCCTTTTGGAAATGATGATCCATTCGTCTTTTCTATTTTATGCAAGTGGTGATGCTAGATCACTCTAGCGACAACTTGTGGAGCAATGTTCTTAATGAGAATCATCTCCTTTTTGATCAGTTGGTTCTTCGGGTTCTGAGATTGATCATAAGCATATTCTACTTCAAATCCATTTGGAGTGAAGTAGAAAATTGTTCTACTTTTAATGGTTGTCATTAATTGTACCTGTAGTACATGTGTTATATTGTAGTTCTGTCAGAGGTCGTAAAATGATATCGATTAGTATTTAATAAAAATGTACTTTATCTTAGAGATTAAAGGGAGGATGTTCCCGTCGAGAGTCGCCATTTTTGCATCAAATATGACGCTAAACAATGATGAAGTTCTCTAAATAGTTTTGAAGTTAATATTAAGTAAGATAAATAATTCCCCAGCAGAGTCACCATTTTGTTTCAACAAGAAACAAAAGTATTTCGATAGGGGAATTATCATTCAATAATAATAAAGAAAGAAGGAGAAAACAATCATCATGAAGTATTATTTTGAATTCATTTACATCCTTTTATCCTTTTATTCCAAGATAAAATACTTATGATAAAAGAATACAGGTATTGAATGAGTTTAATGATGATTTCAACAGCATTTTGAGTTGTGATTTGTTCATCTCAGTAAGAGGAATATTGCACAGATATGAACATCTTTCATCTTCTTCTTCTATTTGTTTAAAATATGAGCTAGAATTGTAGAAAAAGCTTGTATTCTTGAAGAAAAACTTGTATATTTGAAGGAATTTAAGGATTCCGGTAACATCTCTGCTCCTTTGTATCGATCCCCACACAATAACATGTTGTTGCGCGGTCCAGCACAATGGATAAAAATCCACTTCCTCTTCCTCTTCTTCTTCTTCTTCTTCTTTGTAATACCTTTGGAGTCTTTGCCTTCTTCTTCTTCTCTGATCTTCTTCGTCGTTGCTATTCTTGTGTGCAAATGAGAGAGGGAGTGGGGTATTTATAGGCCTCCACATGTGTGAATCCTCGATCTCCATGCCATGGGACCCACTTCGCACAACATCTTAATTATCCAAACTTTTATAGTCTAACCGGTGTTTCGCGAGTGCACGCAACCAACTTCCTTTGCGCGGTTTTGCGCAACACAACTATTTTAATATTTTTCTTTCAACTTGCTTTTCTTCATAATATCTTGATCATCATCACATTTATATTTATTGTTATTTTTATGTCTCAACAGCGATGTGAAGAAAAGAATTTAGTTTTGAATTGGGAGAAGTGCCATTTTATGGTTCCCAAGGGGATAGGGCTTGGACATATAATTTCGTCCAAGGGAATTGAGGTAGACAAGGATAAAATTGACCTTATCTCTAACCTACCTCCACCCAAGAGTATACGTGACGTGCGATCCTTCTTAGGACATGCCAGATTTTATAGATGATTGATAAAGGACTTTAGCCACCTCTCTCATCCTTTATGTAATCTCCTTCAAAAGGATGTACCATACGAGTGGACTGAGCAAAGCCAGGAAGCTTTCATTAAGCTCAAGGATATGTTGACTACCGCACCTATCATGCAGCCACCTGATTGGAGCATCCCTTTTGAGATTATGTGCGACGCGTCTGTCTATGCTATTGGGGTAGTGTTAGGCCAGAGAAAAGAGAAGCCCTATATGATTCGCTATGCGAGTAGAACTTTAAATTTTACCCAAGTAAATTACTCTACTAAGGAGAAGGAACTCTTAACCATAATGTTTGCTTTGGACAAATTTAGGTCCTACTTGTTCGGATCTAAAATCATCATTTACACTAATCATGTGGCGCTTAAGTACCTTCTTTCTAAGAACGATGCAAAGCCTCACTTGATAAGATGGATCCTTCTACTCCAAGAGTTCGACATAGAAATACAAGACAAAAAGGGAGTAGAGAACGTAGTGGTTGACCATCTCTCTAGGCTTGATTTTCTTGATTCCCTTGAGCTGACACAGATAAACGACATGTTCCCTGACGAACTTTATTTAAACTCTCCCAATTACCTTGGTTTGTTGACATTGCAAATTATCTTGCCACAGGTTTTAGGCCGACATATTGGACTACAAAAGATAAGAAAAAATTCTTTACCAAGTTACGTAAGTTTTTTTAGGATGATCCTTATCTATTTAAAAATTACCCAGACCAAATTCTAAGGAGATGTGTGGCAGACAATGAACATTACAGTGTTATCTCCTTTTGTCACTCTCAGGCCTATAGTGGTCACTTTTTTGCTAAAAAGACCATGTAAGTGCTTATACTTAAAGTATATTTTAGCTTGTCAAATTTTGTAGTCCAGTTACGATCGCAAGCTTGACTGAAGACAAGCTATAAACTCGATCAAGCATTTGGAAAGAAGGCTCAACATCTCAAAGCAAGACTTTCATGATTCAAGGTTCAGAACACTTCGTATGAGTCAACCTACAGGTGGTATAAACCTAGTTTGGCCATAGGTTAAGGGTATTTCACTCATGCATATTTAGAATCACATTTTATGTTAAATACACTCAAGTTAGTCCAGCACAAAGTCCGGTTTAGCCAGCCTAACCTGTTGGGCTAACCCTACAACATTCGGTTAAAAAGACAGATCTCAAAAGCTCCTTTTGCGGTAGGTTCGGCCAGCCCAAGGTAGTTTCGGTCAAGTTTCCAGTAATGGAACAAAATCGGATCTTAGACAGTTAGGCTAGCCGAAGCTCCTGTTCGACCAGCCCAACTTCCTGTTCGGCCAGCCGAAGATTTGAAAGATTTTATTCCGTGATTTTCAGATTCTGATTGGAATGTAATCTTTGAAGTTCGGTTAGCCGAACTGAATCTTGGGCTAGCCGAACTACACAGATCCTTGGCTATAAATAAAGGCTTTCTCTTGCTCTTTAAACCATAAAAATTCATAATCCTATATTGTATTGTTAATAGAAATCCTTCAAGCCTCCTTAAGCTATTTGTGTTGTAATTCATATTTTATTATTAGCTTATTCTATTCTCCTTCTCACAGTTCGATTAAACTGTTTTTAATAGAGTAATCCATACTCTACTTTAAAAATAGGGAGAATCGAATCTGCAGCAATAGGGTTTCATTCATTTAATTGAAAATCTATTAGATCCCTTTGTATCTTTTTGGGTTGAACTCATACAACGACTTCATCAATATCCCAAGAAGAAGATCACTGCATTTAACCTACAACTACGACTTCGACTTGCCAAATCAATGATAAGTATTGTCTTTTATTTTATTTCAATTTGGGTTTTTCTGAGATAGCCCGAAAATCTCAGCGGGTTTGTTTGTGGTGATCCTGTAAAATCAAAAAGTGGGTTTGATTGTGATAGCCCGTGAAAATCGCAATAACTGTATAAGGTTGTTAAGGTGATCCTGGAAAACCTTGAAATAATGAAAGCCAAAATTGCGAGGGTAGTAATTTTGGGAGTGGAGTAAGTTGCCTTGAGGCACCGAACCATTATAATTCTTTTATGCATTATGGTGATTGCATTTTATTATTTGTGTTATGGTGCTTTTCTTATTCTTTGCAATTAGTTTGATATTTTAATTTCAAAGACGTCGTGACATAAGGTTATCCTACCTAAATCTTTTAGGTGTAAGGTTGTCCTATGAACTATTTGATATCAAGAATTTAATACTTTGCAAAATTGCATTACATTAATTTATTTTTCGCATTATATCGAAATATTTGGCATTGTCCTATTCACCCCCCATTTAGGACATCTATAACTCGTCTCTTCAAGTGGTATCATAGCGAGGTTGCTCTTTTTGATGGCTCGAACCAGTCCTATTGGAATGTCAAATTTCAATAGTCTATCCATTTCTATGCCACCACCATTTGATGGCTCGAACCATTCCTATTGGAAAGCTAGAATGAGGATCTTCCTCAAATCTATTGATGAAAGTGTGTGGAAAGCTACCATGACCCAATGGGTCCCTCCAATGTTGGAAGTAGTGGGTGAAGATGGAACTAAATCCATGAAAGTACAAGTTTATAATCAATGGACTCCAGGTCAGACAAGCGAAAATAGTGCTAATGTAAAAGCACTTAATGCTATCACTTGTGCTTTATCACCAGATGAGTTCAAAAGAATCATCTTGTGTGATACAATAAAATAAGCTTGGGATATACTTGAAATGACACATGAAGAAACTAACATTATCAAGAAATCTAAGATTCAAATCCTTACAATAAGGTTTAAAGAAATCCATATGGAAGAAAATGAATCATTCATGGATTTCTTCACTAAACTAAATGACATTGTTAATTCCATGTAGGGTCTTGGAGAAAAAGTCCCTGAAAGCAAAGTGTGTGTAAAAATCCTCCGATCGCTTCCTGACCGGTTCAATTCTAAAATCACTGCTATACAAGAATTGAGGGACACTAATACAATGAAGGTAGAGGAATTAGTAGGATCTCTACAAACCTATGACTTAAATTTTAAAGCTCCCAAAAGTAAATCCATTGTCCTAAAATCCTCAAAATCTAAATTAAAAGATTTAGATAATGAAGAAAATGAGGATGATATGGCTATGCTTGCTAAAAAGTTTTATAGGATTTTAAAAAATAAAAATAGATCTGATTTTCAAAAATTGATTGACAAAAGAAATGGAAATTGGAAATCTAAATCTAAAGACTCTCAATGTTTCAACTGTTCTAAATATGGGCATTTAGTTGTGAAATGTCCTAAAAAGGATAAATCTAAAAGAAGAGGCATGATGGCCACATGGGATGAATCGTCTGAATATGAATCCAATTTAGAAACTGACAAATCAGATCATGAAACTGAAAATGATTAAAAGGCGTTTATGACCCTAGTTAGACTTACTTCCTCAAATGAAGATGAACCATCTGATTATGAAATGCCAGGAATTGATGTTGAAAATGAAGAAGATCTTCAAGTAGCCTATAATGCCTTATATAAAGAAAGTTGTAAGATTGTAACAAAATTAAAAATTCAAAAGGATAAATTTACAGATTTAAAATTAGAACTTGAAAAATCTGTTTTGGAGAAATCATATTTTTCTAATTGTTTTGAGAAAACTAAACTTGAACGCAATCTTAAAAATTTTAAAATTGAAGATCTCGAAACTGAAAATAAAAATTTACAATGAGAAATTACTTCTCTAAAAAATTCTAAAGAGACTTGGATGTATACCTACAGTGACACGAGACTTGAAAAACTATTATCTACGTCTCGTCAATGTAACAACAAATCTGGCTTGGGTTATATCAAGAGTTGTTCAGAAAAATCTAAAAATACTGCTCCTATGTTTGTTAAAGGTGAATCTTCAAAATCTAAAGAAGAAACTACAAAGGAAATAAAGGAAAAACCTTGTTAAAAAACTTTTTATCTAAAAACTAAGTCCAATTATCAAAAGAAAAATTATAATCCTTCTCTTATAGATAAAATAGTGGACTTACTTAAGGAACTCTTGAAATTGATGAGAGTAAATGAGAATAAGAAAAAATATTTCTCTCAAACTAATCATGTTATTAGAGATCCTCCTAAACCCAAAACCATATTGAAATAGGTTCCAAAAAATAAGTGTCTTGTTATCCACACAGCTTTCAAAGCTAGTAGCCATTCAAGATGGTATCTAGACAGTGGTTGCTCTAGACATATGAAAGGTGATAAGGCGATACTTTCAGACATCAATCACATTGATGGAGGTTCAGTAACATTTGGAGATGATAGTAACTGCAAAATCAATGGAAGAGGTAATGGAAAACTTCCCAATCTTCCTTTTTTAAAGATATTTTATATGTTGAAGGTTTGAAACACAATTTGTTAAGCATATTATTGAGGGTCAAATATTGCATATTGGACCCCATTTATATCTTGGTTTTATGAACATGATACTACTTAATGTCCTATTTTACGCATGTTTGTGTTGCCAGGTGAATTTAAGAGCTTTGATTAGAAAAGGTGCTAAAAGCATGGATTGGAAAAGGTGCTAATAACATGGATTTAAGAGGCAAATATTGAAGATTTTAAGGTCCCAAGATTCAAGAAAACTAAGTGGAGAAGGAACGAAGCCGAAAGAACAAGTGTAGAATACACATTGACTATGTTATTGAGCACCGTTCGATGACTTCGAGGACACATTCGATGATATCAACCACAGGTCGATGACATTAAATTTATGAAGGAAAATCAAGTTGATTGCTGGACAAATTAAAGACGTTTTTTGATGACTCGAAGCATTGCTCGATGATATCGAATTTTCTGGGGAATTTCGGCATAACTCGTTGGACATATTGGGTACCATTTTCGATTACTCAAAGTACTCCTCGATGACATCGAAGATCTACTTGATGACATAGAAGGTCTTTTTGATGACATCGAAATTATTGAAGAAATTAGAATAATTCTCTGGACTATTTTAGACACATTATTGATTCCTCGAATAATGTTCGATGACATCGAAGGCCTCTTCGATGACAGTGAAGATAGCTTTGATAACATGAAAGGTTGCAGAGTTCGGATGAAGCTACAAAAGCGTGGAAAAAGTATGTATAAAAGACACCTTGTTCGATGTCACTGTACAAATCGAGCGAAGCTACGCAGAGTTACACGGAGTGTGTAAATTTGAGGTAGTTTCTGGATTTTTCCAAAGAGGTGTAAAAGGAGGTGTTGCACAACTATAAATCGGAGTCCCCAGGGCATCCCTAGGCATAAGAATCTAGAGTTTGAGGACTGGAACAAAATCATGGAGAGCTGTCGCCAAGCATTCTTCTTCTTCCTTAATTTTTCATGCTTTCTTCTAGGATTTTAGTTTCAATCCTGTCTATGGTTGGGTAACCCTCTTAGCTTGGGCTAAGAGGTGAAGTTTGTAGCGTGATGAGATGTTTTCTATTGCTTTGATTCATGTTTAAGTTGAACTCTCTTTGATTCTAGTTTGATATTTAAGAAATACTTTCAGTTTTTGATTTTTTGTTGTGACTCAAATTACAATAGATCTGCAATAACATTGAGTATGTTCTTTTCATGTATTGAGATTGTGAAATTAGGAAATCTTATTGTTCACCATCGTCCCTTGGGCATGGTTAGATGACAGAATCCCTTCTAATCTTCATGATTCTCTTATGTTTGGTTCTGAGATTGGTATATCTTATTGTGAGCCATTGTCTCTTGGGCATGGTTTTGTGATGGAATCAATTCCAATTCTCACAACTCTCATCCATTGAGAATTTGGTCAAAGGAAGTTCAGATTTGGTTTTACTGAGATATCTTCCAACTAGATAAGATAGGACTCTGATTCCAGTTGTGTCCTTGAATCAAGCATAGATTGCCCCGATCTCTACAAGTGGATCCTTGGAAACCCTAGTTCCCACCTTTCAATTTCTTAAGTTTTTGTTACATAATTCACAATTACTCTCTCTATAATTTCAGATTTAGGTTTTCATCTTTTTCTAGTTTTATTTCTAGTTGCTTTCAGAATATACATGAGATTAGTTCTTATGGATTCGACCTCTGTCTTACCTAGATTATTACTGCATCACGACCCTACACTTGTGGTTGTGAATAAGTTTTTGGCGTCATTGCTGGGGAGTAACAGTTGCATGTTCTGAGATTAGCTAGTTTTGGAATTAGTTTAAGATTATGATTTTTCTATTATCTATTTTTGTTTTTAGAAACTAGGTTGCTTTCTTTATTTCCTTTTTAGAAACTAACTCACTTTCCTTTCTTTTGCAGGGTCCTAACATAGAACTTTCTAATTGGGTAACTTCATTCTAATTCTCTCTCTCTTTCTAATTCTAGATTTTTATTTCCCTTCTTTCCTTTAGGTTTAGGTTAGAATATGAAATTGAGGGCTGAGAGTGTTTCATGCCCAAGTGGGTCCTTGACAACATTCAACGTCTTTTGAATGAAGGAGGATTAGTTGAGGGGTTATCTATCCATCACAGGATTATACACCACTCGAGATCCTCAGAGTTAATTGAGGTTATGGTTGCAAATCAACCTATAAATCAACCAGTGAATCAGCTACAACCTCGAGTTGTGGAAGTCCAGGATGAGAATGAGGTGCACCATGCACCTCTGCCTCATACTTTACGAGATTACTTACAATCGGCAGGGGTGAGCACACCCCCATGTATGGTTTTTCCAGGAAACACAGGAAACATGGATATTAAGCCTGGAGTGATCCAACTCCTTCCAAAGTTCCTTGGACTTGAATCTGAAAGTCCATACCTGCACTTGCAAGAGTTTGACGAGGTGATATCCACTCTATACTTTCCTAACGTGTCTGAGGACACGGTCAGGCTGAAACTCTTTCCTTTCTCCTTGAAAGAGAAAGATAAGACGTGGTTGCACTCACTACGTCCGCGATCTATTAGCACATGGAATGACATGATGAAGGAGTTCATGAAAAAAATTCTTTCCATACCATAAGACGAACACCATCAGGAAGTCAATCATGAACTTCGCCGAAAGGGAAGATGAAACATTCTTCTAATGTTGGGAGCGGTTCAAGGATCTTGTCAGTTCATGCCCACAACACGGTTTTGAAATGTGGCATATTACAACTTTCTTCCACGATGGACTAACATCTTTCATGCACCAATTCGTCGAGACGATGTGCAATGGGGAATTCATGAACAAGAATATCGATGAGGTGTGGGATTACTTTGACAAACTCGCTGAAACTGCACAATCATGAGACATCTCCCCAAAATCTAGCATCACATCTAAGCTTACTCAAGTAAGGGAGAGAGGTGGGATATACTTGCTGAAAGAGGATGATGATATAAATGCTAAAGTGGCCAGTCTCGTAAGGAAGGTCAAGGCCATGAAACTTAAGAAGGATAAGGCTAATGAAGTTGTTTGCGGTATCTGTGCTTGCAACATACATACAACTGAAAATTGCCTAACGATACTTGCTTTTTAAGACGCACTGAACAAGTAATCAAATGTCATGAACAACTACCAAAGACCTTTCAGTGGACCCATCTCTAATACATACAATCCTAGTTGGAGAAATCATCCGAACTTTAGTTGGAGGAATGAACAAACTGCTACTTCTCAAGGAATCCCTAACCAATTCTTAAATCAAGGGAAACCTCAAGAGGATCCGGTTTGGAAACATATTTAAAACCGAGAGCTTATCAATTGGAGTAAATTGCAAACCCTTTAAGACCTATCAAAGGCCATATAAGGGCATGAGACAAAAAATTCAATTGGGAAAAAAAAGATTCTTCCAATCCAACCTTTCCCCAATCCTAAACCACAATATGAAATAAGTAATCCAAGCTCTTTAAATCAAATGGAGCAAGCTAAGTCTATCACCACTCTTAGGAGTGGGAAGATAATTGACAAATCTATTCCGGTAAGGGCTAAAAAGTATAAGGACCTGGAAGTAGATGAAATTGATAGACCTAACAACACTCCACATGGATTAGAACTGGAGCCTCTAAGTAAGCCGATTGCACCATTCCCCTAATGGTTGATTGCACCAGAACCTCTCTCTAACTCTCAGGACATTCTAGAGGTGTTGAAACAAGTGAATTTCAATATTCCTTTACTGGATGCGGTTAAACAAATAGCTTCATATACTAAAATTTTGAAAGACTTGTGCACGACTAAGAGGTAGCAAAGTATCAAGAAGAAAAATTTTCTGAAAGAAAAAAGTGAGTGCCATCTTAAATCAAGATGTACTATAGAAATACAAAGATCCCGGTAGCCCAACCATTGCTTGTATAATTGGAAATTATCACATTGAGCACGCACTTCTTGACTTAGGAGCGAGCGTAAATCTGGTTCCTTACTCGGCCTACGAACACTAAGTTTGGGTGAATAGAACCCGAACCACATTACAACTTGCTAATCGCTCAATTCGTGTACCGAGAGGAGTAATTGAGGATGTGTTGGTCTAGGTTGATAAATTCTACTACCCGGTAGATTTTATCATCCTGGATACTCAACCTATCGTGGAGATGAGCACTCAAATTCCTATCATCCTAGGTCGCCCATTCCTTGCCACATCAAATGCAATCATTAATTGCAAGAATAGAGTCATGAGTTTGTCTTTTGAAAATATGACATTGGAGTTGAATATCTTTTTCAATACGGGAAAGCTGTTAGAGGATGATGACGATGCCCACGACATTAACATGATCGACTCTTTCGTGGAAGATATGACACTTTTGACCTTATCCTATGACCCTTTGGAGATGTGCCTGGCCTACTCCCATGATTTGGATGATGATATGATTAGGGAGACGGGGACCATGCTTGATATTGTGCTGGTACTTGAAGTTAATCGGTGGAGGTCACAATTTGAAGATTACCCCAAACTGATGTAGTGCCTCTACCGTTTAACCTCAAGGTACCGAAGCTTGACCTAAAACCTTTACCCTCTAATTTGAAATATATCTATTTACGTCAAGATGAGACATACCTGGTGGTGAATTCTTCCCACCTTGAGTACGAATAAGAGAGTATGCTCATTTCTACTCTCATTGAGCATAAGGGAGTCCTTGGGTGGTCGATTGCGGACCTCAAGGTAATTGACCCTTCGATTTGTACTCACCGCATTTATCTAGAGGATAATGCGAAGACCTCTCAACAACTATGATGTAGATTAAATCCAAACATGAAGTGGTTAAGGCCGAGGTTTTTAAGCTATTGGATGTGGGTATCATATACCCTATATCCGATAGTCAATGGTGAGTCCAACTCAGGTGGTTCTTAAGAAGTTCGGAATCACCATCGTAGCCAATGCTGATAATGAACTCGTGCTAACTAGAGTTACTACTGGTTAGAGAATGTGAATTGACTACATAAAATTGAATACCGTCACGAGAAAGGACCACTTTCCTTTGCCCTTCATTGATCAAATTTTGGAAAGGCTATCTGGTCATTCCTATTATTGTTTTCTTAACGGGTATTTAGGCTACAACCAGATAGAGATAGCTCTTGAAGATAAGGAAAAGACCACATTCACATTTGACTCCTTTTCTTACCGAAGGATGCCATTCGACTATGTAATGCCCCCGCCACTTTTCAGCGATGCCTGATGATTATTTTTTCTGACATGGTGGGGCAATATTTAGAGGTCTTCATGACTCCTTTTTTCTGACTTCTCTATCTTTGGTCCATCCTTTACCGATTGTTTGGAGAATCTTAAATGTGTGCTGAAGTGATGTGAATAAAAGAATTTGGTACTGAATTGGGAGAAGTGCCACTTCATGGTTTGTAAGTGAATTGTCCTTAAACATATCTTGTCCAAGGGAATTGAGGTAAATAAGGCTAAAATTGATCTTATCACTAACTTACCTCCACTCAAGAACATGCGAGACGTGCCATCCTTTTCAGTACATGCTGGATTTTATAGAAGATTCATAAAGGACTTTAGTCACCTCTCTTGTCCTTTATGCAATCTACTTTAAAAGGATATCCCATATGAGTGAATTGAGTAATGCCAGGAGGCTTTCACTAAGCTCAAGGGCATGTTAACCACTGTACCTATTATGCAACCACCTGACTGGAGCCTTCCTTGTAAACTTATGTGCGACGCGTCTGATTATGCTCTTGGGGTGATTTTAGTCTATAGAAAAGAAAAGAGGCCCTACGTTATTCATTACGTAAGTAGAACTTAAATCCTTCCCAAGTGAACTACTCTACTATGGAAAAGGAACTCTTAGCCATAGTGTTCTCTTTGGACAAATTTAGGTCCTACTTGATTGGATCCAAGATCGTTATTTACAAAGATCATGTAACACTCAAGTATCTTCTTTCTAAGAATAATATTAAGTCCCGCCTGATAAGATGGATCCTCCTACTCCAAGAATTCGATTTGGAAATAAAAGATAAAAATGGAGTAGAGAACGCAATGGCTGACCATCTTTCCTACCTTGATCTCTTTGATTCCCTTGAGATGACACGTATAAATGATATGTTCCTTAACGAACAACTGTTTAAAGTCTCCATTCACCTTGGTTTGTGGATATTGCTAATTATCTTGCTATAAGATTCATGTGCAAGATAAAAAAAAATTCTTTACCGAGGTACACAAATTCTTCTAGGATGATTGTTGAGGGTCAAATATTGCATATTATCCTCCATTTATTTCTTAGTTTTACGAACATAATATGACTTAATGGTATATTTTACATGTGTTCGTTTTGCAAGGTGAATTTAAGAGCTTGGATTGAAAAGAATGCTAAAAGCATGAATTTAGTGCTCAAGAATCACTAAAGTAAAGAAGGGATCTTTGGAGACCAAGATTGAAGATTTCAAGACTCCGAGATCCAAGAAAACCAAGTAGATAAGGAAGGACGTCAAAAGAACAAGCGCATAAATCACAAAGACTGTGCCATTAAGAACCGTTCGATGACATCGAAGATCCGTTCGATGACATCGAACACTAGTCGATGATATCGAATTTATGAGGAAAAATAGAGTTGGTTGCTCGACATATTGGGTGCTTTTATTGATCAATTGAAGACATGTTCGATGACTCGAAGGAAGGTACTCGATGACATCGAAGACTGTTTGATGGCATCAAATTTATTGAAGAAACTGAAGCAACTTGCTGGACCATTTTGGACACATTCTAGAAGACTTGAAGACCTGTTCGATGGATCGAAGCTTCACTCGATGGCATCGAAGGATGGTTCGATGACACAGAGGCTTACGCAGTGCGAAAGAGCGAAAAGGCGTGACTTCCGGATTCAAACCCCTTCGATGACATCGAAGGGCATTAGATGACATCAAGGCATTATGTAGAGTGTGTAAAATTGATCTGATTTTACAGATCTGCGGAAATTGGCTTATAAATAGGGGTTCATAAGCACTTTTGAGGATATCTAAGGTTTGGAGAAGTAGAGAAAAAGGGCGGAGCCACTTTCCAAGAGTTCTTCTTCCCTTCTTAGTTTTAAATGCTTTCTTCTTGGGTTTTTAATTCAATCATATCTATGGTTTGCTAGATCCCTTAGCTAGGGCTAAGGGGTGAAGCTTGTATCATGGTTGGGATGTTTTTCTTATTTGATTCTCATTATTGTTGAACTCCTTTGATTGTATTTTGATATTTAAGGAATGCTTTTAGTTTTTAATGGTTTATTGTGACTTAAATTACAATAGATCTGCAATTGCTTGAAGTATCTTCTTTTTCTGTTTGGAGTTTGTGAAAATAGGAAATCCTGTTGTTCTCCATCGTCCCTTGGGCATGGCTGAGTGATGGAATCCCTTCTATTCTTCACAATTCTTCCATGTTGGGTGATGGAATCACTTCTAATCCTTATGACTTTCATTCGTTGAAGAATTAGGTCAATGGAAGTTCAGATATGAGTTTATTGAATATCTTCCAATTGGATAGGATAGGACTCCAATTCCAATTGAGTGTCTTGAATCAAATAAGGAAACATCCTAATAACTATCAGTGGATCCCTGAAAACCCTAGTTCTCACCTTTGAATTTATAAGTTTTAGTTAAATAATTCACAACACTCTCTCTACACTTCCAGATTTAGATTTTCATCTTTTTCTAATTCTACTTCTAGTTACTTTCAGAATACATATGAGATTAGTCCCTATGGATTCGACCTCGGTCTTATTGAGATTATTACTACATCGTGACCCTACACTTGGGGTTATGAACAATGATCCATATCTGTTTAAATATTGCCTAGACCAAATCTTAAGGAGATGTGTGTTAGACAATAAACACCAAAGTGTCATCTCCTTCTGTCATTCTCAGGCTGTGGTGGTCACTTTTTTGTTAAAAAGACTACGGCCAAAATTTTACAGTGTGGCTTTTACTGGCCCACTATCTTCAAGGACACTCATGAGTTTTGTAAAGCTTGTGAGCGCTGTCAGAAATTGGGAGCATTGTCCCGTTGAAACATGATTCCTTTGAACCCCATTCTGATCATTGAAGCATTTGATTGCTGGGGCATCCATTTCATGTGACCATTCCACCAATCTTTTAGAAATTTATATATTTTGCTTGCCATAGACTATGTCACTAAATGGGTCAAAACGATTCCATAACGAAACAATGATCATCAAACGGTCATTAAATTCTTAAAAGAGAACATCCTTTCCTGGTTTAGAACACCTCGAGCCATTATTAGTGATGGAGGTTCACATTTTTGTAATAGGCCATTCGCAAATTTAATGAAGAAATATGACATCTCTCATAAAGTGAGCACTCCATACCACCCACAAACAAGTGGGCAAGCTGAGATTTTCAATAAGGAAATTAAACACATCTTGAAAAAGACAGTTAACCCTGACCGTAAGGATTGGTCAATTCGATTGACCGATGCCTTATGGTCTTACCGTACTGCATTCAAAACCCCTATTGGAATGTCACCCTTTAAACTTGTCTATGGGAAGCCTTGCCACTTGCTTATGGAGTTAGAACATAGAGCTTACTAGGCTATTAAAAATCTGAATTTCAATCTGGACAACACTGGCTCGCTACACAAACTTCAGTTGAATGCGCTTGAAGAAATCCAGAATGATGTGTACGAGAACTCGAGAATTTATAAGGACAAGATGAAGGTGTTTCATGACCAACACATTCTTCGAAAATCATTCACATCGGGTCAGAAGGTCCTCTTGTACAATTCTCAGTTATATCTCTTTTTAGGCAAACTCCGATCTCGTTGGACCAACCCTTTCACTATTACTAATGTTTATCCTCATGGGGCTGTCGAGATAAAGAATCTAAACAATGACAATGAATTCAAAGTAAATGGACATCGATTAAAGCCATTTGTTAAGAAGTTTAATTCAGAGTACATGTCCATACGTCTAACTGATCCTATGTACCAAGATTGATCTCCTAGTTTGATGGACGTATAGGTTTATCGCTTTTATAGGACTAGGGTAGTTTGCTTATACTTTATTAAGTTTTGTTTTGTGCTAACCTATCTTCACACTAAGATTATTGAAAAAACCCCAAAATTCCTTCTTCAGGTATTACCTTTCAATCACTTCCCTTTTCTTTTCATTGCCTCTTTTGCATTGCGTGCTTATTCTTTTACATTGAAGACAATGTAGATTTTTCATTTGGGGATGGGGGATTAGGTAACCTAATCAGTGTTTTCTCAGTTTTGAACAAAATTTTTAAAATTTTTTAATGATTCAAGTTGAAATCTGTTTGGGAAGCGATGAATTGTGTACTTAAGAATGTCTTGAGTATGATAAGATAGAGATTGAATTTTGGATTGTTAGAATCTAATCATCAAAGTAACTTATCAGCTAAGTGCTTGCGTTCAATTGATTAAGAGGGAGTTCGAATATCATGATAATCTAAATCACCTGACACACTCAAATTGCCTTCTGTAAGATGTATTATAATTTCTGATTGTTAGTATGTTAATATTGATAGATGGTGAGAATCGAGTCTAGAGAATTTTATCCACTTTAAAAGAAGAAAAGAACCAGTTAAAAAAATAGGAGATCGACAAAGAGGTCATGAAAAAGAGTGAAAAACAACAGAAAAAGAATGCAAAAATAAACAGAATGAATAAAAATTGACTGTCGATATAAAATAAAAAACTGAAAAAAGAAGGAAAAGTGGATAAGTTCGGATTCAGTACTTGAGTTTTAAATTGATCTTGAAGTAATGAGCATGGCTAACATGATGAATTGATAGTATTCGTACGGGAAGTGAGTTGACATTCACTGAGCACATTGAAAAACTTGATACACAAATTATGCTTCGATTTAATGAACAAAGAACTTATTTGATTGGTTGCTTATGTGATTTGGTTCTAGGTTTTCAAAATCTCACTTTTGTATCTTCTTTATACCCATTCATACTTGAGTGCACAAAAGACTGTTTTCTGAAAAAGATTCTTTACATTAAGCATTGAGATTTATTTTTCGCATACTTTGCTCGAGACTAGCAAAATGCTGGTTGGGGATTGTGTTGACGGTCAAATATTACATATTGGACCCGATTTATATCTTGGTTTTATGAACATGATACTGCTTAATGTCTTGTTTTACGCATGTTTTTCTTGCAAGGTGAGTTTAACAGCTTGGATTGGAAAAGGTGCTAAAAGCATGGATTTGACACTCAAAGATCACCAAGGCAAAGAATGGATCTTAGGAGGCAAAGATTGAAGATTTTAAGGTCCCAAGATTCAAGAAAACTAAGTGGAGAAGGAATGAAGCCGAAAGAATAAGTGCAGAATACACATTAACTGTGTCATCGAGCACCGTTCGATGACATTGAGGACACATTCGATGACATCGACCACAGGTCGATGACATCAAATTTATGAAGGAAAATCGAGTTGGTCGTTGGACAAATTGAAGACATTTTTCGATGAGTGGAGAACTTGTACAATGACTCGAAGTTTTGCTCGATGACATCGAAGACCTGCTCGATGACATCGAATTTTTTGGGAAATTTTGGTAAAACTCACTGGACATATTGGGTACCATTTTTGATTACTCGAAGCACTCCTCGATGACATCAAAGATCTGCTCGATGACATCGAAGGTCTCTTTAATGACATTAAAATTATTAAAGAATTTGGAATAACTCTCTGGACTGTTTTGGACACATTATCGATTCCTCAAACAATGTTCAATGACATCGAAGGCCTCTTCGATGACATCGATGGTAGGTTCGATGACATGGAAGGTTGCAGAGTCTAGATGAAGCTACAAAAGCATGGAAAAAGCACATATGAAAACACCTTCAATGACATCGAAGGCTATTCGATGTTATTTAAAGAATCGGGCGAGTTATGCAGAGTTATGCGGAGTGTGTAAATTTGAAGTAGTTTCCAAATTTTTCCAAAGAGGTGCGAAAGGAGGTGTTGCACTGTTAAGGGTCAAATATTGCATATTAAACCCCAATTATTACTTGTTTTTATGAACATGATAATGTTTAACGCTCTAATTTAATCACATTTGTGTTGCAAGGTGAATTAGGAGCTTGGACTGAAAAGAGTACTAAAAGCATAGATTTGATGCTTAAAAATCACCAAGGCAAGGGACAAATCTTAGGGGACCAAGATTGAAGAATTCATGAGCTAAAGATCTAAGAAAACCCAGTGATTGAAGATAAAGAGGCTTGAAAATCATCCTAAATGCAAGACCACAGGGTTCCCACCATCCGTTTGGCACGAAACTTTATATCTTGCCTGAGGATCATAAAGTAACTGTACGTGTAGAATTTCAGCCATTGAATCTTTGTGTAAGTGGCCCAATGGAAAGATTAGCCATAAAATCACCAATTTGGGGCCCACCTGATCTCTGGATATGCCTCAAATTTGGGCCCCACTCGTTAAATTAGATGGGAAGGTAGATGAACGGTGCAGATTTCTCATGCACATCACTGTGGGCCCCCCGCCAGTGTCGTGCATGCACATGGGGTATGCACACCCGCTGTGTACTGTGACAGCAAAGACGGTTAAACTGTCTTTGACTGAAAGGAGTTTCCTTCTTCATTCCCGCCTGCACAATTTGAAACAAGGAGTTGCGGTTAAAATTTGGTGGGCCACCATCATCATCCTATTCGATGATCCAAACCATTCATTGCATCTAGGAGGTCAAACCGACCGTACCCTGATATGCGGGTCAATTTTCTCGAACATTGCATGTACATGAAGATGAACGACAGGAAGATTTGATCCCTTGGGCCACACCAAACTCGAGCAAAAGTGTACATTCCTGACCGAAATTTTAAGAGGAATCCAATGGATAGAGTGGATTTTCTCATCGACGTCGATCATGGACCCCACAAGGTTTAGCTCAGGTTGACATGCGTAGTAATGTACGTCCGAGAATTCTGGAAATTTCTGGAAGATGTGGCTCACCACCTCTAATTGGTTGGCCAATTTGAACTGTTTAGATGGAGCCTAGGCCAAAGCTGACCCCAGCCATTGGGAAAATTCAGAGCTGAGATGTTCAGCCATCCCGAAAACTTGTTCCACAAGCACGCGGTTTGCGGTTTCGCTGTGCATGCGGTTTACAGTTTCGCTGTTGCTGCGTAAACTTCACCCTTACGCACTCCCAACCACCGACCTACAATGCCTATAAAAGAGAGGGAGAACGCCGAGAAGGGGATCATCTAGAGCTATGGACATGAGACGTGAAGAGAGAGAGAGAGAGAGAGAGAGAGAGAGAGAGAGAGAGAGAGAGAGAGAGAGAGAGAGCCGTGGAGCAGGCCGGCTTCAAAGAGTTTTTTTTTCTCTTCCTTCTTTAGTTTTTTCCTATGATGTTTTTAAGAGATTTTAACTTGATCATGTCTATGATTGGCTAGCTAAGAGGTGAAGCTTGTAGCGTGATGGGATCCTTTTTATGGCTTTGTTCATGTTTAAGTTGAACTACCTTTGTTTCTAGTTTGATTATAAGGAATGCTTTTAGTTTTTACTGGTTTGTTGTGACTTAAATTACAATGGATTTGTTATAGCTTTGAGCATGTTCTTTTCATTATAGATATTATGAACTTAGGAACCCTGTTGTTCACCATCATCCCCTGGGCATGGTTGGATGATGGAATCCTTCCTAACATTCATAATTCTCTCAGATTGGTTGTGGATTAGTAAATTCTGTTGTTTGCTTTGTCTCATGGACATGGTTTTGTGATGGAATCAATGTTAGTTCTCATACCTCTCGTCTATTGAGGACTAGATCAAAGGAAGTTCAGAATTGATTTTTAATGAAATATCTTCCAACTGGATGAAGATAAGACTCTGATTCCAGTTGTGTTCGTGAATCAAGCATAAATCTCCCTGATCTTTACAAGTGGATCCTTGGAAACCCTAGTTTCCCACCTTTGAATTTACAAGTTTTAGTTAAATAGTTTATAATTATTCCCTTAAAATCTCCTGATTTAGATTACATCTTCTTCTAGTTCTAGTTTTAGTTACTTTCAGAATACGTACAAGGTTCAGTCCCTGTGGATTCGACCTCGTCTTACTGAGATTATTACTACATCGCGATCCTACACTTAGGGTTGTGAACAAGTTTTATTTTTAGAAATTAACATACTTTCTAATTCAATGATTTCTTTTATTTTTAGAAATTAACTTACTTTCTGATTTTAGGTCCAGAACTTTCCAAATCAATTTTTAAAAACTTTCTACTTTCAGTTTTTAGAACTTTTCCCTTTTTAGAAACTAGTTTACTTTCTATTTTAGGAACTTTCTAATTTTAGAATTTCTATTTTTAGAAACTGACTTGTTTTGTTTTGTTTTGTAGGACCTTAACTTAGGAACTTCTAATTTGGTAACTTATTTCCAACTCTTCTCTCTTTCTATTTCTATATTTCTATTTCCTTTTATTTTATTTTATTTTATTTTAATGTTTAGGTTAGAATCTGAGATTAAGGGCTGAGAGTGTTTCATGCCCAAGTGGGTTCGTGACAACACTCGACATCTTTTGAGTGAAGGAGGATTGGTTAAGGGGTTATCTATCCATCATAGGATTAGACACCACTTGAGATCCTCAGAGTTAATTGAAGTGATGGCTGCAAATCAACCGATTAATCAACTGGGAAGATAACCTCAACCTGGGGTTGAGGAAGTCCAAGATGAGAATGAAGTGCATTAAGCACCCCCACCTCGTACTTTGTGAGATTATTTACAACCGATGGGGGTGAGTACACCCTCATACATTATTTTTTCAGAAAATATGGGATACATGGATATTAAGCCAGGGGTGATCCAACTCCTTCCAAAATTCCATGGACTTGAATCTTAAAGTCCATATTTGCATTTGAAAGAGTTTGATGAGACCATAACCACTTTATATTTTCCAAACGTGTTTGAGGACACAGTCCGGCTGAAACTCTTTCCCTTTTCTTTGAAAGAGAAAGCTAAGACATGGTTGCATTCACTACGTCCTAGATCTATTGGCACATGGAATGATATGATAAGGGAGTTTATAAAGAAATTTTTTTGACATCATAAAACAAACACCCTTAGAAAGTCAATCATGATATTCGCCCAAAAGGAGGATGAAACTTCTTCCAATGTTGGGAGCAGTTCAAGGATCTTGTCAGTTCATGCCCACAACATGGTTTTGAAATGTGGCACATTACACACTTTTTTTTAATGATGGACTGACATCTTCCATGTGCCAATTGGTAGAGATAATGTGCAATGGAGAATTCATGAATAAAAATGTCAATGATGTGAGGGATTTCTTGGACAAACTTGTTGAAAACCCATAATCATGGGACACTTGCCCAAAATCAAGCACCACTTCTAGACGCACTTAATCAAAGGAGAGGGGCGAATTATACCTTCTGAAAGAGGTTGATGATATCAATGCTGAAGTGTCTAATCTCATAAGAAAATTCGAGGCCATGGAACTAAAGAAGGATAAGGTTAAGGAAACTGTTTGCAGTATTTGTCGTTGCAATGTTTACACAATTGAAAATTGTCCAACAATACCTGCCTTTCAAGAGGTGTTAAATGAGCAATCTAATGCCATGAACAATTACTAAAGACCTTTTAATGGACCTACCTCCAATACATACAATCCTAGTTGGAGAAATCCTCCAAACTTCAGTTGGAGGAATGGAAAAACTGCCACTCCTAAAGGTTTCTTTAATCAAATTCCAAATCAAGTGAAACCTCAAGAAGAACTGGTTCAAAATTCTGCACAAACTCAAGAGCTTACTTAAGCAATATGAGAACTTACAAAATATATGCAAAAGATGGATTCATGTGTTACGGTTATAGAAAGGGGGGTGCTTCCTCCTCAACTCCCCAATCCTAAACCACAATATGAGATAAGTGATCCAAGCTCTTCAGATTAGATGGAGCAAGCTAAATCTATCACCACTCTTAGGAGTGGGAAGACCATTGACAAAACCATTCCGGTTAGGGCTGAAAAGCCTAAGGACCTAGAAGAAGACAATAATGATAGACCTAGCATTGCTCCACAAGAATTAGAACTGGAACTTCAAGGCAAGCCTGTTGCCTCATTTCCCCAATGGTTGGTTGCACCAAAACCTCTCTCTAACTCTCAGGACATTCTAGAGGTGTTGAAACAAGTGAAAATCAATATTCCTCTACTGGATGCGGTTAAACAAATACCTTCATATGCCAAATTTCTGAAAGACTTGTGTACGACCAAAAGACGACAAAATATTCAAAAGAAAATCTTCTTAACTGAGAAAGTGAGTGCCATCCTAAAGCAAGATGTGCCACAAAAATTCAAAGATCCTAGTAGCCCAACCATACCTTGTGTAATCAGGAACTACTGAATTGAGCATGCACTTCTTGACTTAGGAGCGAGCGTAAATCTGATTCCCTACTCGGTCTACAAACAGTTAGGTTTGGGTGAATTGAAACCCACACTAATCACATTACAACTTGCTAATCTCTCAGTTCATGTACCAAGAGGGATAATTGAGGATGTGTTGGTCCAGGTTAACAGATTTTACTACCCAGTAGATTTCATCATCTTGGATACGGAACCCATCAGTAGCATGAGCACTTAGATTTCCGTCATTCTTGGTCGCCCCTTCCTTATCACTTCAAACGCAATCATTAATTGCATGAATGGAGTCATGAGTATATCTTTCGTGAATATGACATTGGGGTTAAATATCTTTTTCAATACAGGTAGACGATTAGAGGATGATGATAATTTCCACGACATTAACTTGATTGACTTTTTCGTGGAAGATAGAACACCTTTGACCTTATCCTCTGATCCTCTAGAGACGTGCCTAGCTCACTCCCATGATTTTGATGATGACATGATTAGGGAGATGGGTGCCATGCTTGATACTGTGCTGGTACTTGAAGTTAACCGGTGGAGGCCACAATTTGAAGAGTTACCCCAAACTGATGAAGTGCCTCTACCATCTAACCTCAAGGCACTGCAGCTTGACCTAAAACATTTTCCATCTAATTTGAAATATATTTATTTAAGTCAAGATGAGACATACTAGGTGGTGATTTCTTCCCACCTTGAGCAAGAACAAGAGAGTATGCTCATATCTACTCTCATTGAGCATAAGGGAGCCCTTAGATGGACGATTGCAGACCTCAAGGGAATTGACCTTTCGATTTGTACTTACTGCATTTATCTCGAGGATAATGCGAAGACCTCGTGGTAATCACAATGTAGACTAAATCCAAACATGAAGGAAGTGGTTAAGGCCGAGGTTCTTAAACTATTGGATGTTGGTATCATATACCCTATATCCAATAGTCATTGGGTGAGTCCAACTCAGGTGGTTCCTAAGAAGTCCAGAATCACCATCATAGCCAATGCCGACAATGAACTCATGTCAACTAGAGTCACTACTGGTTGGAGAATGTGCATTGACTATAGGAAGTTGAATATCTTCACAAGGAAGGACCACTTTCCTTTGCCCTTCATTGATCAAATTTTAGAAAGGCTAGCTAGTCATTCTTATTACTGTTTCCTTGACGGATATTCGGGCTACAACCAGATAGAGATGCCCTTGAAGATCAAGAAAAGACCACGTTTACATGTCCCTACGACACATTTGCTTACCGAAGGATGCCATTCGGACTATGTAATGCCTTTGCCACTTTTCAGCGATGCATGATGAGTATTTTTTTCTGATATGGTGGGGCAATATCTAAAGGTCTTCATGGATGACTTCTTTATCTTCGGTCCATCTTTTAGCAATTGCTTAAAGAATCTTAAATGTGTGATGAAAAGATGTGAAGAAAAGAATTTGGTACTCAATTGGGAGAAGTGCCATTTCATGGTTCGTAAGGAAATTGTCCTTGGACATATCATCTCGTCCAAAGGAATCGAGGTAGATAAGGTAAAAATTGATCTTATCTCTAACCTACCCCCACCCATGTAATGCCCTGAAATTCAGGGGTCGAGCATAACTCAGCTCCCGAGTTTCAAAACATCAGTCTTAGATGCAGATGATGATGCGACCCTTGAGGCAGAGCCGGAGTATGAGGATGATGAGGACGCGTTTTCTTTTATGCAGTTCTCAGGCGGGTTCATGTGAGCCATGTCCTGATATGCGGGGATTCTGGGTTTTCTTTGTAATTGTAATAGATGATGTCATTTTGATACATATATTTTGAAAACAACACATGTAATTATGACCTGGCAGAGTATACGTATTTCAGGGATTTGCACATGTACACATATGTTTCTTTAAGTCTTCCACTTGCGTCTTTCACTTATCCCTGAATTATGTTTGCAGTTTGGCTTAATCTATTCCATGTTTATGTACTCATACAGACAACATACATCCATCATTCAATATGTTGCATAAGTGATGTTTTGAAACTCAGGAGCTGAGTTATGCTCGACCCCTGAATTTCAGGGCGTTACAAGTTGGTATACATGTGCAAATCCCTGAAATACGTATACTCTACCAGGTCATAATTACATGTGTTGTTTTCAAAATATATGTATCAAAATGACATCATCTATTACAATTACAAAGAAAACCTAGAATCCCCGTATATCAGGACATGGCTCATATGAACCCGCCTGAGAACTGTATAAAAGAAAATGCATCCTCATCATCCTCATACTCCGGCTCTGCCTTAGGGGTCGCGTCATCATATGCATCTAAGATAGAGTCTGGTTGGTGTTGAAACACCGTCCCAGAACGTGGGAGTGAGTGATCAACTCAGTGGAACTATATAATAAAAGTTAACATGTTATCAAATCAATCAAGCAATAATGATAAGGCAATACAATCAAACATGTCCTAACTACTCTTGTTAATGCAAGGATGTATATAGGAATGATGCATTCCCTCGCCTGCACTCCCTCAGCGTCTTCATCTTACGGTACGCATGACAACCTCCCGCAGTGATAACAACTCCTACGCACATGCAATGCGGTGCATGAACATGATTACCAAGTTGTTATTAGTCCTTTTCATACAGCAGAATTGGGAAGCTAAGGTACCTTCCTCATATCACTTTCCAAATAGTGATCCATTCTAAGGTCATCAGTCGTAGACAATCTCATACGATCATATGGTTTTAGGTCGCTGCAAAGGTCTCGTCACCAATCAATGCATGCATATCATACCTTAGTTACTACCCTAAGGCTCGTCGCCTCAATGGAGTAGCAAGGTATGCTCGAGGTCACTACAAAGGGCTCGTCACCAATCAATGTAGGCCGACAGCACGAATATAGTGTCCCATACCACCATAATTGGTTCACGAGTCTGGTGTGCTCACTGGTCACTACGGGGAGGCTCGTCACCCCAGCGTAGGTCGACAGCTTGACTACGGTGTCCCATACCACCATAATCGGCTCATGAGTCTTAACGGATCAAGGTACAACGGTTGCAGAATTACATTGGTAAGTTTGGTACCCTAGATTCAAGCAATAGTGTCCATACATGGTGTACATCCACCCGGATAATCGGGTTACTTGACGAACTCGACTAGCACGAGCACACGTTGAGTTGAACGACATAGAGTGAACAAACACCCCGTGTGGCCAAACCACTGCCGACAACCCTAATACGACTCGGGTTCGTCAAACACGTCTTGCGTGGCGAAAACAACCTCGGCCACGAACTCAAGGTTTGTTACCGATTTCCTGGACTATTCCATAGTCCCAAATATCTTCAATTATAACAGATATTCATACTAACAATTTAGAACAGTAATGGAACAACCATGCTAAGCATACAGTATGTGAGCATTTGAAGAATATCAACTTAACATGAAGTACACATAAGTAGTGCTTGAAGTTAAACAACAAAGAATGTAAATGGCATGTAGGAAATCATACACCTCCATAGGGTAGTTGAGAATCTCTTCTCAACACCCATAAATAGGATAATATATTACACACTTAACCATTCAGACATTTCTACAAACACTTAGACTACATAGTCCAACATACATGATGTATGTTGGTGATAACACACATTTGGACAATTCCTTTCGCCAAGGAGTTGACACACATACAACTAGCACAAGTACATGACAATTAATCACGGTAAGCACATGTTCATATTTTATACGTATACGATACTTCCTACATATACGTAGAATACACAAATCTCAATATAACTCATATATATCAGGAACACAAAATAAACATCACAGTTGGCATGTGAAATTTCATCCACAACAATAACAAACCATTACCCAACATTGAAAGCCTTGAAAACCATAACCTATATGAATATAGTCCGCACTTTAAACCAGAAAAACACAATAGATTTGATTCAGACGATAAGTCTTCGTCAACGGTGACTAGAAAACCTAAGGCAAGAATAGGAATGAGCTACATCAATACTTAGACAAGTCTAAGCTCTAAAACAGGTTAGGGTTTGATTAACTTACCCAAGAATGAACTTAAAATCATCAGAATAACGATTCACAAGTGATGGTTTAGGGATACAGAGTAAAAGACAAGAATCTCAAGATGATTCATCAGCTTCTCTCTCACTTTCTCTCTCTTTTCTTAGCTAGGGTTAGAAAATTCGTATGGAATAGAGAGTGAGGGATTTAAGGTCTTTATATAGGCCTAAAATAGATGAAAACAGCCCCAGGGCCAAGGTATACTTAGGTTATAACCAAATCAGGCCTATTCCGATCCAACGGAACACTTATGGTGGTCCTTTCTCCACGTGCAGTCAGACTTAAGTTCACTGACCATGGATCTAGGTCAGGCTGAGTTTTCATACCGATCGAATTTACAGATCAGCCGTGGTGGACCACTCTCAATTCAATGGTCATCGAAACTCGATCAGGTCCACCGGCACTAGGACATGCCAGGGCCATCTTCCCTGATCCGAGGGTGAAATTGGGTTAGAATCAAACGGTCAAAAAACTTAGAATCGGCGCGCAAGCGACACGACTCAGATTTCATAAATTATATTCAATTTCTCAGCTTTCTCATACTCTTTACTCCGGACTCAAGCAAATCGACCCAGGACATCATCTGGACTTGATTTTTGAGGTGATGGTCAAGCCAAACAAGATGACCAAAATTGTCTAAGATCGATGCTATCGGACTTTCGACGCGTGGTCCAGGTCCAATATAAAGTTTCCAAGTACTCCCGAGAGCAACTGGATTTAACGTTGAATCCTAGATTTCAGGGTAACATAGCGTTAGCGATTCTACAGGTTTTGAGTCCTGCAGATCGAATTTAAAATGGTTGATACTAATTTCACAAGCAATTGAGGTTAATGCTAATTAACCCACACATAACTTCTAAGGAAAAAGATAGGTAGTACTCGGGTCTTTACACGAAATTTTTTGGGTCATTACAACCCAAGAACATACGAGACGTGCGATCCTTCTTAGGATACGCCGAATTTTACAGGAGATTCATAAAGGACTTTAGTCACATCCCTAGTCCTTTATGCAATCTACTTCAAAAGGATGCACCATACGAGTGGACTGAGCAATGCTAGGAAGCTTTCACTAAGCTTAAGGGCATGTTAACCACTGCACTTATCATGCAGCCACCTGATTGGAGCCTTCCTTTTGAACTTATGTGCGACGCGTCCGACTATACTCTTGGGGCGATTTTATGCCAGAGAAAAGAAAAGAAGCCCTACATTATTCATTACGCAAGTAGAACTCTAAATCCTGCCCAAGTGAACTACTCGACTATGGAAAAGGAACTCTTAGTCGTAGTGTTCGCTTTGGATAAATTTAGGTCCTACTTGATTGGATCTAAGATCGTCATTTACACAGATCATGCAGCGCTCAAGTATCTTTTTTCTAAGAATGATGCTAAGCCTCACTTGATTAGATGGATCCTCCTACTCCAAGAATTTGATTTGGAAATAAAAAATAAAAAGGGATTAGAGAATGTAGTGATCAACCATCTTTCCCACCTTAATTTCTCTAATTCCCTTGAGATGACACATATTAATGACATGCTCCCTTACAGACAACTTTTTAAAGTCTCCCATTCACCTTAGTTTGCTGATATTGCTAATTATCTTGCCACAAGTTTCAACCAACACTTTGGACTGCGTACGATAAGAAGAAAATTTTTACCAAGGTGTGCAAATTTTTCTAGGATGATCCATATTTATTTAAATATTGCCCAGATCAAATCTTAAGGAGATGTGTGCCAGATGATGAACATCAAAGTGTCATCTCCTTCTGTCACTCACAAGCTTGTGGTGGCAACTTTTCTGTTAAAAAGACCACAGCCAAGATTCTGCAGTGTGGCTTTTACTTGCCCACTATGTTCAAGGACACTCATGCGTTTTGCAAGGCTTGTGAGTTTTGTCAGAAATTGGGAGCATTGTCCTATCAAAATATGATGCCCTTGAACCCCATCCTTATCATAGAATCATTTAATTGTAGGGGCATCGATTTCATGGGACCACTCCCCCAATCTTTTGGAAATGTATATATTTTGCTCGCCGTAGACTATGTCACTAAATGGGTCGAAGTAATTCCGTGCTGGAACAATGACTATCGAACGATCATTAAGTTTTAAAAGAGAACATCCTTTCCCGGTTTGGAGCGCCTCGATCCATCATTAGTGATGGGGGCTCACATTTTCGTAATAGGCCTTTCGCGAATTTAATGAAGAAATATGACATCTCTCATAAGGTGAGCACCGCATACCCCCCACGCACAGGTGGGCAAGCTGAGATTTCTAATAGGGAGATCAAACACATTTTGGAGAAAACGGTTAACCCTGATCATAAGGATTGCTCAATTCGATTGACCGATGCTTTATGGGCTTACCGTACCTGTAATGCCTCGGATTTCGAGGGTCGAGCAAAGCTCAACTCTCGAGATCCAATGCATCACTTATGTAACATAGATAATGATGTTTAAATGTTGTCCATATTAGTGTATTAAACATAAGTAGGATTATGCCAAAATGACATATCATACTTCAGAGGTAAATTGATTAAGCAAGTGGAAGACTATTACATGCATATTTGAACAAGTAAGCGATTTATAACCTCCAGAGTATAAGTATGTAACTGGGTTGAATGTTTACATGTATTGTTTTCAAAATCAATGAAATAGTAAAACATAAGTGCCAAACTATTCCATAACCCTATAATCCTGGCGACGTAGCTCTAGGTCTACACAGCCCGCCTGAGAGTTGCACGTAGGAGAAATCCTCCTCCTCGTCTAAGAATTTCGGCTCTGTCGTGTAAGCCTCATCGTCATCTGTAATTAAAACAGAGTCTGGTTGGTGTTTTAAAACACCGTCCCAGAGTGGGAGTGAGTGATCAACTCAGTGGTACTATACGGCAAAGGTTAACATGTTACCAATTCAATCAAGCAGTAATGATAAAGCAATACAACAAGCATTTCCTAACTACTCTGGTTAATGCGAGGATGATATGCAGTAATGATGCATGCCCTTGCCAACACTCCCTCAACGACTTCATTAACCATTCGTGCATGACAAACTCCCTAAACGTGTGCTTCCATGCCAAAGCATATGCAATGCGGTGCATGGTCCTGTTAACCAAGTACTTAATTAGGCTTATTCATACAGTAGGTTTGGGAAGCTAAGGTATCTCCCTTTATATCATTAACCCAAGCGAGGATCCATCTAGGGTCATCAATCCTAGTTAATCGCATACAATAGGTAAGTTGTAGGCATCACTCCTAATGAAAGCAGTGGATAGGTAAATTCAAGTGTTTATACTCGAGGTCACTACGGGAGGCTCGTCACCTGAACGTAGGCCGACAACTCGAATACAGTGTCCCATACCACCATATTCGGCTCACGAGTTTGGGATGCTCACTGGACACTACGGGGAGGCCCGTCACCCTAGCGTAGGCCGACAGCTCGACCACGGTGTCCCATACCACCATGCCCAACTCATAAGTCTTAGTGGATTGTGGTACCATGGTTAAAACGGGCTTTACACTAGTAAGTGGTACCTTAGATTCAAATAGTAGTGTCCATACATGGTAAACACACAATAGGCCAATTGGATTATTTGACAAGTTCGATTGGTACGAGCGCACACTGAATTAATTGACATGGAGCGCATAAGCACTCCACATGGCCTAACCACTGTCGACAATCATCGTACGGCTTAGATTCATCGAACGTATCCAATATGGTGAGACTAATTCAGCCACTCAATTGGGAACCATTACCGTTTGCCTGGACTATATTGTAGTCCCAATCATACTTAAATGCAACATGTAGATATATGTGACAATCATATAAGCATTTAACAACGATCTAAGTACAACATTCATTTGAGCATTTTATTAAACATATTGAACATGTTACCAAACATTACAATTCAATCATAAATTGCGTAGTTGAAATTAAGGTTACATAAAGAAAATCATACATATAATTAAGGAATTGAGAATCACATCTCAACACCCTTATTAAATACAATTCATCAAACAATTTCTCGTTCAGACATTTTATCACACACTTAGCCTACACATTACCAAATACATAGACTAGATTAGTTATGACATGAACTATAGCAATTTCCTACGTAACATAGGCTATAACACATATAACAAATATGGATCTTAGATTAGATATCATGACAAGCACAAAATTATAATTTTAAGTTCATTCAAACATTTCAACAAACACATGGAATGCATATTTGTCCAACATGGTTCTTACATGTATAATATATGGAAAATGTCGTAACTGAGATCATATGGCAGCAATCAAGTTAGACATAAATCATTACTGACATTGAAAGCCTTGAAAATCATAACCTAAACGTTTAAGGTCCGCACCTTTCGTCGGATAACTCGTTTCGAACTCTGTTCGAATCTTACGTTCCCGTATTCAGAACAACGGTTACCTAAATTAGGAAAATCTGTTAGCTAGGTTGACAAACAACTATTTTATACCTTAACTACGATGTTAGGGTTTGGATTTCTTACCCAAATCATCATCGGAACGAGTCGTGTAATGTAATAGGGAGGCGATCTAGTGCGTGTAGTCGTGGGAGAGAAACACTGCCACGATCTCCCAAGTTTTCTCTCTTCTCCTCGCTCTTTTCTCTTCTTTTCTCTCTTCTCTCTCTTAGGGTTTGGAGCAAATTCGTATGGAATGGGAATGGGGTGGTTTAAGGTCTTCAAATAAGCCCAGAACTGGTTTAAAAGGCCCCAGGGCCATGGTACACTTAAGTTATAGCTAAAGGGTGTCTGTTTCGGGCAAACGAGAGTCATATGGAGGTCCATTACCTGTCTATGCTACAGAGTAAGTCCCCTGACAATAGATCTAGGCCAGGTTACGATTTCAATGCGTTTGGATAGGCCAATCAACTGTGACAGACCTATATCAGATCAACAGTCGTTATTACTCGATCAGGGCCACAAGTATACCAATATGTGTAGGGAAATTTCCCTGATCCATGGGTGCAGTTGGGTCAGAAACTGACAGTCTGAAGTTTTCAATTTTGGCCACAAGTGAATGGTCTAATTCACTTAAGTTTGGGTTCATTTTTTAAAGATGTTTGCATTTCTCACACACTTCGCTCAAGGCTTAAGTTGTGCATTTCTGGATAATATTTAGGCTCGATTCCCACGATGGTTGTTAAGCCCAATAAGGCGGTCATAACCTCTTATTTTGCAGTCATCAGACTTTCGACACGCGGTCCAGGTCCGATACGGAGTTTCAATATGCTCCCAAGAGCAACTGGTTTTGGGATTTCTCCTAGGTTTTAGGATTTCTCCTAGGTTTTCAAGTAATGTTGAGTTAGTAATTTTAATGGTTTTGGGTCTTACAGTTTGTATAGATAGTGGTTCAAGCTAATCCACTGATTAATTTAGTTTAGTACTTAATTAATTTTTGTCTAATTTCCACAGTATACGGACTTTAGGGATTTCTGCCTGAGGTGGTACTCGGGCCTTTGTACGAATTTTTTCAAGACGTTACAATCTACTCCCCTTAAAGAAAAATTTCATCTCCGAAATTAGTACCTTTTCGTACTCCTCGAGGATCTGAGGATAGTTCTTATGGACTTCGACATCTGTTTCCCAAGTAGCCTCTTCCTCAGTGTGGTGAGTCCACAATACTTTCACAAGTGGGATAACTTTTTTACGTAGCACCTGTTCCTTCTTATCCAGAATACGTGTTGGTCGCAGTACATAGGTAGCATCTTCACTTAGCTGCACCTGCTCCCACTTGATAATGTAAGTGAGATCAGGAATGTATTTCTTCAGCATGGACACGTGAAATACATTGTGCACGCTGGCAAGTGGCGTGGGTAAAGCAAGGCGATATGTTACCACACCCACTCAGTCTAGAATCTGGAAGGGACCAACAAATCGTGGTGTGAGTTTCCCTTTCCTGCCAAATCGAAGGACTCCCTTCATGGGGGAAACTTTAAGAAATACTTGGTCCCCAACTTCAAATTCCATCTATCACCGTCTTGTATCAGCGTAACTCTTTTATCTACTTTAGGCTGTAAGAAGTCGATGCCTGAAGTCGCCTATACTAAATCTGTGCCAATCAAACTCTTCTCGTCAACTTCTGCCCAACAATAGGGTGCTCAACATAGGCGTCCATACAAGGCTTCGTAAGGAGCCATGCTAATGCTTGCTTGGAAGCTGTTGTTATAAGCAAACTCAGCATTGGGAAGACCGTCATCCCAACTGTGATGATTAATTGACACGCGCTGATTGAGTAAAAATGTTGATTTTTATTTTTTATTTTCCCATTTCATCCGCCCATTAGATGTCCAATGATCTTCCATCTACAAAAAATATTTCAGAGTATTTTTTGTCCATAACCATTGGAAAAGTGGGAACCTGTTATTTGACGGTCTAATGTTCATAGAAACTCCATAAAGCCATATGATCTCTTTGATGTACAGCTTGACTAAATCATCTGCTGAGTTTAAAACTCTAATCGGGAGGAAATGAGCTGATTTCGTCAATTAGTCCACAATCACCCAAATGAAGTCATGTCCTGTAAGACTCGTATCCTAGTCTGTACTATTCCATTGACTCTCGCGATCCTTCCCGTCGAAGTGCGGCAATTTGTGACCTATAATCAATGTTTACATGCGACCCTAAGTCATATCCTGTAGATTTAAGTCAACTTAATCTGAGACTTGTACCATTACGAATGCACCATCGCCACGGTTCCAACGCCACGTCTTGCATACCGATTCGATACCCTGGCAGGGAGATGTGGACCTGCATTCAGTTCAAGGAAACACCACGCATTTGCAATCGCAAGAGAATCTCTACAACATGTCAAATCAATCCAATCAATCACCTCACATGTTAAGTATATGTCCCATCCCCAAAAGCAACCCCAAAGTCAACTCTCTCCCTCTCTCTCTCTCTCTTACACACCCATACATGTCAAGTACATGCCCATCACCCCATCACTCACTTCCCATCACTCCATCACTCCATCACACATCACCTCTCCCTACAACCCTCTCTCTCTCATTTCTCAACACACTTTCCAAGCTAGGGAGGAGAGTGCACGTCCAAGTTTTTCTAAGGAGAGAAAAAGAGAAAGAGTGTTGTGTGGCCCACTTTCCCATCCCATATCCTTCATCCTAGCCATTCAACTTTCATCACCCTCCATCAAAGTGAAGCACAAGGAGACCGGCATTCCAACAGACCAAGAAGATCGAACGGTGGGTGCTCTATTAGGCCTAGATTTCTTTTTGTGATGAAGGGCCAAGTGAGGCCTACCGATTGATGGTATGGATCTCACTTTCGACCCTAGGTGTGGCCGATGACCCACCTTGATTCTCATGATCATTCCATGGTGGGGCCATTCTCCATGGACCCCATCATGATGTTTATTTTCTTTGCATGGATAGAGGTCATCTAGACCATCCATTTGGGTGGAGAAAGGAACCTCCACTATTGATCTTTGATTTGGTGGGCCCACATGTAATGGGACCCACTTGATGTACAATTGATTTCAAAGGAGGGCCCATAGTGTCGGGGTCCCTCCATCACACGAGTCTCTCTCTCTCTCTCTTTCATTTTTTTGGTTGTATGTGATTAATGTGGCCGTATGGCCCACCCGGATGGACCCCACCCTATGGCATGTATTTTATCCAAGTCATCTATAGGTGGGGCCCACTTTATAAGTGTTGTGTCCACCCCATCCATCATTTGGTGGCCCACGTGGGCAGCCCACTTGAAAGGGACAACCGTCTAGCATCCCTGGACGCTGGACGTTGAATGGAAAACACAAATATTAGCCTTGGCTCAAGGCTATTTGGGTGAGCCACTTGTATAGGCCCCACATGGATGTATGGATTCAATCCATGCCATACATCCTATTTACCAACTCATTTTAGGCGTTGAGCCGAAAAATGAAGCTGATCCAACTTTCTGGTGGGCCATACCTTAGCAAATAGTTATTTTCACCGTTTAAATTCACTTGAATTTTTCTACACGTCGAACCATGCCCAATATTAGGCTTGATGGATTGGTTATGGACTATAGAATCCATTGGGTGGGTCGGATTCACCCGATGCAGGCCCTACCATGGAAAAACTGTGAAAAAACTCTTTTTTTTTTAAAAAAATAAATTTAAAAAAGCAGCTGATGTTGTTGCTGCTGTTGCAGTAGTAGGATGCTGCATGGGCGGTCCCTGGCCCACCGTGGGTCCCCAAACGAGGGCCCTACGTGATGTGTGTCGAACATAAACACCATGCATTTGATGGCCCGTTAGGGCTGTGGGCCCCACCCCAAAAATCAGCCATATACGTTACTTAGGTGGCCCACATCAAAGGGAACAGTGATGATGAACATCTACCATTGGAACCCTTCCTGAGTCACATAATATTTGGATTAATATGAAATTTATTTTTCCCTTTCATCCAGGTCCGTGTGACCTTATCAAAGGTTGGATGTCAAACAAACGTTATGGTGGGCCCCATGTGGGAACCCACAATGATGTATGTGTTTTATTCACACCGTCCACGGCAGTGGACAGTGGAACCCACTATGGTGTGTGTTTTATACATGCCGTCCAGCCATGGGCTGCTGGACGGTCAGTAGACCCCTCCTTTGATGTTGGGGTTACATCCAAACCGTCCATTCAACAAGCTCATTTTAAGGCATGAGACAAAAATAAGACAGATCTATTTATCAAGTGGACCACACTATAGAGTGTGGATTTAACGTCTACCATTGAAACTCAGAAGTTTTGGATTATTATGAAATATATTTTTCCTCTTAATTCAGGTCTGTGTGACCTTATGATGTGATTGGGTAGAAAATAAATGTTATGGTGGGCCTTAAGAATTTAATGGTGGAAATCATTCTTGCCACTTATATTTGGGTATGGCCCATTTGATATACATGGGGCCCATTGGTGTGGCCCGTTTAATATGCATATGGCCCATGTGATGTAGCCCACTTGCCATATTTATGGCCATTGTTAAGGCCCACCTTGATATGAATGTAAGGCCCATGTTATGAAGCCATCTTGATTTATTTTTGGCTATCCATTAAAGCCCACCTTGGTATATATATGAGGCCCATATAATTAGGCCCATCTTGATGTAGTTATGGCCTATCCGTTGAGGCCCACCTTGATATACATGAGGCCCATGTGTCGAGGCCCAATGGGATGTACACAAGTCCATTGTAATGTGTGATTCTACCATGGTTTGTGTAATGATTTTTATAGCGGGCCATGCCTTAGGAGCAATGTTGGTTTGATGTCCACATTGTAAGAATAATGTTGGTTAAATGTCCACATTATAACTCTCCCTAGGGTCCATTGATAGGCCCATACTTGTTGTGTGTAGACCGTCTAGGCCCATCTGCATTGTAAAGATAGTTCATTACTTTATAACATGCTTAGTATAATTCCATGATTCATGCCCATACGCATCATATGTATGCTTGATATGAGGAATGTTTGACCATAGCATAAGCCGTTAGGCTGAAACATTTACGGGACTCCTTATGAGACGGAGTGCCCCACATGATCGCATGGTACACGTGGGATTGCTACATGAGTGTATGGTGTGACTCATGCATCTTGCAAATGTGTGACTTGATCACTACACGCCCTAGCGACATCAGGGCCGTGACCTCCATAGGCATGACGTGGATAGTCGTAATGGATATCGAAAATATTGGGTCTAGCATTGTGGGCACTTAGGATGTCCTTGGGTGAAAATTTCATAACCTTTTTGGTACTAGGAGATGCTCCAACGTCTAGATCGAGTGGATACATGAGCAACCGAGTGCCGAATACCAGTAGGCCGCATCTCCTACTATGTCGTGGTCGGTTGGAAGGGGGTGTGGCCTTATTCGCCCGAGTGAGGGGGCTATAAGCTAGGCTGAGTTTGGCCAGCTCGCAAATGAGTCCACTATCGATGAGCCGGGTAGGTATTGGCAGACTACTGGTTAGGTGAATAGTGTGGTCTCTTCCACTTGCTTGGCTGTGCAACTAGGGAGGAGGTAGTCGGTGTGAAGTGTATTAGACCCTGGTGATATCCAGAGAGGAACTGTACTGTTATGTGTGCTTGATGAGGACTGACATGCTTACTTTGCATCTCACATATGACATTTGACTACATAGGCCTCGCATCGCATGGCCTTGGTATGGCCAATAGCATTCATGCCTTGCATCATATAGCTTTAGTACAACTAATAGCATTATGGACTAACTGCATATTTTCGCATTACTCTGATATTGTACACTTGGCGCTTGCCTTACACACACACTTACACCACCCTCTAAGCTTTTGTAAGCTTATGCACGATAGATGCGTGTAGGTGACGATAGGACGCAGTCAAGCTGGGGCAAGAGCGTGTGGCAGAGCTTCTGGAGATTTTATTATATGCATGTATTTAATTTTCAGTATTGTACTCAAATGATTATATTAGTAGATATGTGGTGATGATGTTGTTCTTGTGACTTGGTTATGCTTGTGGTTATGCTCCATTATAAAAAAATTCATACTAAAATTCCTCCTTGTAGGATCCCAGGATTAAAATCGGGCATGTGAGTACCGGGATCAGAAAATGGGGCACTCGGAGGCTGTCGGTGTTGGATTCGGTGATCGAGAATTTTGTGAGCCTGTTTTCTGAGTTCGAGGCATGACAAAAGTTGGTATCAGAGCCAAGTTTGGGAATACCTGAGGATAACATCACATATCTGCTGATAGCTACCTTATATTGTGTGATTGTTGCGAACTTAGAATGATTAGATCCCCGAGTTCGAATAACTTAGAGATTTTTTGATATAGCTCCTTGCCGTTGAGATCGTGAGGCTGCATAGTTTCGATCATTTCTATTCCAGGATCCGATGTTCCATGTGATTGTCATAGTGCTGATGAGGCGGCTTGGGAGTAAGATGCTGATATTCGTGGGCGTTGTCCCCATCTCTTATGTGTTTGATGATTATATCTATAGCGATGAGATTTCCCTCCCTTATGAACTCTGTATTGGTTGTGTCGTGTTTAAAATTTTGAGGATAAAATTTTTATTAGGTGGGGAGAGCTGTAAGAACCGTATCCTAGTTCTTACTGTTCTGTCGACTCCCGGGATCGTTCCCATCGAAGTCCGACAATCTGTGACATATAATCATTGTTTGCGCGTGACCCTAAGTCATATCCTGTAGATTTAAGTCGGCTTAATCTGAGACTTGTAACATTACGACCACACCGTCACCGCGGTTCCAACGCCGCGTTTTGCATATCGATCCGATACCGTGGCAAGGAGATGTGGACCCACGTTCAGTTCGAGGAAACAACGCGCGTTTGCAATCCCAAGAGAATCTCTACGACATGTCAAATCAATCCAATCAATCACCTCACATGTCAAGTACATGTCCCATCCCCAAAAGTATCCCCAAAGTCAACACTCTCCCTCTCTCTCTCTTACACACCCATACATGTCAAGTACATGCCCATCACCCCATCGCTCACTTCCCATCACTCCATCACTCCATCACACATCACCTCTCCTTACAACCCTCTCTCTCCCTCATTTCTCAACACACTTTCCAAGTTAGGGAGGAGAGTGCACGTCCAAGTTTTTCTAAGGAGAGAAAAAGAGAGAGTGTTGTGTGGCCCACTTTTCCATCCCAAATCCTTCATCCTAGCCTGTCAACTCTTATCACCCTCCATCAAAGTGAAGCACAAGGAGACGACGTTCCAACAGACCAAGAAGATCGAACGGTGGGTACTTTATTAGGCCTAGATTTATTTTTGTGATGAAGGGCCAAGTGAGGCCTACCGATTGATGGTATGGATCTCACTTTGGACCCTAGGTATGGCCGATGACCCACCTTGATTCTCATGATCATTCCATGGTGGGGCCATTCTCCATGGACCCCATCCTGATGTTTATTTTCTTTGCATGGATAGAGGTCATCTAGACTATCCATTTGGGTGGAGAAAGGAGCCTCCACCGTTGATCTTTGATTTGGTGGGCCCACATGTAATGGGACCCACTTGATGTATGATTGATTTCAAAGGAGGGCCCATAGTGTTAGGGTCCCTCCATCACATGCCTCTCTCTCTCTCTCTCTTTTATTTTTTTTGGTTGTATGTGATTGATGTGGCCGTATGGCCCACCCAGATGGACCCCACCCTAAGGCATGTATTTTATCCAAGTCATCTATAGGTGGGGCCCACTTTATAAGTGTTGTGTCCACCCCATCCATCATTTGGTGGCCCACGTGGGCAGCCCACTTGAAAGGGACAACCATCCAGCATCCCTGGACGGTGGACGTTGAATGGAAAACACAAATATTAGCCTTGGCTCAAGGCTATTTGGGTGAGCCACTTGTATAGGCCCCACATGGATGTATGGATTCAATCCACACTGTCCATCCTATTTACCAACTCATTTTAGGCGTTGAGCCGAAAAATGAAGCTGATCCAACTTTCTAGTGGGTCATACCTTAACAAATAATGATTTTCACCGTTTAAATTCACTTGAATTTTTCGACACACCGAAACATGCCCAATATTGGGCTTGATGGATTGGTTATGGACTATAGAATCCATTGGGCGGGTCGGATTCACCTGGTGTGGGCCCTACCATGAAAAAATTGTGAAAAAACTCTTTTTTTTTTTAAAAAAATAAATTTGTAAAAGCAGCTGATGCTGCTGCTGCTGCTACAGCCGCAGGATGCTGCGTGGGTAGTCCTTGGCACACCGTGGGTCCCCAAACATGGGCCCTACGTGATGTGTGTCAAACATTAACACCATGCATTTGATGGCCCCTTAGGGCAGTGGGCCCCACCCCAAAAATCAGCCATATACATTACTCAGGTGGCCCACATCAAAGGGAATAGTGATGATGAATGTCTACCATTGGAACCCTTCCTGAGTCACATAAGTTTTAGATTAATATGAAATTTATTTTTCCATTTCATCCAGGTCCGTGTGACCTTATCAACGGTTGGATGTCAAACAAACGTTATGGTGGGCCCCATGTGGGAACCCACAATGATGTATGACAGATCTATTTATCAAGTGGACCACACTGCAAAGTGTGGATTTAACATCTACCATTGAAACTCAGAAGTTTTGGATTATTATGAAATATATTTTTCCTCTTAATTCAAGTCTGTGTGACCTTATGATGTGATTGGGTAGAAAATAAATGTTATGGTGGGCCTTGAGAATTTAATGGTGGAAATCATTCTTGCCACTTATATTTGGGTGTGGCCCATTTGATATACATGGGGCTCATTGGTGTGGCCCATTTAATATGCATATGGCCCATGTGATGTAGCCCACTTGCCATATTTATGGCCATTGTTGAGGCCCACCTTGATATGAATGTAAGGCCCATGTTATGAAGCCATCTTGATTTATTTTTGGCTATCCATTGAAGCCCACCTTGGTAGATTTATGAGGCCATATAATTAGGCCCATCTTAATATAGTTATGGCCTATCCGTTGAGGCCCACCTTGATATACATGAGGTCCATGTTATGAGGTCCATTTGATGTTTTGGAGGCCCATGGGTCGAGACCCAATGGGATGTACACAAGTCCATTGTAATGTGTGATTCTACCATGGTTTGTTTAATGATGTTTTATAGCAGGCCATGCCTTGGGAGCAATGTTGGTTTGACGTCCACATTGTAAGAAAAATGCTGGTTAAATGTCTGCATTATAACTCTCCCTAGGGTCCATTGATAGGCCCATACTTATTGTGTATAGAACGTCTAGGCCCATCTGTGTTGTAAGGATAGTTCATTACTTCATAACATGCTTTGTATAATTCCATGATTCATGCCCATACGCATCATATGTATGCTTGATATGAGGAATGTTTGACCATAGCATAAGCCGTTGGGCTGAAACATTTACGGGACTCCTTATGAGACGGAGTGCCCCACATGATCGTGTGGTAGGCATGGGATTGCTGCATGATTGTACAGTGTGACTCATGCATTCACATATGTGTGACTTGATCACTGCATGCCCTAGCGACATCAGGGTCGTGACCTCCACAGGCATATCGTGGATGGTCATATTGGATACCAAAAATATTGGCTCTATCATTGTGGGCACTTAAGATATCCTTGGGTGAAAATCTCAGAACCTTTTTGGTACCAAGAGATGCTCCAACGTTAAGATCGAGTTGATACATGAGTGCCTGAGTGCTGAATACTAGTAGGCCATGTCTCCTACTGTGTCGTGGTCGGTTGGAAGGGGGTGTGGCCTTATCCGCCCGAGTGAGGGGGCTATAAGCTAGGCTGAGTTTGACGAGCTTGTAAATGAGTCCGCTATCAACGAGCCAGGTAGGTATTGGCAGACTACTGGTCAGGCAGATAGTGTGGTCTCTTCCACTTGATTGGCTGTGCAACTAGGGAGGAGGTAGTTAGTGTGAAGTGTATTAGACCCCGGTGATATCTAGAGAGGAACTGTACTGATATGTGTACTTGATAAGGATTGACATGCTTGCTTTGCATCTCGCATATGACATTTGGCTACATAGGCCTCGCATTGTATGGCCTTGGTATGGCCGATAGCATTCATGCCTGCATCATATAGCTTTGGTACAACTGATAGCATTCATGGACTTACCACATATTTTCGTATTACTCTGATATTGTACACTTAGCACTTGTCTTGCACACACACTTACACCACCCTCTAAGCTTTTGTAAGCTTTTGCATGATAGATGCATGTAGGTGACGATAGGATGCAGTCGAGCTGGGGCAAGATCGTACGACAGAGCTTCTGGAGATTTTATTATATGCATGTATTTAATTTTCAGTATTGTACTCAAATGATTATATTAGTGGATATGTGGTGATGATGTTGTTCTTGTGACTTAGTTATGTTTGTGGTTATGCTCCATTACAAAAAAAATTCATACTAAAAATCCTCCTTGTAGGATCCCAGGATCGGAATCGAGCATGTGAGTGCTGGGATTCGAGAATGGGGCACTACAGAGGCTGTCGACGCCGGATTCGGTGATCATGAATTTTTTGAGCCCGTTTTCTAAGTTCGAGGCGTGACATGTCCCTTCCTCATCTTCTGTAATTGGGAAATGAAATCCATAGATATGAAGTCCCATTTTCATTCAGCTATGGGCATGGGTTGAAGTAGACCAGGAGGTCAACGATGCTCAGCCTAGACCTGTTGCACGTGAGATAACGTGTTCCATAATTTGCTATGCGGGCCTTTATTTTTTTCCACCAGTATGAATGCTTCATGTCTCTATACATCTTCGTACTGCCTGAATGCATTACCATCCTTGAATTGTGAGAGGCGTCTAGGACTTCCTTTCTCAAGTCATGGAGATTCGAGACACATAAGTGGCCGCGATATCTTAAACCTCCATCTAAGCCAACCCTCCATTCAGAGTCTTCACTGTCACTTGCTCATTTTCTCATCTTCATCAACAAATTATCTTCTTTCTGAGCCACAATGATTCGGTCATCAATAAGTGGTTGTACGTGGATGTGTGCGACGCTCTCGAATGACACCTCTACTGTAAGCTTCTGTTCGAAGTCTTGTACAAACTCTACCATGTTCCATTCTTCTATCATCAGCGGAGCTATAAATTCTATTGTCTTCTTGTAGATCAACGCATCGACCACAAGGTTCGCCTTGCCAGGATGGTAGGAGACCTCAAACTTGAAAGTCTTTTAAGGTTTCCATCCAACATCATTGCCTCATGTTCAGGTCTCTCTAAGTAAAGATGTACTTGAGGCTTTTGTGATCGCAAAAGAGCTCGAACACCTCTCCGTAGAGGTAATGTCTCTAGAGCTTTAATACAAAGATGACTGCCGCTAATTCCAAGTTATGTGTGGGGTAGTTTTCTTCGTGTTTCCTCAACAGCCGTGATGCATAGGCGATCACTCTATCCTTTTGCATAAGAACACAACCCAAACCAACACAAGATGCGTCGGTGTATATAGTATATCTGACCCCTTGCTCTGACAATACTAGCATGGGTGTGGATGTCAGCTTATCATTTAATTCCTGAAAGGCTGCTTCTGCTTTCTCGTTCTAGGCTAACTTAAGATCCTTTCGAGTGAGTTGAGATAATGGTCTGGCTATCTTGGAAAAATCCTTAATGAATCAGTGATAGTAGCCTGCAAGGCCGAGGAAACTCCTCACTTTTGTTACTGAACCAGGCTGTTCCCAATCCTGTACCGCGGCTACATTGCTAAGGTCTACGGTAATTCCATCCTTGGACACCACGTGTCCCAGAAACTTGACTTTCTCTTTCCAGAAGTCGCATTTCCAGTATTGTGAAAACAACTGATTCTTCTTGAGAGTATCGAAGACTGCTCACAGGTGTTCTTCATGATCTTTCTGACTCTTGGAGTATATCAAAATGTCATCTATAAACATGATGATGAATCGGTACAGATACGGCTGAAACACCCGGTTCATGAGGTCCATGAACACAGTCGGTGCATTTGTCAGTCCAAATGACATTACGAAAATTTCATAGTGCTTAAAACTGTTTCTGAATGCTGTTTTCTGCACGTCTTCATCCCTGACGCGTATTGATGATACCCGGACTGTAGGTCAATTTTTAAGAAATACTGTGCCCCTTTCAATTGGTCAAACAGGTCATTTATCCTGGG
Source organism: Magnolia sinica (assembly GCF_029962835.1). Classification (NCBI taxonomy): domain Eukaryota; kingdom Viridiplantae; phylum Streptophyta; class Magnoliopsida; order Magnoliales; family Magnoliaceae; genus Magnolia; species Magnolia sinica. Next base: position 68,269,064 of record NC_080578.1, on the reverse strand, counting down.
CAAAGGATACTTGTTCTTGACCATGACGTGATTCAGTCTGCGATAATCAATACGCAACTACAGCGATTCGTCCTTCTTCTTTACAAACAATACAGGTGCTCCCCAAGGAGATACACTAGGCCGTATAAAACTTGAATCCAGTAGATCATCTGTCTCCTCAACTCCTCCATTTCACACGAAGGCATGCGGTATGTTGGTAAGGAAATGGGTGTCGCACCAGGCACATGGTCAATAGTAAAGTAGATCTTGCGCCAAGGAGGTAGTCTAGGTATTGTTCTGAACACGTCCATGAAATCTTGGATTATAGGCATGTCCCCAAGTGTCAGACCATCAACATTCTCCAATAACTTATACGGTAGGGCCAACTAACCTAAACTGCGAAAGTAAAGGTCGTACCCATAGGTCCACAGGCTGTCACCAATCTGGTATCACAATCAATCTCTACCTTCATTTTGGAGAGCCAATCCATGCCGGGGATGACATTGTAATGATGCAGCGGGGTGACAATCAGGTCAATGCACACCATTTTGCTCCCTAAGTCTATCGGGCAATCTTTACAAAATTTAATAGCATTAGAGAAATTCCCTGTCACGGTAAGGACTCTCACCTAAACCATAGGGGTAGTGCTCAACCCTAATCGCTTGACTGTAGAATACAATATTATTGAAATAGTGGACCCAGTGTCCACCAATAGAAATACAGGTGTACCTTGAATGTGGGCTGTGACTTCAAGGCTAAAGCACTATAGTTGCTGACTCAGATGCTTCAGTTGCAAGTGCATGTACACGTGCTTGTTGTGAACGATTTGGTTGCATTGCCATAGGTCATTGAGGTGGCCTATTTCGAGGTACAGGTGGTCGATAAAATGGTTATGCTGGCAGTGCCGATCGTAGAGGTGGAGCTGATACAGCTTGCGGTAGCTGACGATTGATCTTCTAAGGCGGCGTAAAACCATTGTCCCTCATCTTAGTAAAACAATAGGTGTCCATATGGCCCATCTTCTTATAGTAGGTGCACCCCACAGATCTGATCGCCTCGCTGGGTCGGTGAAGCTATAAGCCCGGGTGGCGAATCTGCACGTGGCCTCATGCCGAGGAATGGTCTGTTCGGTAAATCAGGTCAAGGCCTTGGGCCCATGGGCATACGTGTCTGAGATAGTTTGTCTCCATCTTGCTTGGCTCACAGAGACATGTTCACTAGCTTAGCATAATTGGGAATGCTAGCGCAACACATCTTCGTGTGGATATCAGGCCGTAGACCCTCCGAAAATTACCGCATTCTCATCGACTTGTCTGCTAGGATCAGTGGAGTATATCTGGCCAGCTCCGTGAATCTGTTCTTATATTCTGCACAGTCATTCCTCCCTAACGGAGGTGGAGAAATTCACCCTCCTTTTCATTACAGTAAGGGGGAAATACTTTCTATGAAAGCGTGTTTCAAACGTGTCCCACGTCCACACGTCCTGTGGGAACCATTCGTAAGATGCTGTCCCACCATAGACTAGCCTCCTTCTCGAACATATAGGTGACCAGCTCAACTTGCTCTGTCTCAGTGCAGTGTAGTGGCTTCAACATCTTAGAAATGCGATCTATCCAATATTCGGCTTCCCCAGGCTTGTGAGTGCCTGCAAAGGTGAAAGGCCGGAAACACTGAAAGCGCTAAAAAAGGCCACTAGTATTCATATTTCCAGCAGGCTACACAGGTGGTGCTGACGGGACCATATTCATGTTTTGGGCAATGGCCCTTGCAATAGTGGCCAAAAATTGTTGCTATTGCAGCATTAAAAACATCATCTACTCCAACCTATCAGGAGGAGGAGTTGACTGAGGTACGTGTGGCATTGATGTAGACATAGGGTTTTGTCCCAGAACCGGTGGTGCATTTTGTGTTGGCCCATTAGTGGGGCTAGTGGCCGTCTGTGACACTAACATAGTCTCAATATCCGGGCCCAAGCTGGGGTCCGTATGGCTATCGCTCAGGGGAGGTGCCCCGTTAATCGATCCACCAAGTACGAGATGTGTAATGTTTCGAGTGTTTTTAGGAGGCATTCCCTATATAAAACATAGGGTATAACATGTGTGAGATTTAGAACAACATTACTCAATTTTCCAAACATTCCACACATTCCATATCAAAGGAAGTTTCATGCATTTCATTTAGCCAAAATTGTCACAATACATGAGATGTAGTATTACATGAATCATGACAGAGAATGCATGTAAGCTAACCTAAAAGAAGGTTTAAACACTAAGCACACCAACATCCAACTGAGCCTACCAAGGCTATCACAAAAAAATAAGAAATAAGGAAAACCAAAAGACAACTACAATATATGACTAGTCGTTCAACCTTGGTGAAGGTGGAGGTGCACCCTTATCTTGTATACAGCACAGGAGGGTCTTTAGAGTGGGAGACATCCTCTTGAATTTCTGTTTTAGGTAGGCCTGATTCTCTTCAATTTTGGCCATGTGGGCTTCTAAGGCGGCCCAATCATGGCGGTCCTCACGAGTAACAGTAGGATGTCCCTAATCTGAACCTTGGGCCTCCTCCTCATCCTCACTGCTTTCCTCATCATTTCCTTCCTCATTGCTTTCCTCTTCACTGCCTTCTTCCTCTTCACTCTCTTCTTCAATTTCATCCCCGGACTCATCAAGCCTTGCTTGTCATTGCCAGGGGCCTATGCCCATATTATTGAGTGTAGTGTCACTAATGATATGGATCGGGGCATGGTTCTCCATATGGAGTCATAAGCCAAAATTTCGAGTGATCTTACAAATAAGTCGACCGAAGGGAAGTGAGGCATTTCCCCCTGTAGATTGTGCAGTACCCACAATCTGAGACAAGATGAATGTAGGCAGGCATAACTTGTCTCCCTGACTAGCTCTGTATAAGAAATCCACCATGAGCTGAGTATACTTTGTGCGGGTACTCCACCTGGGATATACGTTATACGTAAATATGTGGTGGCGTAGGCGAAAATCATTTGTCATTTTGGTCGATGCAAGGTTATTTCCTCACCTCCACCGCTCAAGCTGGCCACAAAGAAAACGTGTGTGGTGATTTCTTTCTTATTCACTAGCGCGGTTCTTCTCACTGGCGTGTACAACTCCACGCTCCATTCCTATGATACGAGCCACCACATATACATTGACTATGACCTCCTCTCTCCCCAAAGGGATAATAAACAGAAGGGGCTCCAAAAGTGGGTTCTGTATATGAGCATAGAGGGCCTGAATGGAGTCTTCACTCGCATGAGTATTTCCCTCAAATATGGGACCCCATCCATTTTCCAGGAGCATGTCCATCATTGGGTACAACCCAAAAAGCCTTTCATCCACATGAGCCTCGAATACCACTTTACGGTTATGGAACTTACCAAGTTCGATGACCGGCGGTAGAGATCTTTCTATGGGGATCCGCGGGTCAAGATACTGTTTTGACCTTCACTGTCGATCGACACTTACGCTAGCCTCGGCGCTCGTCTTCTTCCTTGAACAGGTAGGGCGGTTAGGCCTGGCTTCATCCGCGGACGGCCTCTTCTTCCCCATGAGGGAAAGGAGTGCGGAGATGGAGAAAGTAGTGGTAACTAGCTCAAAAAGAGCCATGGAAGTGAAGAAACTTGAAGGGTGAGATGGGTTTGTGGGTTTTGGGGATTATGAGACACAAAAGAGAGATTTTGTGCTCAAATAGGTGGGAAAATGGGAAGATGGAGAGTTGTATGAGAGGGGTTTTGAGGAAAATGATGGAGGTGGGTGTGAAATGTAGAAGAAGAAGAAGCTTTGTGTATGGAAGGGAGATTTGAGAGAGAAAGTTGGATTTTGGAGGGGTTTGGAGGGTTTGGAAGCTTAAAATGGGGAAAAATGAGGTAAAGGGGAAGAAATAGAGTAGCACCACATGTGGACAGGGCCCACATGTATGTGTGGAGGGTGGTGGGCCACCGGAACCTCGAGCCAGTCGTGGCCCGCTGGAGGTACGGGCAATGCGCCGCCATCAGGGCGGTGTCACCTCACCTCTCTGGAGGTGCCGGCGGTGGCCACCCCCTCCCGGGGTACCATACATGTGTGGGGGACCCCTTGGGTCCCACCAAAATTTATGCTTTGGGCCCCTACGCCCGTGTGATGTATTTCCTCAGTCCAACTTGCGCATATTCATGCCTTGTGGCATTTTTTAAGTTTGAAATTCATCGACTTATAGCTTAAACCCATTAGTTGATGACCTAAAAAAGGATTGAGATCATTTCACATGATCTCGGATGCATACAAGCTACGTTCAATGGTCGATTTCATCCATTGGCAAAACCTTGGATCCTACGATCATTTCTACATTTTATCGCCCCTGCTTAAGTCAGCTTGCATCAGAGTGCATCGTGTTATCATAACCCAGGTCCAGTTTAATCCAAATCATACTCTGATACCAACTTGTAACGCCCCGAATTTTGAGGGTCGAGCAAAGCTCAACTCCCAAGATCCAATGCATCACTTATACAATATGGATAATGATGTTTAAATGTTGTCCATATTAGTGCATTAAACATGAGTGTGATTACACCAAAATGACATATCATACTCCAGAGGTAATTTGATTAAGCAAGCGGAAGACTGTAACATGCATATTTGAACAAGTAAGAGATTTACAACCTCCAGAGTATAAGTATGTAACTGGGCTGAATGTTTATATATATTATTTCCAAAATCAATGAAATGACAAAACATAAGTGTCTAACTATTACATGACCCTGTAATCTCGGCGACGTAGCTCTAGGTTTACATAGACCCGCCTGAGAGCTGCACATAGGAGAAATCCTCCTCCTCGTCTAAGAATTCTGGCTCCATTGCCTAAGCCTCATCGTCATCTGCAACTAAAACAGAGTCCGGTTAGTGTTTTAAAACACCGTCCTAGAGTGGGAGTGAGTGATCAACTCAGTGGTACTATAAGGAAAAGGTTAAATGTTATCAATTCAATCAAGTTGTAATGATAAAGCAATACAACAAACATTTCCTAACTACTCTGGTTAATGCAGGGATGGTATGCAGTAATGATGTGTGCCCTTGCCAACACTCCCTTAGCGACTTCATCAACCATTCGCGCATGGCAAATTTCCTAAACGTGCACTTCCTTGCCAAAACACATGCAAAGCAGTGTATGGACCTGTTAACTAAGTACTTAATTAGGCTTATTCATACATTAGGTTTGGGAAGCTAAGGTACCTCCCTTTATATCATTAACCCAAGCGGGGATCCATCTAGGGTCGTCAATGAAAGTGCCCTGGTTTGTCAATTACCGTGAGTGTTGAGTTAGCTAGACTATAGAACCTTATAGGAAGATCAATTCAAAGCGTCTGCCTTAACCGGATGTGTGCACATGCTTGCCACAGGTAAATCTAAGCCTCACATCCCATGTCCTAAAACACCAGGTAATTAAACCCTTAAAATCTATTAGAATATCATAGGGTTTTTGGGTTAGAAATTTTTTTTTATAAAAGTCAGAAAATCTCTAAGTTTTCTAGCTCTGTCAATTTATCGATATCAAGTTCGATAAAATCGATGTGCGCTATCGATGTCCTCGATGGAAAATTAATTCCATCGAAATGAGGACCAAAGATGTCCAGCAGCCACATATTAATCTGGATGGAATTATCGATGTATCGCTACCCCTATCGATATCATCGATATTTGAAAATTGAGTTTATCGAAGTAGACTTGATATAATTGACAGCAGAGTATCCGAGTCCCTATTTTTTATAGGAAAATCATGAAGACCATGGATATATCGTAGTACCATCGATATAATCGGAATTCAATTCTCGATGATATCGGAAGGCCTTCGATGATATCGGTCTTGGACTCAGTTCTCCAGCAACAATTTTTTAAGGTGGTTTTTATTTTAGATCAAGGGTTACTCGATAGAATCAATATTCAAATATCGATGATATCGGGGCCGGATCGATGGCATCGAGAATGGACATAAACTTGTCCAGCAAGCTTACTAGAAAATCCTTTGGATTTATCGATGCATCGACACGACCTTCGATATCATCGATATTTAAATTCCAATGATATCGAGTATCCCTCGATCATATCTGTTGACCTGAAAAATTTCGAAGCAAGTCTCTCTCATTTTTCAAATGTCGAGGAATCGAACCTCGCATCGATGAAATCAGAGTTCGAAATCCGATGACATCGACATGTGTTTCGATTCCCTCGACCAGCTGGCAATAGGTTTCAAAAGCGTATGACATTTGAGTTTATGTCATCGAGTGGCCAGTCGATACAATCGAGAGTATACGCTCAATGATAACGACCCTACTCGATGATATTGAAGTCTGTCATAAATATGACTATTTTATATCCGTTGGAACCTTTTGCCTATATAAAGAGAGCTTGTCTATTGTTGCTGGGAGAGAAAGAATAGAGTACTTTTGAGTGTTTAACTTTAGATTATTTACCCAAAACCCTTTCTCTTAAGGAAGTTCATCCTCCAATCCACCCTCATCATTGATATTCAATATAGTGGATCGGGGAATGAACTTTCGCATCCAAGGATCCTCTAGCTGTACCTTAATGACATATCATTAAGCTGGGATGCCTTGAATGCAAAGATGATTGGAATCACTCTATCTCCTTTATAGGAAAATATTTGAGAGTAGGATTCCATCATAACCTTGACCCAACCCGTCGCCATATATCGATATATCTTCTGAGTTGCGGTTCAAGGGAGCAGAAGACTCTTCATCAATAAAGGAGGAGATCTTCATCAACGTGCTGAATGGGACTCATCCACTTATTTGTAAGTTATCAGAGTCCAGAGGACCCTTTGATCATTCCTTTATAGGATTGGGTCTAAGGTGTTTCTCACCCTTGCAAGTCCTCTAGGAGGCCTCCAGCGGGATTGTATATGGTGGGTGCGTTGTGTGGACCCTTACTCTGTGGAGAGCATAAACATCTGGTTAGGGGTGAACCAGTTAAAACCTTGGGTTTGAGGTAAGCTGTGTAAAACCTCTGATAGGGTCTTATGGAAGATCCTTGGCTAGTGTGCCTAAAAGTGGGTGTGTCATGTTGACCCTTGCTCGTGAGAGCATAAATAGTCAGCCTTAGTGTAGGTTGTAAAGGTTGAAGGTGAACTTGATTTAAAACCTTAAGTTTGATGTGAATCGCTGTGAAACCTCCTTAGTGAAATCCGGTACACTCAAGGGTTGAGTGCGGTTACCGGGAGTGGATTAGACAAGTAGTCGAACCACTATAAAAATGACTGTGTTTGAGATTGCTATTCTTCTGTTTGTGTGATTTACTTTAATATTTTCATATTTGAATATCTGAGATCACACCTCACAAACATACACAGTCATATCCATCATAAACTAGTTTGCATATTATTCATCTCTTAAATAGTTTATTTTTGGATCCTCTACTGGGCTTGGAAGCCAGTAGAGTTACTCTTGAGTAATCCTAATATAGGCTTGGTGTTAGGATTAGTGTAATAGGATTTTAAATAAATTATAAAAACTTTGAAAAGTCCTATTCACCCCCCTCTAGGACATATTGGCATATTCCTACTTCAACTAAAGCGGTCTTCACCGCAATTTCATATTGGTATCAGAGTGGGTCTCTCTTAAGGGCTTCACCGCCTAGAGAGTGATCTTGACTGAAGTTGGGAATATGGCCAAAGGAGAGGGCTCATCGGTCTCTAGACCTTCAGTATTTGACAGTTCAAATTATGCTTATTGGAAGTCTAGGATGCACTGTTTGGATCATGATGTTTGGACATAGTTGAAACTGGATATGTGCCACCGAGCGATCAAATTGTTCCTGAAAATGGCACAACTATCTCCAAACCTAAATCCAACAAAATGTGGACTGCATTCGAGAAAGAAAAAAAACATCTGAAGTAAAAGCAATGAATGCTATTTACTGTGTTGTGTCTTAAGAAGTATTCATGCGGCACATCTAAAGAGGCATTGGGGTCTATTGGAAACAACCCATGAGGGAAAGCACAGTAAAAAGGTCCTAGGTACAACTCTTAACATATCAATTTGAACACATCAGAATGGTGGATGATGAGACCTTCATGGAATTTGTTACAAAACTGAATCTCATTTGTAATTCCATGGGTGGATTAGAAAAGAAAGTTCTGGTCTAAAAATTTGCAGGAAAACTAAAGGACAAGCCATGACAGCTACTTGGGATGACACTGAAGAATTAAACACTGACTTCAGTGATTAAAAAAGTAAGGGAGACTGAAAATCATTGAAAATACTCATGACCTCCACATCCACAAACATCCCAGTATTAAATGAGAAAATTGATGAACCTCAAATCAAAGAGTCATTTCCATCTAATGATGACAAAGAAGAAGAAAAAGATGAGAAGGATAAATTGCAGGATGCCTATAATCGACCTTATAAACATAGCATTCATATCCTTAAAAAACTTGGAATGAGAAAAAATGAGAATAATTCGCTGTAAGTAGATCTAGTTAAAAGACTGGAAATTAATACACATGTGATCAACAATATGCAGCCTTACCACTCTAAAAATGAGAAGCTGGAAAGAATGAATCTATCCCTAAAATCTGAATCCTTGAAATTGATCAAACAGATTGAACTACTGAAAGAATGAAAATCATACACTTAAATTTGATGCAGAACAATCTAGAAAATCTGTTGAGCTAAACTACAAATTTTCCCAGAGTAGTGACAAATTAGAAAGACTTTTAGGGATGGGAAGACCTAGTAAAGACAAGAGTGGGTTGGATATGTAAAAGGCAAACCAAGCTCCAAAAATGCAGCACAAACACTTGAGAAATCTGCTGCATCAAGAACTAGAACCAGGGCCACTCTTGTTTGTCATTTATGTGGAGACTCAGGCCACTACAAATTTGAATGCATTACAATTGGAAGGACTCAAGTCAAGAGTCCAACAAGGTACATGGCAGGAGGTAAGAAACATCTGTCTCCACCAAGAATGACAAAGAGAACGGATAAACTATTGAATCAAGTGGCCCAACTAAATCAGAAAAATTGATCAATTAAGGGAATGTGATTCAATTACCAAATGTGTCCTGACAAACCCATAAGTGAAGTAAAAACAACGTCTTCAAGAAAAACTGTCAGAAAAAGGGTAGTGAAAAATAAAAGAAATTGCCTTGTGACTCACTCATTTTCAAAAATAGGCAATAATACTAAGGGGTTCCTAGATAGCGGTTGCTCAAGGCATGTAACGGGTGACAAATCCCTTCTCGCAAATTATTCAAATCTTGATGATAGGATGGTCACATTTAGAGACGGAAGCACCGCTAAGGTAATGGGGTATGAGACTATTGTTAGATTAGAAATGCTCAAAAATGAGAATGCTCTCCTGGTAGAAGGGTTGACACACAACCTTCTAAGCATTTCTCAAATATGTGACAACAAGCATGAGGTTACATTCGAAAAGCTATAGTGCAAGATCTTGGACTTATCAGGAAAACCAATTATGAAGGGTCTTCGCACCAATGCTCACTGCTATGTCATCAAAAATGATGATCCATATGCCCAGTAACAATTGAGCGTGGAAAATAAGTCCAGGTCATGGCATCAAGACCTGGATGGATGTGTGAAATGATGCATTTTTGGCAATTATCATGATATATCTGAGGTTTCTATACCTTAAAAACTCCTTTTTGTGCATAAGCATAGCTGATGCTTATAATTGTGGTTTCACAACTTTTTCTACAAAATTTGTTGTGTATACAAGCTGATAAGAAAATATTCTATGATATGCATATCTGAAAGGTCATCGAAGTGCATAGATCAATGTCATATTCTTCTCTTAGATAAGTCAGTCGATGAATTAAATGACTCCTCGATGACATCGAGAAAAGTTCAGTGACATCGAAGGACTCGCAGAATCAGAAGCGTAGGTGCATGTACACGATAGATCCAAAGAAATCACACCTATTCACTGTTAAAAGGATCATCAAGTATGTGATTAGAACAACCACCTTCGGTTTGTGGTACCCATTTGAAACATCTACAGTCATTGCTGGGTACTTCGATGCTGTTTGGGCTGAAAATATAGATGATCACAAATCAATCAGTAATGGCTGCTTCTATATTGGAAATTGTTCGGTTTCTTGGCAGAGCAAGAAGAAAAATTCAATATCTCTGTCCACTGCCAAGGTTGAATATATTGCTGCAGGTAGTTGCTGTGCACAACTCCTTAGGATGAAACAAATGCTACTGGATTATGGGATTGAGCAATCCACAACGACTCTCTTCCGTGACAACCTTAGTGCCATCAATATTTCAAAAATCATGTTCAACATTTTCAAACCAAGCATATTGACATTCATTATCATTTTATCTGAGAACTTATTGAAGAAAAGATCATCATGTTGGATTATGTGTTTACAGAAGGACAACTTGCTGACATCCTAACAAAGCCTTTTGATGCTAATAGATTTGGTGACCTCCAAAAATCTATTGGAATATGTGCAATTTGATAAAATGCATAGGCAAAATGAGCTAAATTGGCACATCTGAGAACTGAGGTTCTATTCCTTTTAAAGGGAGAACAAAAAAAGTTGCTTGGCTTTGGTCGAATGTACATGTGCAAAATAGGCATATTTCCTGGTACTAACCATTGCCCATCATGTATGTCAAAAAAGAGTAAAGTTCAAAAACTTTTAAAATTTTGACATATTCGATGACATTGAACCAGTCTCGATGTCATCGAAGTTGTTTGAAACCTGAATAGTCGCCGTTGGAGATGAAACATTCAGACACTCTGGAATGTGAAACATCGTATATCAGGAAAGCACCTTCCAACGGTCATCGAACCTGACTGGTATCTCTGGTATATGTGAAGTTCCTCATTTTATGCAGACATTTTTATTTTTTTTCATGGATGAGGAGAATGGTTAGAGATTCTTTTTGGTTGGTTGTATATGCCCATGAATGGGCTTGGTATTTTTGTTAGGATAACTATTAATCTACTGCCAATCTTGGGCAGTATATATGATTTTGGATATTGTTGGATATGGCTAATTATAATTCACTCCTATTTACTGCCATGCTCATGCTTTAAGATCCCCTGGTTTATTCAGTTTACGATATATGAATGCATGTGATGTTTTGATCATTATTCTATCTGTTATATGTTACAGCTCTATTTTGTCTGCTATGCATACATAGGTTCTGAAAAAGATGTATGACAATTCAACTGTTTTTGATTATTATACATCTATCTTTTATGTGTATGCTCTCTGAATTATGGTTCTCTCACATACTTCAAACTTCAGTCAATATCAACTGCCATATTTATCTTTGTCAATGACTGACAAAAAGGGGGAGAATAGTTCAAACACCTCATCAGGAAATGCATATCTGCTAGGGGGAGTTTGCAGATAGGGTGTAACGCCCTGAAATTCGGGGGTCAAGCATAACTCAACTCCCGAGTTCCAAAACATCACTTATGCAACATATTTAATGATGGATGTATGTTGTCTGTATTAGTGCATAAAACATGGAATAGATTAAGCCAAAGCACAGATATAATTTAGGGATAAGTGAAGAAAGCAAGCGGAAGACTTATAGAAATATATGTGTACAAGTGCAAATCCCTGAAGTACATATACATACCAGGTCATAATGAAAGTGTGACTTATCAAAATTACAAGTATTAAATTACATCATTTAAATCCCAAAAGAAGTCCCAGCATCCCGCGCATCAGAACGAGGCTCACTAGAGCCCGTCTGAAAACTGCATAAAAGAGAAAGTAGCCTCATCATCATGCATCTCCCGCTCTGCCTCAGAGGTCGCCTCAACATCTGCAACATCATCAGCTAAGACAGAGTCTGGTGGGTGTTTAACACCGCCCCAGAACGTGGGAGTGAGTGATCAACTCAGTGGAACAATAAAGTACATGTTAACATGTTATCAGTTCAATCAAGTAGTAATGATAAAGCAGAACAATTAGACATGTCCTAAGTACTCTTGTTAATGCAAGGATGCATGCAGAATGATGCGTGCTCTCACGCGTACACCCTCAGCGTCTTCATCTTACGTTACGCATGACACCACCTCAAAGTGCGCCACATCTACAAAGCACATGCAAATGCGCTGCATGGAAATGATTACCAAGTTGTTATTAGTCCTTTTCATACAGCAGGATTGGGAAGCTAAGGTACCTTCCTCATATCACCATCTAAACAGTGATCCATTCTAGGGTCGTCAATCCTAGACGTCTCATACGATCATATGGTTTCAGGTCGTTGCAAAGGGCTCATCACCAATCAATACACGCCCATCACACCTTTATTACCACAGTTCGGCTCGTCACCTCAATGCGGTATCCAGGTATGCTCGAGGTCACTACAAAGGGCTCGTCACCAATCAATGTAGGCCGACAGCACGAATATAGTGTCCCATAATACCATAATCAGCTCACGAGTTTGGTTGCTCACTGGTCACTACGGGGAGGCTCATCACCCCAGCGTAGGCCGACAGCTCGACCACGGTGTCCCATACCACCATGTCTGGCTCATGAGTCTTAGCAGATCAAGGTACCATGGTTAATAGGATTTCATTGGTAAGATTGGTACCCTAGATTCATACAGTAGCGTCCATACATGATGAACATACATCGGACAATCGGGTTACTTGACGAACTCGACTAGCACGAGCGCACGTTGAGTCGAACGACATAGAGTGCGCAAGCACTCCTCGTGGCCAAACCACTGCCGCCAACCCTAATACGGCTCAGGTCCGTCTAATTACGTCCGTTGTGGCGAAAGCAATCTCAGCCACAACCTTAAGGCAGATTTCCGATTTCCTGGACTGTTCATAGTCCCAGACACATTACACTACAACAGATATTCATATTAAATGTAGAATAGTAATGGAGCAACAACTCAAATCATGTAGCATATGAGTACTTGAAGGATAATAGCTTAACATGAATGTAAGCATAAGTAATGCTTGAATTTAAACAGCAAGGAATGTAACTAGCAAGAAGGAAATCATGCACACTAGTGGGAGAGTTGAGAATCGCTCCTCAACGCCCATACTAGGTTCAAATATCACACTTTAGATCATTCAAACATTTCTACAAACACTTAGATTACATAATACAACATACATGACGTATGTTGAAATACACACACTTGGACAATTCCTTTTGTCAAGGAGTTGTCGCACATACCATTAGCATAAGTACACGACAAATAATCATGGCAATCACATGTTCATATTTTATACGCATACGGTACTTTATACATACACATAAAATACGCAAATCTCAATATAACACATGCATATCAGGAACGCAAAGTAAACACAACATTTGGCATGTGAAATCTCATCCATAACAAGAATAAATCATTCACTGGCATTGAAAGCCTTGAGAACCATAACCTATACACTTAAAGTCCGCACCTTAAGCCAGAAAAGAACACCGAACTGATTTCAGACGAGTTGTCTTCGTCAACGGCGACAGAATAACCTAAGGCAAGAATAGAAATGAGATACAACAACACCAAGACTATTCTAAGCTCTAACACAGATTAGGGTTAGGTTAACTTACCTGAAGATGAACTTAGAATCGTCGAAATAACGATTCAAAGTGAAGGTTCAAGGATGAAGAAGAACAGGAAAGAATCTAAGATGATTCACCAACTTCTCTCTCACTTTCTCTCTCTTTTCCACTCTCTTTCTAAGCTAGGGTTAGAGAAAATTCGTATGGAAAAGAGAGCTAGGGTTTCAAGGTCTATAAATAGGCCTAATATTGATGGAAATAACCCCAGGGCCAAGGTATACTTAGGGTATAACCAAAACCAGCCTCTCACGATCCAACGAAGCACTTTTAGTGGGCCTATTACCACGAAAGGTCGGACTTAAGCTCACTGACTATGAATCTAGGTCAAGCTGAGTTTTCGTACCAACCAGATCTTTAGATCAGCCGTGGCGGACCACACTCAATTTAACGGTCATAGAATCTTGATCAGGTCCACAAGCACAAGGACATGCCTGGGCCACCTTCCCTGATCAGAGGGTGAAATTGGGTCAGAATCCAATGGTCAGATAGCTTAAAATCGTCGCGCAAGCGACACGACTCAGATTTCATAAAAGCTTAATAAATTTCCAACCGTTCTCACACTCTTCACTCCAGACTCAAACAAATCGACTCAGAACATCACATGGACTTGATTTTCGAGGTGTGACCAAGTCCAACATGGTGATCGCAACAGCCTAAGATCATCGCTATCGGACTTTCGACGCGCGGTCCAGGTCCGATCCAGAACTTTCAAAAATTCCCAAGAACAACTGGATTTAGCGATGGATCCCAGATTTCAGAGTAACATAGCGCTAACTAATCTACAAGTTTTGAGTCATGCAGATACAATTTAAAGTGATTGATGCAAATTTCACAAGCAATCGAGTATAGCGCTAATTACCCCAAAACAACTACTTAAGGAAAGATTAGCACAAAATTTCCAGGGTCATTACAATCTACCCCCCTTAAAGAATATTTCGTCCTCGAAATTCATATCTTCTCATATTCCTCAAGGATCTGAGGGTAGCTCTTCCTGACCTCAGCTTCCGATTCCCAAGTAGCCTCTTCCACACCATGATGCGTCCACAGTACCTTCACAAGAGGGATAACCTTACTACGCAATACCTACTCCTTCCTGTCAAGAATACGCGTCGGTCCCAGTAAATAAGTGGCATCCTCACTCAACTGCACTTGCTCCCAACTGATAATATGCGAAGGATCAGGAATGTACTTCTTCAGCATAGAAACATGAAATACGTTATGCACGCCCGCAAGAGGTGTGGGCAAAGCAAGGCGGTATGCTACCGCTCCCACTCGATCCAGAACTTGAAATGTACCAATAAATCTCAGCGTCAGCTTTCCCTTCTTACCGAACCGCAGAACTCCCTTCATAGGAGAGACCTTCAGAAATACATGGTCTCCAACCTCAAACTCAAGCGGTCGACGCCTCATATCAGCATAACTCTTCTGCCTACTCTGGGCTGTCAGAAGTCGACGTCGAATGATGTCAACTTTCTCTGAAGTCACCTGCACCAATTCCGGGCCAAGCAAACTACGCTCGCCAATCTCTGCCCAGCAATGTGGTGCTCTGCACGGGCGACCATACAACGCCTCATAGGGAGCCATGCCGATACTCGCCTGAAAACTGTTATTATACGCAAACTTTGCATATTGAAGACAATCATCCAAACTATTCTTGAAATCCAAAATACAAGCTCGCAACATGTCTTCCAGGACCTGATTCACGCGCTCCGTCTGCCCATCTGTTTGCGGATGAAACGTGGTGCTGAACTTCAGTTTCACACCCATCGCTTCCTGAATACGAGTCTAGAAGATAGATGTGAAACGCGTGTCTCTATCAGACACAATCTCCAGGGGAACTCCATGCAGACGTACTATCTCCTTGATATACAACCTAGCCAACTCGTCTGCAGAGTTTGTGACTCTGATCGGTAAGAAATGCACCGACTTCATTAATCGGTCGACGATCACCCAAATAGAATCATATCCCTTCCTCGTTCTCGGCAACCCAGAAATAAAATCCATAGAGATGAAGTCCCACTTCCATTCTGCTATGGGCATGGGCTGCAACAACCCAGGAGGTCGGCGATGCTCTGCCTTGACCTGCTGGCAAGTGAGACAACGAGAAACAAACTCAGCAATCTAGACCTTCATATTGTCCCACCAATAAGATCTCCTCATATCCTGATACATTTTCGTGCTACCTGGATGCATCGCAAGCTTAGAACTATGGGCTAACTCGAGAACCTCTCGTCTCAATTTAGGGATGTCAGGAACACATAACCGGCCACGAAATTGTAGGCCCCCATCAGAACTAACAATCCAGTCAAAGTTCTCATCTGTACCAACCCGCTTCCTCATCTTCACCAAAAGCTCATCATCTGTCTAAGCTGCAACGATCCTCTCGTCGATAAGGGGCTGTACACGAATGTGTGCGATAACCTCATACGGCTCAACCACCGTAAGCTTCTGTTCAAAATCTTGCATGAACTCCAACATATCCCACTCTGCTATCATCAGCAGAGCCGCAAACTCAATAGCCTTCTTGCGACTCAACGCATCTGGCACAAGGTTCGCCTTGCCCGGATGGTAAGAAATATCAAACTTAAAGTCCTTCAATGTTTCCATCCATCAGCGCTACCTCATATTCAAATCACGCTGCGTGAAAATATACTTAAGGCTCTTGTGGTCGCAAAAGAGCTCGAACTCCTCACCATAGAGGTAATGTCTCCAAAGCTTTAATGCGAAAATGACAACTGCTAACTCCAAGTCATGCGTAGGGTAATTCTCTTCGTGTTTCCTCAACTGACGTGAAGCATAAGCAATCACCCTGTCCTTATACATAAGGACACAACCCAAGCTAACGCGAGAGGCGTCAGTATATATAATATACTTAACCCCTTGCTCTGGCAATTCTAGCACAGGGGCGGACGTCAACTTGTCCTTCAGCTCTTGAAAAGCTAACTCCGCCTTCTCATTCCAAGCAAATTTCAAATCCTTCCATGTCAGCTGCGACAACGGTTTGGCAATCTTCGAGAAGTCTTGAATGAAGCATCAATAATAGCCTGCAAAACCCAGAAAACTTCTTACCTCAGTAACTGAACCAGGCTGCTTCCAGTCCTGCACTACAGCTACCTTGGCAAGATCGACAGCTATCCCTTCCTTGGACACCACATGTCCTAGGAACTTGACTTCCTCTTTCCAGAAATCACACTTCTTGAACTGCGCGAAAAGCTGATTCTTCCTGAGAGTATCCAAAACCGCTCTTAAGTGCTCCTCGTGTTCTTCCCGGCTCGCCGAATAAATCAAGATGTCATCGATAAAGACAATGACGAATCGGAACAAGAATGGCCGAAACACCCTGTTCATCAGATCCATGAACACGGCCGGTGCGTTCGTCAGACCGAACGACATCACAAGGAACTCATAATGACCGAAGCTAGTCCTGAAAGCGGTCTTCTGCACGTCCCCATCCTTGACGCGCAACTGATGATACCCTGACTGCAGATCAACCTTTGAAAAGTACCGTTCCCCCTTCAATTGATCAAACAGATCATCAATCCTGGGCAAAGGGTACTTATTCTTCACAGTTACCAAATTCAGCCTGCGATAATCAATACACAATCGCAAGGAACCATCCTTCTTCTTCACAAACAAAACAGGTGCTCCCCAAGGAGACACACTAGGCCGAATAAAACCCAAATTCAGCAAACCATCTATCTGCTTCCTTAACTCCTCCATTTCACTGGGAGGCATAAGATAGGTGGGTAATGAAATGGGCGTCGCACCAGGCATGAGGTCGATAGCAAAATCAATCTCACGCTGAGGAGGTAATCCAGGAATCGACTCAAACACATCTTCAAACTCCCAAACTATTGGCGTGCTAATTAACGCCGATTCAGCCATACTCTCCAACAGAGAAGAATAATAATCAATACGAAGAGGGTAACTGACCTGAACTAGGAAAGTAACAGTCTCGCCCTCAGGTCCATGGATCGTCACTGATCTTGCTTCACAATCAATCTTAGCTCGCATCCTCGTGAGCCAATCCATACCCATAATAACATCGTAATGATAAAGAGGTGCGACAAAGAAATCAACACGGATCGATCCACTTCCTAGATCGACCAAACAATCCATACAACGCTTGCCCAAAGCAGAGGAAATCCCCGTAGCGGTAGCAAGCGTCACTCCTTGCATAGGAACAGATCTCAAACCCAAATGCCTAACTGCCGCATATGATATAAGAGAAGTAGTGGACCCTGTATCCACCAACATAGAAACGGGAATACCTTCAATGTGTGCTGTCACCTCAAAGGATCTCGGCACCAAGTCAGATATAGGCGCTTCAGCTGAAAGTGCATGAACTCGAGCCTGCTGCTGACGATTCGGCGGAGGAACCATGGGCCGCTGAGGTGGCCTGAAGCTAGGAACTGCAGGTCTAAAGGATGGATGAGCTGGCGCTGAACGAAGAGGTGGAGGAGAAATAACCTGAGGTATCGGACGGCTAATCCTCTGCAGTGGAGTAAATCCATTGGCCCGCATACGCGAAAAGCAAAAATGGTCAAAATGCCCCATCTTCCCACAATACGAACAACGAAGATCAGCTCTCAACTGCTGAGCGGGCGGCGCTGAACGCCTAAGAGGAGAATCTGCTCGCGGCCTCTTACCGAGGAAAGGTGCACCCTGAAAGTCCGGTCGCGGCCTAGGAACCATCGGTGCTCGCATGCGGGACGACCTATCCCGTCCTGCTCTGCTCGTAAGGACATGCTCACCAGCTCTGCATAAGAAGAAATGCTAGCACAGTAAATCTTCGATCGGATCTCAGGTCTCAATCCCTTAGAGAAACGCTGCATCCTCATCTGCTGATCGCCCAGAATCAAAGGCACATACCGACCCAGCTCAGTGAACCGGTTCTCATACTCCGTCACCGACAGCCCTCATTGGCGGAGGCGAAGGAACGCACCCTCCTTCTCATGTCGGTACGTAACCGGGAAATACTTCTCGTGGAAGCGTGCCTCAAACGCCTGCCATGACCACACAAAACCTTCCTCAATAGTGTGAAGAACACTGTCCCACTATAGACTGGCCTCCTTCTCAAACATGAAGGAGACAAGCTCAACCTGCTCAACCTCTGAACAATGCAGCTGTCTCAGCATCTTAGAGATGCGATCGATCCAATACTCGGCCTCCTCGGGTCTATGAGAACCCGCAAATGTAGGAGGTCATAAGCGCTGGAATTGCTCAAAAGTGCCACTCGCACTGGCGCTCCCAGATGGAGGCATAGGTGAAGCAGGTGGAGTCGCCCCCACTGACTGAGCAAAGATGCCAGCCATGGAAGAGAGGAACTCCTGCTGCTGCTGGTGCTGCTACTGCTGAATCTGCTACTGCTGCATCAACAACATCATCTGCTCAAACCTATCAGTAGGTGGAGCAGATGAAGGTGCACAGCTTGGCTCAGGAACCGAGGGCGTGACTGGAGGAGCCATAGGTGTCGGCCCAACATCGGCATGAGACGGGCCCGCCTGTGGATCCGTCTGGCTATCGCTTAAGGGAGGAACCCCAGCAAGCGACTCAACCAAGGAGAGACGGGTCGAAGTCTTCGAACCCTTAGGAGGCATCCCTACATTCAACAGAGGATGCAACCTATCAAATTCTACGTCTACATAATCCATCCACACAGCATTCACAGCACAACTCCAAAGATAAACAACATGCATTCCATTAATCAAAATTATCGCAATACAAGTAGTGCAGCATTACATGAATCACAACTAGGAAAGCATGTGAACTACAACATCTAACACTTCAAGCAACAACAAACAACTACAAACAACTCCAACTACAAAGCCAACAACGGCTACACACAGAAAGAAACAATAAACAAAGCAAAGGACGGCTACAACAACAGCTACTTGTCGAAATCAGGAGATGAAGGCGGGGCACCCTTATCCTGCAAGCAACACAGGATAGACTTCAGAGTTCGAGTTACCTTCTTAAACTTATGCTTCATAAGGCCTTGAAGATCCATAATATCCTAGCATAGAACAACCTGCCCTTCTTCAAGCCGAGCAATACGGGCATCTCTGGCAGTCTGCTCTACGCTCTGCTCTGGTGCCACAGGAGGAGAGCTATCACTCATATCCTGTGCCTCATCCTCTTCCTCGTCCTGCTCTGTTTCTTCCTCAATCTCTGCACCACCTTCAGCATAACTCTCTTCATCATCGCTCTCTGACTCATCCTCACTCTCTGAGGCATGTCGACCAGAACCAATCTCCTTCTGCTTAAGGGTCGTCAAGCCAATATGACGAACAGGAACCGGCTTCTCTGCTCTAAGCCTATAGCCAAACTCATGAGCAAGCTTACAAATGAGGCGGCCAAAAGGAAGTGATTCAGTCCTCCTAGTCGAATGAGTGATGAGAATAATCTGACGTAAGATGTACATCGGCACACATAACTTTATTTCTTGCCCCACCTGATATAGGAAATCTACCATTAGGCGCGTACACTGCTGCAGTTGCTCCACCTTGGGTATACATTGAACGTACACATGTGGTGAAGCAAACGGAAGTCGTCTGTCATGTTGGTAGCCAGAAGACTCCTATTAGGCTGCCATTCGACCAGACGACCACACAAGGATCGGGTGCGATGATCCCTCTCGCGCATACTGTTCAAATTCTTCTCGCTAGCATGCACCTCACCAAGTGGCACATTCAGGAGTCGGGATATCAAAGCGACATTAACCGTAGCTTCCCGACCACTAGCACAAGGAATCTTGAACTGCAGAGGCTCCAGCGAAGGATCACGAATATTAGCATAAAAAGCTCGAACAGTACTTGCATTCGCGCGATACTCGCCCTCAAACAAGGGACACCAACCAGCCCCTTCTAGGCGCTCCAACAATAGAAACTCGCCATGCAGTCGTGGATCAACATGAGCCTCAAAAAGGACTCTACGGCCTTCATAGACTCCATGCGATAGCTCCGCCAACAAAGTTCTACCAATGGGAGCTCGAGGATTGAGGTCCCGCTTGGTCTAGAATTCACGAGTGGCGGACGTGCTCGCGGCGGCACCTCTCGGCCTCCGTGCATGGGTTGGGCGGCTAAGCCCGATTTCATCCACGGGTGCTCTCTTCTTCCCCATCAAAGAAAGAAGGGAGGAAATGAAAAAGATGGCCATGATAAACTCAAAGAGGGCCATGAGAAATGAGAGAAAGAGAGAAATAGGAAGGATGGGAAACTTCCACACACTTGAGAGCCCAAAAGAGAATGTGAGAGCTTAAATGAGAAGGAAAGAAAAGATAAACAGTAATGGGGGTGAGGGTTTTGAGATGGGGTGATGGGGTTTGCACGAAAATGAAAGAAGAAGAAGATTTGGGAGGGATATGGAGAAGCTTGGAGAGGGATTTCAAGAAAAGGAGGGCTTGGGAGGGAGGTTTGTGAAGGAAGTAGGGTATAGGAAGGGTTTAAAATAGCAAACCGTGGAGGGGTGGGCCACACAAGGCCAAACAATCGTCGGCCTGCGCCGACCCACTGATCGACGAGGCCTCGCCGAGCCAGCGATGGCATTGCCAGTCTCTGGACCTTCCGGCGATGCCTCGCCATTTGGGCGAGGTCCTCCTGGTCCCCCATGCTCCAAATGATGTGGGTCCCCCTTGGGCCCCACTGGAAATGCCCCGATTGGCCCATTTGCTTGGTTCGAAGCCTATCGGGCTATTCGGGCAAAAATCTGATTCAAATAAAGATTTCTTGAAGATTTAAGGGTTAAGATGGGATGATAGACCATCTAACTCATTAATAGATGGTCTAGGAAAGGTTTCGGGTCGCTGTGTGTGATCAGGAGAGAGCACAGACTCGATCTCGGCGATCGTTTTCAGTAAACTTTCGCCGATAGAAGCTAGGGAACATAAACACACAATCTACGATAGACGCGCACCCAAATACACTAAAGTGGCAACAACGTGTGGTGTGTGACCATAACCCAGGTCCGGTTTAATCCAAAACATGCTCTGATACCAACTTATAACGCCCTGAAATTCGGGGGTTGAGTATAACTCAGCTCCCGAGTTCCAAAACATCACTTATGCAACATATTTAATGATGGATGTATGTTGTCTGTATTAGTGCATAAAACATGGAATAGATTAAGCCAAAGCACAGATATAATTCAGGGATAAGTGAAGAAAGCAAGCGGAAGACTTATAAAAATATATGTGTACAAGTGCAAATCCCTGAAGTACATATACGTACCAGGTCATAATGAAAGTGTGACTTATCAAAATTACAAGTATTAAATTACATCATTTAAATCTCAAAAGAAGTCCCAGCATCCCGCACATCAGAACGAGGCTCACTAGAACCCGTCTGAAAACTGCATAAAAGAGAAAGCAGCCTCATCATCATCCATCTCCCGCTCTGCCTCAGAGGTCGCCTCAACATCTGCAACATCATCAGCTAAGACAGAGTCTGGTGGGTGTTCAACACCGCCCCAAAACATGGGAGTGAGTGATCAACTCAGTGGAACAATAAAGCACATGTTAACATGTTATCAGTTCAATCAAGTAGTAATGTTAAAGCAGAACAATTAAACATGTCCTAAGTACTCTTGTTAATGCAAGGATGCATGCAGAATGATGCGTGTCCTCACGTGTACACCCTCAGCGTCTTCATCTTACGTTACGCATGACACCACCTCAAAGTGCGCCACATCTACAAAGCACATGCAAATGCGGTGCATGGAAATGATTACCAAGTTATTATTAGTCCTTTTCATACAGCAGGATTGGGAAGCTAAGGTACCTTCCTCATATCACCATCCAAATAGTGATCCATTCTAGGGTCGTCAATCCTAGACGTCTTATACGATCATATGGTTTCAGGTCGTTGCAAAGGGCTCATCACCAATCAATACACGCCCATCACACCTTTATTACCACAGTTCGGCTCGTCACCTCAATGCGGTATCCAGGTATGCTCGAGGTCACTACAAAGGGCTCGTCACCAATCAATGTGGGCCGATAGTACGAATATAGTGTCCCATACCACCATAATCGGCTCACGAGTTTGGTTGCTCACTGGTCACTACGGGGAGGCTCGTCACCCCAGCGTAGGCCGACAGCTTGACCACGGTGTCCCATACCACCATGTCCGGCTCATGAGTCTTAGCAGATCAAGATACCATGGTTAATAGGATTTCATTGGTAAGATCGGTACCCTAGATTCATACAGTAGCGTCCATACATGGTGAACATACATCGGACAATCAGGTTACTTGACGAACTCGACTAGCATGAGCGCACGTTGAGTCGAACGACCTAGAGTGCGTAAGCACTCCGCGTGGCCAAACCACTGCCGCCAACCCTAATACGGCTCGGGTCCGTCTAATTACGTCCGTTGTGGCGAAAGCAATCTCAGCCACAACCTTAAGGCAGATTTTCGATTTCCTGGACTATTCATAGTCCCAGACACATTACACTACAACAGATATTCGTATTAAATGTAGAACAGTAATGGAGCAACAACTCAAATCATGTAGCATATGAGTACTTGAAGGATAACAGCTTAACATGAATGTAAGCATAAGTAATGCTTGAATTTAAACAGCAAGGAATGTAACTAGCAAGAAGGAAATCATGCACACTAGTGGGAGAGTTGAGAATCGCTCCTCAACACCCATACTAGGTTCAAATATCACACTTTAGATCATTCAAACATTTCTACAAACACTTAGATTACATAATACAACATACATGACGTATGTCGAAATACACACACTTGGACAATTCCTTTTGTTAAGGAGTTGTCGCACATACCATTAGCATAAGTACACGACAGATAATCATGGCAATCACATGTTCATATTTTATACGCATACGGTGCTTTATACATACACATAGAATACGCAAATCTCAATATAACACATGCACATCAGGAACGCAAAGTAAACACAACATTTGGCATGTGAAATCTCATCCATAACAAGAATAAATCATTCACTGGCATTGAAAGCCTTGAGAACCATAACCCATACACTTAAAGTCCGCACCTTAAGCCAGAAAAGAACACCGAACTAATTTCAGACGAGTTGTCTTCGTCAACGGCGACAGAATAACCTAAGGCAAGAATAGAAATGAAATACAACAACACCAAGACTATTCTAAGCTCTAACACAGATTAGGGTTAGGTTAACTTACCTGAAGATGAACTCAGAATCGTCGGAATAACGATTCAAAGTGAAGGTTCAAGGATGAAGAAGAACAGGAAAGAATCTAAGATGATTCACCAACTTCTCTCTCACTTTCTCTCTCTTTTCCACTCTCTTTCTAAGCTAGGGTTAGAGAAAATTCGTATGGAAAAGAGAGCTAGGGTTTCAAGGTCTATAAATAGGCCTAATATTGATGGAAATAACCCCAGGGCCAAGGTATACTTAGGGTATAACCAAAACCAGCCTCTCACGATCCAACGAAGTACTTCTAGTAGGCCTATTACCACAAAAGGTCGGACTTAAGCTCACTGACTATGGATCTAGGTCAAGCTGAGTTTTCGTATCAACCAGATCTTCAGATCAGCCGTGGCGGACCACACTCAATTCAACGGTCACAGAATCTCGATCAGGTCCACAAGCACAAGGACATGCCTGGGCCACCTTCCCTGATCAGAGGGTGAAATTGGGTCAGAATCCAACGGTCAGATAGCTTAAAATCGTCGCGCAAGCGACACGACTCAGATTTCATAAAAGCTTAATAAATTTCCAACCGTTCTCACACTCTTCTCTCCAGACTCAAACAAATCGACCCAGAATATCACATGGGCTTGATTTTCGAGGTGATGACCAAGTCCAACATGGTGACCGCAACAGCCTAAGATCATCGCTATCGGACTTTCGATGCGCGGTCCAGGTCCGATCCAGAACTTCCAAAAATTCTCAAGAACAATTGGATTTAGCGATGGATCCCAGATTTCAGAGTAACATAGCGCTAACTAATCTACAAGTTTTAAGTCATGCAGATACAATTTAAAGTGATTGATGCAAATTTCACAAGCAATCGAGTATAGCGCTAATTACCCCAAAACAACTACTTAAGGAAGGATTAGCACAAAATTTCCAGGGTCATTACATAGGGGGAGCAGCTTCTGAATCCTTCTAAAAGATTATGTGTGTGCCCACTAGATTAAATTGTAAAATTGTGTAAAGTGTTTGTACACACAATTTAGGATGTCAGTATAGAAGCTGGTCTAGGGTGTTTTGGTATTTTGTCACATAATTGACAAAGGGGGAAATTGAAAGTGCCCTGGTTTGTCAATTACCATGAGTGTTGAGTCAGCTAGACTATAGAACCTTATAGGAAGATCAATTCAAAGCGTCTGTCTCAACCAGATGTATGCACAAGCTCACCACAGGTAAATTTAAGCCTCACATCCCATGTCACAAAACACCAGGTACTTAAACCCTTAAAATCTATTAGAATATCATAGGGTTTTTGGGTTAGAAATTTTTTTTATATAAAAATCAGAAAATCTCTAAGTTTTCTAGCTCTGTCGATTTATCGATATCAGGTTTGATAAAATCAATGTGCGTTGTCGATGTCCTTGATGAAAAATCGATTCCATCGAAATGAGTACCAAAGATGTCTAGTAACCACATATTCATCTGGACGGAATTATCGATGTATCGATACCCCTATCGATATCATCGATATTTTAAAATCGAGTTTATTGAAGTAGACTTGATATAATTGACAGCAGAGTATTCGAGTCCCTATTTTTTTATAGGAAAATCATGAAGACCTTTGATATATCGAAGTACCATCGATATCATCAGAGTTCAATTCTCGATGACATTGGAAGGTCTTCAATGATATCGGTCTTGGACTTAGTTCTCCAGCAACAATTTTTCAGGTGGTTTTTATTTTAGATCTAGGGTCACTCGATAGAATCGATATTCAAATATCGATGATATCGGGGCTGGATCGATGGCATCGAGGATGGACATAAACTTACCCAGCAAGCTTACTGGAAAATCCTTTGGATTTATTGATGCATCGACACGACCTTCGATATTCTTGATATTCAAATTCCGATGATATCGAGTATCCCTTGATCGTATCTGTTGACCTGAAAAATTTCAAAGCAAGTCTCTCTCATTTTTCAAATGTTGAGGAATCGAACCTCGCATCGATAAAATCGGAGTTCGAAATCCGATGACATCGACATGTGTTTCGATTCCTTGACCAGCTGGCAATAGGTTTCAAAAGCGTATGACATTTGAGTTTGTGTCATCGAGCGGCCAGTCGATGCAATCGAGAGTATACGAATGAACTTCCGCATTCGAGGATCCTCCAGCTACTACCTTAATGGCATATTATTAAGCTGGGATGCCTTGAATGCAGAGATGATTGGAATCACTCTTTCTCCTTTATAGGAAAATATTTGGGAGTAGGATTCCATCATAACCTTAATCCAACTCGTCGCCATATATCGATATATCTACTGAGTTGCGGTTCAAGGGAGCAGAATACTCTTCATCAACAAAGGAGGAGATCTTCATCAACGTGCTGAATGGGATTCATCCACTTATCTGTAAGTTATCAGAGTCCAGAGGACCCTTTGATCATTCCTTTGTAGGATTGGGTCTAAGGTGTTTCTCACCCTTGCAAGTCCTTTAGGAGGCCTCCGATGGGAGTGTACGTGGTGGGTGCGTTGTGTGGACCCTTGCTCTGTAGAACATCTGGTTGGGGGTGAACCAGTTAAAACCTTGGGTTTGAGGTAAACTGTGTAAAACCTCTGATTGGGTCTTATGAAAGATCCTTGGCCATTGTGCCTAAAAGTGGGTGCATCGTGTTGACCCTTGCTCGTGAGAGGATAAATAGTTAGCCTCAGTGTAGGTTGTAAAGGTTAAAGTTGAACCTGATTTAAAACCTTAGGTTTGAGGTGAACCATTGTGAAACCTCCTTTGTGAAATCCAGTACACTCAAGGGTTGAGTGCGGTTACCGGGAGTAGAGTAGACAAGTAGTCAAACCATTATAAAAATGACTATGTTTGAGATTGCTATTCTTCTATTTGTGTGATTTACTATAATATTTTCATATCTGAATATCTGAGATCACACCTCACACACATACACATTCATATCCATCATAAACTAGTTTGCATATTATTCATCTCTTAAATAGTTTGTGATTGGATCCTCTATCGAGCTTGGAAGCTAGTAGAGTTACTCTTGAGTAATCATAATATAGGCTTAGTGTTAGGATTAGTGTAATAGGATTTTAAATAAATCATAAAAACTTTGAAAAGTCCTATTCACCCCCCTCTAGGACATATTGGCATATTCCTACTTCAACTAAAGCGGTCTTCACTGCAATTTCGATCAATCCTAGTTAATCACATACGATAGGCAAGTTGTAGGGCATCACCCCTAATGAAAGTAGTAGATAGGTAAATTCAAGTGTTTATACTCAAGGTCACTATGGGAGGCTCGTCACTTGAACGTAGGCCAACAGCTCGAATACAGTTTTCCATACCACCATATTCGGCTCACGAGTTTGGGATGCTCAATAGACATTACGGGGAGACTCCTCACCCCAATGTAGGCTGACAGCTCGACCACGGTATCCCATACCACCATGCCCAGCTCATGAGTCTTAGTGGATCGTGGTACCATGGTTGAAACGGGTTTTACATTAGTAAGTGATACCTTAGATTTAAGCGATAGTGTCCATACATGGTAAACACACAATAGGCCTATTGGGTTATTTGACAAGTTTGATTGGTACAAGCATATGCTGAATTAATCAACATGGGGCACACAAGCACTCCACATGGCCTAACCACTGTCGACAATCGTCATACGGCTTGGATTCATCGAACACATCCAATGTGGTGAGACTAATTCGGCCACTCAATCAGGAACCATTACTGATTGCCTGGACTATATTATAGTCCCAATCATACTCAAATGCAGTATATAGATACATGTGACAATCATATAAGCATTTAACAATGATCCAAGTACAACATTCATTTGAGCATTTTATTAAACATATTGAACATGTTACTGAACATTACAATTCATCCATAACTTACGTAGTTGAAATTAAGGTCACATAAAGGAAATCATACATATAATTAAGGTAATTGAGAATCCCATATCAACACCCTTATTAAATACAATTCATCAAACAATTTCTCATTTAGACATTTTATCAAACACTTAGCCTACACATTACCAAATACATAGACTAGATTAGTTATGACATGAACTATATCAACTTCCTACGTAACATAGGCTATAACGCATATAAAAAATACGAATCTTAGATTAGATATTATGACAAGTACAAAATAATAATTTCAAGTTCATTCAAACATTTCAATAAACGCATGGAATGCATATTTGTCCAACATAGTTCATACATGTATAATATATGAAAAACATCGTAACTAAGATCATATGGCTGCAATCAAGTCAAACATAAATCATTGCCAACATTGAAAGCCTTGAAAACCATATTCTAAAAGTTTATAGTCTGCACCTTTTGTCGGATAACTCGTTTTGAACTCGGTTCAAATCTTATGTTCTCGTGTTCAGAAAACGATTACCTAAATCAGGAAAATCCGTTAGCCAGGTTGACAAACAACTATTCTATACCTTAACTACGACATTAGGGTTTGGATTTCTTACCCAAATCATCATTGGAACAAGTCATGTAACGTAATAGAGAGGCGACCTAGTGCATGTGGTTGTGGGAGAGAAACACCGCCACGATCACCCAAGCTTTCTCTCTTCTTCTCACTCTTATCTCTTCTTTTCTCTCTTCTCTCTCCTAGGGTTTGGAGAAAATTCATATGGAATGGGAATGGGGTGGTTTAAGGTCTTTAAATAGGCCCAGAACCGGTTTAAATGGCCCAGGGCCATGGTATACTTAGGTTATAGCCAAAGGGTGTCTGTTTCGGGCAAACGGGACTCATCTGGAGGTCCATTACCTATCTATACTACAGAGTAAGTCCCCTGACAATAGATCTAGGCCAAGTTACGATTTCAGCACGTTTGGATAGGCCGATCAATCGTGACGGACTTGTATCAGATCATCGGTCATTGTCACTTGATTAGGGCCATAACTATACCAATATATGCAGGGAAATTTCTCTGATCCATGGGTACAGTTGGGTCAGAAATTGACGATCTGAAGTCTTCAATTTCACCCACAAGAAAATGGTCCAATTCACTTAAGTTTGGGTTCATTTTCTAAAGATATTTACATTTCTCACACTCTTCGCTCAAGGCTCAAGTTGTGCGTTTCTGGATACTATTTGGGCTCGATTCCTACGATGGCTGTCAAGCCCAATAAGTTGGTCATAAACCTATAGTTTCGCGATCATTGGACTTTCGACGCGTGGTCCAGGTCCGATACGGAGTTTCAATGTACTCTCGAGAGCAACTGGGTTTTGGGATTTCTGTTAAGTTTTCAAGTAATGTTGAGTTAGCGATTTTAATGGTTTTGGGTCTTACAGTTTGTATAGATTGTGGTTCAAGCAGATCCACTAATTAATTTGGTTTAGTACTTAATTAATTTTCGTATAATTTCCACAGTATATGGTCTTTAGGGATTTCTGCCTGAGGTGGTACTCGGGCCTTTGTATGGATTTTTCCAAGATGTTACAGTACCGCACTTAAGACCCCTATTAGAATGTCTCCCTTTAGACTTGTTTATGGGAAAGCTTACCACTTGCCTGTGGAGTTAGGACATAGAGCCTATTGGGCAATCAAAAATCTGAATTTTAATCTAGAAAACGCTGGGTCGCTACGCAAACTTCAGTTAAATGAACTTGAAGAAATCCAAAATGATGCATATGAGAACTCAAGAATTTACAAGAACATGATGAAGGCATTTCATGACTAACACATTCTTCGAAAATCATTCATGCCAGGTTAAAAGGTCCTTTTATATAATTCTCGATTACATCTCTTTCCGGGTAAGCTCCGATCTCGTTGGACCGACCCTTCACTGTTATCAATGTTTATCCTCATGGGGCTGTCGAGATTCAGAATCTAAATAATGACAATGAGTTTAAAGTAAATGGACATCGATTAAAGCCAATTGTTGAGAAATTTGATTCAGAGGATATGTCCATACCTCTGAATGATCCTGTGTACCGGGATTGATCTCCTAGTCTGATGGAGGTTTAGGTAGGTTTACTGCTTCATAGAACTAGGGTAGTTTACTTTTTATCGTTCTAGGATAGTCGGCTTTATACTATTAGGATAATTTACTTTCCAGTTGTTCTAGGACAGTTTGCTTTTTGTTGGTTTAACTCTTGTGCTGACACACCTTCACGCTGAGATTCTTTGAAAAAAGCCGTTCAATTTCCTCCTCAAGTATTACTTTTCCATCACTTCTCCTTTATTTTTGTTGTCTCAAGTGCATTTCATGCTTACATCTTTTATATTAAGGGCAATTTAGATTTTAGGTTGGGGATGGGAGATTAGGTTACCTAATCAGTATTTTCTCAATCTTAAGCAAAATTTGTGAAAAGTTTTTCAAAATTTTTTGAGAAACTTTGTCAATTCGAGTCATTTTGAAGGATATTCTTGATTTAAAAAGTATAAGATATGTAATGTTGGTGATTTATGACTCTTGGATTTGAAATTGCGGTAATGACCGCTCTAGTAGAAGTAGGAATAGGTCAAAGTTTACTAGAGGGGGGTGAATAGGACTTTATAAAATTTTATGACAATTTAAAATCCTATTACCATTATCTTGATCTAATATAATAATTTATCAAGATATCTTCAACTTAACTCTAATGGCTTCCAAGCCAAATAGAGGATCCAATCACAAGACTATTCAATATCTAAACAGTATATAAATTTAGTCTATGATGGATGCACTGAGTGACTGTGTGTGAGATGTGATACTTATCAGTTCTGAATAATCATGCACCATGTGATCATTTAAAGTAAACATAATAAGAGAATATGCAAATAACAATCTCAAACACAGTCGTTTTATAGTGGTTCGGCTATATGCCTACTCCACTCCCGACGGACGCACTCAACCCTTGAGTGTATCGGATTTTACTAATAGAGGTTTCAAATCAGGTTCACCTCAAACCAGTACAACCTACACAAGGTTAACTCTAGGGCCTACACAAGGTACCTAACATGTCTCCACGAGACACAAGTTTATGCCCCACATAGGAGCAAGGGTCAACACACAACACCTAGGTTTTATGCCCTAAACAAGAGCAAAGGATCCACATAAGGAACCTAGGATTTTAGGCCACACATTCCAAAGATCCACACAAGGACCTTAGAGTTTATGCCCTACAAAAGAGCAAAGGTCAACACACAACACCTAAGTTTTATGCTCTACACAAGAGTAAAGGATCCACACAAGGAACCTAACTTTTAGGCCACACAGGCCAAGGACCTACACTAAGGACCTAAGTTTATGCCCTACACAAGAGCAAGGGTCAACACACAGCACCCACACGTACTCTCCCATCAGAGGCCTCCTATGAGGACTTGAAAGGGGTGAGAAGCACCTGTGACCCAATCCTACATAAGGAATGATCAACAGGATCTCTGGACTCTTTTGACTTACAGATAAGTAGATTAGCCATGTTCAGCATGTTGATGAAGTTCTTCTCCTTGTTGATGAAGATTCTTCAGCTCCCTTGATCCGCAACACTTGATGATGTACCAATAAAGGTGACGGGTTAGGTCAAGGTAATCTTGGAATCTACTCTAATAAATATTGCCTATTAAAGCAATGGAGATATTCCAAGGTCTTAGGCATTCAAGGGATCCCAGCTCAATGATATGCCATTAAGGTGGTAGCTGTATGATCCTTAAATGCGGAGGTTCATTCCCCAATCCACTCTTGAATATAAATGATGATGGTAGATTGAAGGATGAACTCCCATGAGAAAAAGGGCTTAGGGTAGATGATATGTAGTTACTCTCTCAAAGCTCTCTCTATTTTTCTCAATACAGCAACCAGAACAGGCTCTCATTAAATAGACAAAAAGTTCCAACGGTAATAAAGATGTTAGATTCTGACAAAGTTCAATATCATCGGGCCTACTTCGATGTCATCGAACGTATACTTTCGATGCCATCAAAGCAAGGTTCGATGACACGAACTCCACTAAAGAATATACCTGAAACTTTTTGATTGAGGATCGATGCTATCGAGCAGATGTCAATGTCATCGGAGTTTGAATTCCGATTTCATTGACAATCTGTTTGATACATCGATCATTTCCACATGATTTTCAAAAGAGCTTGCTGGACAATTTTTGATCCATTTCGATGATATTGAACATATATCGATTTCATCGATATTTGAATTATGATCATATTGAGACATCATCGATTCCTCGCACATTTCGAGAAGATTTTCCTATTGAGCTCGTTGGACTAGTTTGGTCTGAATTCGATAACATCGAAGCTCCCTCGATATCATCTGAATTTGAGTTCTGATGGCATCGAGGCTCGCTTCGAGTCATCAATAAATATGAGATTTACCTTAACAGCACGCTGGACACAATTCGATTATATCGAGCTGTCTGAATGTTATCGAAATTTGAATTCCGATGATATCGAATATTCCATCAATTCATCGAGAATTTTGTCCAGAGATCAAGTTGATTGCTGGACACAAGAGGTCCTCAATTCGATGATATCGAGTACTTTCCAAGGACATCGATAACAGGTGTTCATTCACATCGATGTGATATCGATATATCGAGAAAGGTTGAAAACTTAGAAATTTTCCTGTTTTTGCAAAATAAGTTTTCATACTAAAACATCTATGTTGTTCTACTCATTTTAAGGGTTTATATACCTGGGTGTTTTGGGACATCGGATATGAGGCTAAGTTTACTTTTGATAAGTTCGGAGCACACATCCAGTTGAGGCAGACGTTTGATGATCTTCAAATGGGGCCCACTTGTCTTACCGACTCAACTCTCACGCTAATTGACAAACCAGGGCACTTTCAATCTCCCCCTTTGTGAATTACGTGACAAAATACCTAGAACAACATCCTAAATTGTGTGTACTTGAACTTTACACAATTTTACAAAGATACTATGGAGTTCACACACAATCTTAATCCAGACAGCTGCTCCCCCTATCACCTACATCACCATGCTCAAAACTATATACCAAGCAGTGTTCTCATGGTGGGATTTGTTCTCCCTCTTTTTGTCAGTCATTGACAAAGGTTAATATACCAATAACAGATCGAATGACTGAAGTTGACATTAAAGAAATTGGGAGAATTAAGGCATTAGGAGTGATAATTCCCATGTGAGCATATAATCAGTGAAACATTTCAAGATAGATATGTATTGTAAAGCATGGAATCACCAAACCACACACAAAAAACCACTTCTATGGGCATTCAATAATCAGTAGAGAATCAATTATCATTTGTCACATAACATGCATCCCATAGACATTTCTTATAAAGCTCAAATAAATTGTCAGTAAATAAGATGAGCAACTAAATAGGCTGTATTTTAAATCAACAGAAATATATCATCATTCATGCAAGGAATTTCCAAAAGAATTGCCCAAGCTTGGCAAAATTTAGAGCATTGAAAAACAAACATCCATCAAAGTATTCATCCCATCCAAGGGCATATCAAAATAAAAGTATTTTCCTCCTTCACAGGACGAACAATCCAAAATATTCAAGCACAGACAAAAATCATTTTGTCCCTTCAAAAAGTAATCACATTGTCCATGTATGGACACATTCACACCGACTACTCCTTCACCAACTAGGGTGCTTGAGTTTCTCCATCCGTCAGAAGATCAATGATTTGTTGTGTAGTATCCTGGAGTGCATCGATCTTGTCCTCGATCCCAGACAGACGCCTCTCGCAGTTGTGAAGATGCTCGTCAATCCCGGCTTGTCCATTCAGCAGATGACATTCAAGTATGTGATGCTGGCAATTTGTGATAGACTCAGGACTATGGAGCGGCGTCCGATTAGATCCCCATGGCGTTGGTGGATTTTGCTGTTGACTATTTTCTCCCACAGGAGGAGGACTATCTGATGAGAATAAGTGGAGAGGTACAATTGGTGAATTGCATCATTATTGAACCATACTTCTGGTTGCACTTTATCCGAAGTCGGCGGCAGGCCCACAAAATGTGCTAGCTTACATATGAGGGATGGAAATGGGAGTGTATTAAGGTGATTCCCTTTGATTATTTGAATCAATTTCTCAAGAATGAGAGTCGGTAGGCACATAGGGACCTCTTGAAACACATCGTATAGAACATTGAGCATAAAAGAGTTGAGACTCTTTCCTTTTGTGTCACATGGATACACATTTGTACTAAGGATATTTTGGAGGATTTTGAATGTGGTTCCAAGATATTTGACATGAAGCATATTTTCATCATTTCTAGGAATTGTGGCACCTTGACACAATGCACATGTAACTTCCCCCCACATACCTAACCCATTCAGATTTTGTTTAGTGACTGGAATTCGAGTCATAACTACGTCTAGAAGATGGCCAAGGATGACTGGAGTAATGAGTTTGGTTTGATGTATGAACTCCAGACGAATACAGGGGGGTCATCATGAACAATGTGGCAACTATTGAAAAATTGATGAATCATCTCATACTGGAACGGACCACCAAGGCTGAGTATATTCTGCCATCCTATTATTTCCAACACAAGATCCACTCCTTATAGATCAATAGCGCTGTTCAGAATAATACAATCTGTGATCATGACTTGCTCCCAATCCGATCGGTTTGGAGGAGAGCTATTTACCGTCGGTTTTGCATTTTTACCCTTCTTGGTTTTCGAAGAGGAAGAAAGATCCTTGCCTTTGCCTTTCACCATTTTTGTATTTGGAAGGCAGTAGGAGAAAGGAGGAAACCAGACAAGATAGATTTTTCATGCTCTTGTTCCTTTTTATAGCAGAGAGTGTCGATGGCGGTTGGGAAGAACCAAAAGATATAATATGACCATTGGGGAAGTCCAATAGACACGTTCTTGTCTTCTCGAGAGCCGACGATGACATCGATGGTGCAGTTCGATGTCATTGGTATTTAAATCTCGATGATATCGAGAAATACTCGATATCATCATGTATGTTAAAAAAAATCATTTCTCTTGACATAAATAGCATGGTTAATTCATGAAGATATGCCTATATTGTTCATGTAGAATTAACCATTCAACAAACATGAGGACCACAGTCATAAGATATGCCTATTCAGTTCATCTTGACTGAGCTTTCCATCAATTTGTGCATACTCCAATTGATTTATGAAGATCACTAAACCTGTTTGCATTAAGAGGCTTTTTTAAGATATCAGCGAGTTGTTTTTCTTTAGACACATAGTCCAACACAATGATCTTTTCTTTAGCAAGTTCTCTAATAAAATGATGACGAATGTCAATATCCTTGGTCCGAGAATGTTGCACAGGATTTTTTGAAATATTAATGGCACTAGTGTTGTCACAGAAGAGAGTCATTGTGGATTGCTCAATCCCATAATCCAGTAGCATTTGTTTCATCCAGAGGAGTTGTGCACAACAACTACCTGCAGTGATATAGTCGGCTTCGGCAGTGGACAAGGATATTGAATTTTATTTCTTGCTCTGCCAAGACACCAAGCAATTTCTAATATAGAAACAGCCGCCACTAGTTGATTTGCGATCATCTAAATTTCCAGCCCAATCGGCGTCTGAATATCCAGCAATGATGGTAGATGTTTCGAATGGATACCATAGACCGAAAGAGGTTGTTCTAGCCACATACTTGATGATTCTTTTAACTGCTGTTAGGTGAGATTCCTTAGGATCTGCCTGATATCGTGCACATGCTCCCACATTAAATGATATATCTGGATAACTTGCAGATAGGTATAGTAGGCTTCCTATCATACTTCGATACAAGTGTTGATCCACACTTTTGCCATTTATATCTTTGGAGAGTTTGAGTGTGGTGCTCATGGGAGTATGATAGGTACGACCAGATTTAAGTCCAATCCTTTTTACTAAATCTTTTACATACTTGGTTTGACATATAAAGATCCCATTGTGCAATTGCTTCACTTGTAGTCCTAAAAAGAAGTTCAACTCACCGACCATACTCATTTCAAATTCAGATTTCATGAGATCGGCGAAGTTATGAGCAATGTCTTCACATGTGGAACCAAAGACTATGTCATCCACATAGATCTGGGCAATGGACAATGAATTCTCTGCCTTTTGAGTGAATAGTGTTTTATCTACACTACTCCTGCAGAATTTATGATCCAAGAGAAATTGCGTCAAACATTCATACCTAACACGTGGTGCTTATTTGAGTCCATAAAGTGCTTTTTTCAATCGATAGACATGTTGAGGATACTTGGGGTCTGAAAATCCCTTAGGTTGTTCCACATAGACTTCTTCATCAAGTACCTCTTTTAGAAATGCACTTTTGACATCCATTTGAGATATTTAAATTTTAATGCACATGCAATTGACATGAGAATCCTAATTGACTTAAGGCGAGCTATATGAGAAAATGTTTCATTAAAGTCAATGCCTTCTATCTAAGAATATCCTTGAGCTACCAATCTTGCTTTACAGATTCATCGGATTTATTCTTGAAGATCCATTTGGTTCCAATGATATTTGTATCATGTGGTCTGGGAACTAGGTGCCATACCTCATTTCTCTGAAATTGTTGAAGTTCTTCTTGCATAACATTTATCCAATATTCATCTTGAAGAGCTTCCATAATATTATTGGGCTCAATCTTTGAGGTAAAGCACAAATGACTATAAATGCTTTCTATCTGATATCGAGTCCTTACACCATCATCAGGATCTCCAATGATTTGATTTAGAGGGTGATCCTTAATGAAGGGTATGTTAGATGACGGTTAAGGTTCATTGGATGAGGGAGTTTTGTAACCTGATTTACCTAAAATGCATGAATCCAAATCATCTTCTAATTCATTCAAAGGACTTTCTTCTTCATGGGGCTGGTCATCAACCACAACATTAACTGATTCTTGAATGGTGAGGGTCCTTAGATTGTATACTCTATAAGCATGACTATTCAAGGCATACCCTAAAAAGATACCTTCGTCACTTTTAGACTCAAATTTTCTTAGGTGATCTCTGTTTTTCAGGATATAAAATTTACTGTCAAAGACACGAAAGTATTTCACACTAGGTTGTTTTCAGTACCATAGCTCATATGGTGTCTTGTTCAAACCTACTCTCAGATATACTCTATTTATAATGTAGAAGGCAGTATTAACTGCTTCAGCCCAGAAGCTTTTTGCCATATCCTTGCCATTCAGCATAACTAACCCCATTTCATGTAGTACTCAATTCTTTCTTTCAAAAACTCCATTTTGTTGAAGAGTTTTTGGGGCTGAGAATTCATGGCGAATTCCTTTCTCATCACAATATCTTTGGAACCGCTTTTTTTCAAATTCTCCACCATGATCACTCCTGATATGATTTATGTAGTATCCTTTCTCATTTTGGAGTTGCTTTGCCATAATTACAAATTCATCACAAGCATCAGATTTGTCTTGAAGAAAGGCGACCCAAGTAAATCTTGAGTAATTATCTACTACCACTAAGAAGTATCTTTTTCTACCATGGCTTTCAACTTTGGTGGGACCTACTCGGTCCATGTGTAACAAATCCAATGACTTTGATGTTGCTATGGTGGTTGTCTTTTTGTGTCCAACTTTTATCTGTTTACCCTTTAGACAATCACCACATACAATCTTTTCTTCCTTTCTAATCTTGGGAAGCCCTCTTACTAAGTTCCTTGAACTTAACTTGGCTAAGTTTCGGTAGTGCACATGACCCAGCCTTTGGTGCCATAGTTTGGACTCGCTTTTCATCGCCATATTACATTTTGCGAACAATACATTCTCATTGTTACTTTCAATTGCGTAGCAGTTGTCACTTGTGCGTAAACCTTTCATGATAGATTTTTGTATTTGATCTAAGATTCTACACACATCTTTTGAGGAGGTGACCAAGTGTTCTTTGTCATAGATTTGTGAGATACTAAGGAGATTATGTTTTAGACCTTCTACACAAAGAACATTTTTAATCTTGGGGAGTCCCAGTCCAACTATTGCTCCTTACCTAATTATTTTGGCGAAGCTCCCATCTCCAAACGTGACTGACCCACCTTCAAAATCTGAATACTCATAAAAGTGGGTTTAGTCACTGGTCATGTGTCTGGAGCACTCACTATCAAGGTATCATTTTGAACTATTACCAACTTTCAGAGTAATATGGATTACTAGGCAATTATTCTGACCTTTCGCACCCTCTAGTTCCAAACGATTGGCCATGATTCCAACTTCAGTCAAGATCACTCTCTAGGCGGTGAAGCCCTTAAGATAGACCCGCTTTGATACCAATTGAAATTGCGGTAATGACTGCTCTAGTAGAAGTATGAATAGGTCAAAGTGTCCTAGAGGGGGGTGAATAGGACTTTATAAAATTTTATGACAATGTAAAATCCTATTACCATTATCATGATCTAATATAACAATTTATCAAGATATCTTCAACTTAATGCTAATGGCTTCTAAGACAAATAGAGGATCCAATCACAAGAATATTCAATATCTAAATAACATATAAATTTAGTTTATGATGGATGCACTGAATGACTGTGTGTGAGATGTGATACTTATCTGTCACGCCCCAAATTCGGTGACTCGAGCTCACAAGAATCCCGATAGCCTCCATAGTACCCCATTCTCGGCTCTTGGCACCCATTCACTAGGTTTCGATCCTGGGATCCTACAAGGAGGATTTCTATAACATAATACGCTTCATGAAGAGCATACCTAAGATCAAACATAGTAACTACAGAAGTAATCCACAGGAACACATCACAAATCCACTAAGAATTAAAACTTTTATATATGGTATAATGCTCAAAAGGGAAATACAAGGTCTGAACAACAATGACTTCAAAAGGTAGGTCTGAACAACAATGACTTCAAAAAGTCCTCGGCATGCTCCAACTCTCCTCCTCAGCTACTGTGGTTGCCTAGAATTTCCTGCATGCATCAATTGTGCATAAGCTTATAGAAAGCTTAGAGGGCAGTGTAAGTGTGTGTGATACTAGTGCTAGGAAAGCAATATCAGAGAGTGTGGAAATGCACATGAACCATGAATACCATCGATCCCAACAACCATACCAAGGCTATGCTATACCAAGCATGAATGCAGTAAGCTGTACCAAGGCTATGCAATGCAACATGAGTACTGGGTGCCATACCAAGGCAATGCACAAGAGGCCTACATAGCCAATGCGGTATGCAAGGTGCAATGCAATCCTGTCAGTCCACATATCAAGTCCATAAATCATATACAGTTCCACTATAGGGAAACCACTGGGGTCAAGTACACTACTGGCTGACTGCCGCTCTCCAAGACTCGCATAGTCAAACGAGCGTAAAAGACCTCACTACCCGCCTGTGGACAACCAATCACCAAGAGGCTCGACGGTAGCGGACCCACTCATGAGCTGGTTAGACTCAGCCTAGCTATGCCCACTCACTCATGCGGATAAGGGCACATCCCATCTCAACTAACCTCACAACAGTGGGAGACGCGGCCTAATGGTATAAGGCACTTGGGTGCTCATATTTTTCACTTGGTCTCGGTGCTGAGGCATCTTCTTGGTACCATGAAGGTTTAGGGGCTTTCACCCAAGGACATCCTAAGTGCCCTATATGCTCGAGATATTTTCGGTGTCCAAAATGGCCATCCACGATACTCCTGTAAAGGCTACAGCCCTGATGAAGCAAGGGTGAATATAAACCATGTAATGAAATGCCAGATGAGTGAATCACGCATACCAGTCATATATCAGCACCAAGCATCCTATGTGCTCAAGAGGAGAACTCCATCCCTCTAGGAAGCCATAATGTCTTGCCTAATGGCACAACCATGACCACACACACACAATGTTAACCAAGCACACAATGATGTATATGGGTCATGAAGATGAACAAGATGTGCCATGCGGCAATGTACGATATCGTATTCTCCGCCTATCCAAGAAAGGACTAGGTCAGGTACTTAAACGAATTTCCATAAGGAATCAACCTTTAGTGGGGGCCCGATAATCTGGGGTAGCCCACAAGGCTAATGAAGGAAAATGACATGGGCTTAAGTAAATGAAAGGGGCCTAGCTAGGGTCTATGGTGGACCTTTAACCACTCATAGAAGTAAGTGGGCCTACCTTGGGGCCACCAATGTGGACATTCAACCACTATTGTCCCAAGATGGTAGCCCATCACTAATCGATCACGGATCAAGGCCCAAGGCCCAAACATCACCATGAATAAGAAATTGACAGCCATAACATTCCACATACATTCATATTGGGCCTCAAAAAAATGGCCCAAGGCCTATTCAATACATAGGTCCAAAGGGCAACATACATAGCCTAACCCATATACAATACTACGGGCCCATAAGGGAGGGTAGGGCCCAGCATAAGGGTTACCAAATCCATATATTGTGGTGGGCCTAGTGGGCATCCCATTACCCCAACCACATGAGCAATAATCATGTTCTAGCCAAGCAAGTTGGGCGTACATTCTAGCCCAAGGATATAATTGATTTGGTGGGCAACCAATGGCCCAACCACTCGTATAATCCAGCCCACTAACCCAACACAATATCATGGGGAATATAGCCCAAGAGTCCACTGGGCCTATCTAGAAATTTCCATCCCATTTCGACCTAAAGGGTCCAAAAATCTTATTACATACATGGACCCAAATAACTCAACTATGGTGGGCCTCAAGGTGCATTAATTAAAACCAAAACTTGGGGATTAAAGGCATGAATTTATCCCTCCAAAGTTCTCATAATATGGTGGGCTCCACTCCTTAAAAATTCAGCCCAAAAGCCATGTACATTTATAACATCTTGCTGGATTTTTATTCCACCAGCTTTATGGGCCTGTTGGAGCCTAGAAAATGTTCATCTGATTGGGACACGAGTCCAGGTGGTCTAGCAATAAGTTCAAAGGGTCCCACCACATAGGAGTGAACCCAAAAACACAAAGAAGTAGGTGGGCCACACTGCCGGACCAAAGTCCAACAACAACCTACCATGGGCGTCCCACAGTTGGGCCAGGGCGGTCCAATGGATTGGATGCCCAGCCTTATACCAATGCACACGGTGGGCCCCACCATAGACGTTCCACACCAAGGTGGGCCACGTCTAAGTGGGTCACAAAATAGATGGACATGTGGATAAAATACAACATCATGGTGGGCCACAATCAAGGTGGACAGCCAGCCTTGCTGGACGTTACCACCATGGACGTCCAACCAGGTGGGTCGATCCAGCCCCTCCACACTGAAATCCAAATCTAGTTAGGTGGGTCCCATTAAGGGTGGGCCACCTTAGGAATTAATTTCACAATTTTAACAGATATGATAATATTTTTAAGAATTAGGACAGCAATACATATCCAAAAATCTGGTTAGTGCAGAAATCCTGCTGACCCCATGTTTGGCACCACATGGGGTGGGCCTAAGTTCATCCAAACCCCTGGACAATTTGTGGGAAGGGTAGTCGGACATGTGGACAGCAAGTGGGGTCCACTGGGATGGCCCACTTACTCCAGAAAATAAAGTAAAGATACTCATTTCTATCATACAGTATTGCTGAATTGTCCAGAAATTTCTGGACAGTTAGCCCTCTTTGGCCCATCCCATGGGCCTCAAGCATGGGGGAAATGGTGTGGGCCCCATTCCACATCAAAGTGGGGTCCACACACTACAAAATACCCAAAGAAATTTGGAAGAAAAGGATATGCAAACAGATCTAAACATCAGCTCAAAAGTCATGTTCCAACTGAGCTTGGAATCTGGATAGTAACATGTGCTGTCCATATTTTGGCCCATCTAATTAAATAAAAGGGTTTATTGCCCTGATCCATCATGTGAGGTCCACATTGATGGGTCAGCAAAACTCCAGACCCATGAGTTCAGCATATCCTCCATGCAAAAAAACCATTTTGGAGGCCACCCAACCCATGCATGCATGGTGGGCCTGGACGTCCAACAATGGTAGGCTTGGACGTCCCATCTTGCTAAGGGTCTGAGATGTTGCTGACCTCCTTGGTGGGCCACACATCATCAGAAATACACAAAAGAAAATAAAGAGAAAGGGAGAGAGAAGGAGGGAGATTGACCATTGGTGGAAGGTCCTGCCACTAATGGACCTTCCACACCACAATCCACACCTTCCACTATGTTGATGATACATGCATGCTCTAATACATCAAGAAAACTTATTGAATGGTAGGGACACCTTCCCTACATGCATGCAAAGGCCTAGATGGCCTATGAGATGTAAGAAATAAAAGGAAAGCATCATGGTGGGTCCACGGAGAATGACCCACCATGAAATGGATTGTGTAGGATCTAGGCCCTTGGCCTTTATCTTAGGAGCCATGTAGGACCTCCACCATGGATTGGTGGGTCCTACATGCTTCCATGCATGCTAGGAAAAGAAAGGAAGAAGAAGGAGAAGAGATGATCTTCTAGGTTGCACCCACCTCTAAAGATGCCTTCAAAACTTCAAGGATGGTGTTCTAGGCTCCAAGGGAAGAAGATTCAAGGGTGTAGATGGGATTCTAAGGGCTAGATGGAGGGAAAAATGGGGAAGAAGGGGCTGGAGTGGAGGGAGCTTGGGGACATCCTTAGCAATGGAGGGAGGGAATGAGAGAATGAGAGGGAGAGAGAGAAAGAAGGGAGGGGTGTATACCAAAGCACTCATTGCTTTGTTGGCTAGGGAAGAGCAACTCCATGATGGTGCATGGAGGGTGAAGCCCAAAGCACATGATTATCTCTCTAGAAAAGGTAGCCTAGGCTAGGCTATGATAGGTTAGGTGCTAAGCATGATAGGTTTTCTAGGAAAAGGTAGCTAGGTGGGGCCCACCTTAAAAAACATGCAACTTAGCAAGTGGGTCCCACCACATGATGCATGGTCTAGAAATGCTCGGATTGATAAGTCAATATACACATGCCAGAATTACGCATGAGACACGACGTTGGAACCACGGCGCCGATGCGGTCACAATGGCATAGGTTTCAGGTTGATCCGGGTTAGGTCTACGTGACAGGACTTTAGGATGACCGCAAACGCTATCCACAGGTCACGGGCGCCTAGATTCAACCGGTAGGACCGCAGGACCTAAGGGAACGAAATGGATACTCGGGTCAGGGTCTTATAGCTCTCCTCACCAACAAAGAAATTTCGTCCTCGAAATTGCCCAAACTAGGACAAAAGGAAATGCATAAACATCATCATACATATCATCAACAATCACAAGAGAAGGTAATACATAAAGCAATATAATAATCAATCAACAAACAAATGGGGATAGCGCTCTCGAATCTCTACTTTGCGCTCCCAAGATGCTTTCGCTTCCAAATGATGAACCCATTGCACCTTCACCAGGGGAATGACCTTGGTCCTGAGAACCTGGTCCTTCCGATCAAGGATACGAATAGGCTGCTCAATGTAAGAAGCATCCTCACAAACCTCAAGGGGCTACCAATCAATCACTGGAATGATGCCTAACCCACACTTCCGCAACATCGATACATGGAATACTGTAATGACCTGAAAAATTTTGTGCCAAGACCTGAGTACTACCTCTATTTTCCTTAGAAGTTAATTGTGGGTTAATTAGCGCTAAACTCGATTGCTTGTGAAATTAACATCAATCACTTTAAATTTGATCTGTAGGGCTCAAAACCTGTAGTATCGTTAGCGCTATGTTACTCTGAAATCTGGAATTCAACGCTAAATCCAGTTGCTCTTGGGAATTTTTAGAAGCTTTGGATCAGACTTGGACCACGCGTCGAAAGTCCGATAGCGATGATCTTAGACAGTTATGGTCACCATGTTGGACTTAACCATCACCTCAAAAATCAAGTCCAGATGATGTCCTGGGTCGATTTGATTGAGTCCGGAGTAAAGAGTGTGAGAACGGTGAGAAATTAAATGTGATTTTATGAAATCTAAGTCGTGTTGCTTGCATTTGCTTGCATGACAATTTTAAGCAATCTGACCGTTGGATTCTGACCCAATTTTACCCTTGGATTAGGGAAGATAGCCCAGGCATGTCATAAT
Organism: Magnolia sinica; assembly: GCF_029962835.1. Lineage (NCBI taxonomy): Eukaryota > Viridiplantae > Streptophyta > Magnoliopsida > Magnoliales > Magnoliaceae > Magnolia > Magnolia sinica. Next base: position 68,225,321 of record NC_080578.1, on the reverse strand, counting down.
GCTTGTGGTCCTGATCGAGTTTCGGTGACCGTTGAATTGAGTGTGGTGAAAACTCGGGCTGACCTAGATCCAGGGTCAGTGAGCTTAAGTCCAACCGCACGTGGAGAAAGGACCACCGGAAGTGCTCCGTTAGATCGAGAGAGGCCTGATTTGGTTATAACCTATGTATACCTTGGCCCTGGGGCTATTTTCATCAATGTTAGGCCTATATAAAGACCTTAAAACCCTCACTTTCTTTTCCATACGAATTTTCTAACCCTAGCTAAGAAAGAGAGAGGAGAAAAGAGAGAGAAAGTGAGAGAGAAGTTGGTGAATCATCTTAAGATTCTTTCCTGTTACTCTACATCCTTAAACCTTCACTTTTGAATCGTTATTCCGGTGATTCTAAGTTCCTTCTTGGGTAAGTTAATCTAACCCTAATCTGTTTTAGAGCTTAGAATAGTCTATGTGTTGATGTAGCTCATTTCCATTCTTGCTTTAGGTTATCTAGTCGCCGTTGACGAAGACATATCGTCTGAATCAGTTCGGTGTGCTTTTTCTGGTTTAAGGTGCGGATTATATTCGTATAGGTTATGGTTTTCAAGGCTTTCAATGCCAGCTAATAGTTTATTCTTGTTATGGATGAAATTTCACATGCCAAATGCTATGTTTATTTTGCGTTCCTGATATGTATGTGTTATATTGAGATTTGTGTATTCTATGTATATGTAGGAAGTATCATATACGTATAAAATATGAACATGTACTTACCATGATTATTTTTTGTGTACTTGTGCTAATTGTATGTGTGCCAACTCCTTGGCAAAAGGAATTGTCCAAATGTGTGTATTTCCAACATACGTCATGTATGTTGATCTATGTAGTCTAAATGTTTGTAGAAATGTTTGAATGGTTTAAAGTGCAACATATTATCCTATTTGCGGGCGTTGAGAAGCAATTCTCAACTCTCCTATTGGTGTGTATGATTTTCCACATGCAAGTCACATTCTTTGTTGTTTAATTTCAAGTATTACTTATGTTTAAATCCATGTTAAGTTGATATTCTGCAAATGCTCATATACTACATGATTTAAATTGTTGTTCCATTACTGTTCTAAATTATATATGCATATCTGTTATAATGGAATGTGTTTGGGACCAGGAAATAGTCCAGGAAATCGGTAATCGGCCTTGAGTTCGTGGCTGAGGTTGCTTTCTCCACAAAGGACGTGATTTGACGAACTCGAGTCGTATTAGAGTTGTCGGCAGTGGTTTGGCCACACGGAGTGTTTGTATACTCTATGTCGTTCAACCCAATGTGCGCTCATGCTAGTCGAGTTCGTCAAGTAACCCGATTGTCTTATGTATGTTCACCATGTATGGATGCTATTGTTTGAATCTAGGGTACTAAACTTACTGATGAAATCTCGTTAATCGTCGTACCTTGATCCACTAAGACTCATGAGCTAGACATGGTGGTATGGGACACCGTGGTCGAGCTGTCGGCCTACGTTGGGGTGACGAGCCTCCTCGTAGTGACCAGTGAGCACACCAGACTCGTGAGCCGATTATGGTGGTATGAGACACTACATTCGTGCTATCGGCCTACATTGATTGGTGACGAGCCCTTTGTAGTGACCTCGAGCATACCTGGATACTGCATTAGGGCGACGAGCCTTAGAGTAGTAACGAAGGTATGATAGGCATGTATTGATTGGTGACGAGCCCTTTGCAGCGACCTAAAACCATATGATCGTATGAGATGGCCTAGGACTGATGACCCTAGAATGGATCACTGTGTGGAATTTGATATGAGGAAGGTACCTTAGCTTCCTAATCCTGCTATATGAAAAGGACTAATAACAACTTGGTAATCATATTTATGCACCACATTTACATGTGCGTGGAAGTCGTTGGCACTGCGGGAGGATGTCATGTGTAATGTAAGATGAAGACGCCGAGGGAGTAAGGTGAGGGCATGCATAATTTATACATACATCCTTGCACTAACAAGAGTAATTAGGACATGTTTGATTATTCTGCTTTATCATTACTGCTTGATTGAATTGATAACATGTTAACCTTTGTTTTATTATTCCACTGAGTTGATCACTCACTCCCACGTTCTGGGGCAGTGTTTAAACACCAACCAGACTCTGTCTTAGATGCAGATGTTGATGCGACCCCTGAGGCAGAGCAAGTGTTCGAGGATGATGAGGCCGCATTTTCTTTTATGCAGTTCTCAGGCGGGTTCTTGTGAGCCATGTCTTGATGTGCGGGAATTCTGAGTTTTCTTTTGGAATAGATAATGTCATTTGATGCTTGTATTTTTTATAGCAACACTTGTAAGTATGACCTGACATGTATACGTATTTAAGGGACTTGCACATGTACACTTATGTTTCTTTAAGTCTTCCGCTTGCGTCTTTCACTTATCCTTGAATTATGTTTGCAGTTTGGCTTAATCTATTCCATGTTTAATGTACTCATACAAACAATATACATCCATCATTAAATATGTTGCATAAGTGATGTTTTGAAACTAGGGAGCTGAGTTATGCTCGACCCCTGAATTTCAGGGCGTTACAAGTTGCTATCAGAGCATGAATTGGATTAAACCGGACCTGGGTTATGGTCACACACTGCAGGCTGTCGCCACCTTAGTCTAGGAGGGTGCGAGTTTATTGTAGAATTTGTGTATGTGTTTCCATTGCTTCTATCGGCGAAAGTTTACTGAAAACGATTGCCGAGATCGAGTCTGTGCGCACTCCTGATCACACACAGTGACCCAAAATCTCTTCTAGACCATCCATTGACAAGTTTAGATGGTTTATCTTCCCATCTCAGCCCTTAAAATGTCTGTAAACTTGTGCTTGTATCATATTTTAACCCGAGTGGCCCGATACGCGTCGAATCGGACTAAGGGGCCGATCGGGGCAATTCCAGGGGGACCCATGGTGGGACCCACATCATTTTGCACTTAGGGGGCCAGGAGGACCTCGCCCAAACGGCGAGTCATCTCCGGACTGTCCAGAGACCGGCGATGACCTCGCCAGTTCGACAGCCCTCGCCGCCCAACGGGCCAGGCCGGGCGGGTCGGCTCGGGCCGACGCTGTTGGGGCCTAGTGTGGCCCATTCCTCCAAGGTTGGTCAATTAAAACACCTCCTAAACCCTCTCTCCTTCATAAAATACCCTCCCAAGCTTTCCTTTTCTTCAAGTCTCTCTCAAAACTCCACCAAAATCCCTCCCCAATCTCCTTCTTCTTCCAATTTCGTGCACACTCATTCAACCCATCTCAAAAATCCATCCCCATTGCTGTTTTCACTTCCTTTTCTTCTCATTTGCGCTCTCAAATCCTTCTTTGGGATCTCAAGTGTGTGGAAGTTTCACCATTCTTCCCATTTCTCCTTTTTCTCTCATTTTTCATAGCCCTCTTTGAGTTTATCACGGCCATATTTCCCATCTCCACCTTTCTCTCTTTGATGGGGAAGAAGAGAGTGCCCATGGATGAAGCCGGGCCTAGCCTCCCAACCCGTGTACGGAGGCCGAGAGGTACCACCGCGAGCACGACCGCCACCCGTGAGTTTCAGACCAAGCGGGACCTTAATCTTCAAGCTCCCATTGGAAGAACCTTGTTGGCGGAGCTATCTCATGGAGTCTATGAAGGCCGTAGGGTCCTTTTTGAGGCTCATGTAGATCCGTGGCTATTTGGTGAGTTTTTCTTGTTGGAGCGCCTGAAAGGGACCGGTTGGTGTCCCTTGTTTGATGGCGAATATCGCGCCAATGTGAGCACTGTTCGAGCTTTTTATGCTATCATTCGTGATCCTTCGCTGGAGCCTCTGCAGTTCAAGATCCCTTGTGGAAGCGGTCGGGAGGCCACGGTCAACGTCGCTTTGATATCCCGACTCTTGAATGTGCCGCTTGGTGAGGTTCATGCCAGTGAGAAGAACTTAAGCAGTGCGCGAGAGAGGGATCGCTGCACGTGGCTCCTGTGTGGTCGTCTGGTCGAATGACAGCCTAATAGAAGCCTTCTAGCTACCAACATTGTGGACGACTTCCGCTTGCTTCACCACATGTGCACCTTCAATGTATATCCAAGGTGGAGCAACCGCAGCGAGTGTACGCACCTGATGGTAGATTTTCTGTATCAGGTGGGGCAAAGAGAGAAGCTATGTGTGCCAATGTACATCTTGCGTCAGATTATCCTTATCGCTCGTTCGAATAGGAGGACCGAATTACTCCCATTTGGCCGACTCATTTGTAAGCTTGCACATGAGTTTGGCTATAGGCTTGGGGCAAAAAAGTCGGTACCTATTTGCTACATTAATGAGACGACCCTAAATCAGATGGACATTGGGCCTCGTCGACGATAAGCCTCAGAAAGTGAGGATGAGACAGAGAGCGATGAGGAAGAGAGTTATGGCGAGGGTGGAGCTGAGAAGAAGAGCAGGACGAGGAAGAGGTAGAGGCACAGGATACGAGTGAGAGTTCTCCTCCTGTGGCACCAGAGTAGAGCGCAGATCAGGCAGCCAGGGATGCCCGTATAGCTCGGCTTGAGGAAGGTCAGGCTGTTCTACGCCAGGATATCATGGATCTTCGAGGCCTTGTGAAGCATAAGTTTAAGAAGGTGACTCAAACCCTAAAGTCTATCCTGTGTTGTTTGCAGGATAAGGGTGCCCCGCCTCCATCTCTTGATTCCGACGAGTTGCTACAGTTGTAGTCATCCTTTGCTTTATTTTGTTGTTTGCCGTTGTTGGCATTGTAGTTGGAAGTTGTTTGTTGTTTGAAGTTTTAGATGTTTTAGTTCACATGCTTTCTTTGTCGCGATTCATGTAATGCTGCACTTCTTGTATTGTGACAATTTTGTTAAATGAAATGCATGTTGTTTATCGTTGAAGTTGTGCTGTGAATGCTGTGTGGGTGGTTTATATGGATGTTGAATCTTATAGGTTGCATCCTCTGTTGAATGTAGGGTATGCCTCCTAAGGGTTCGAAGACTTCGGCCCGTCTCTCTTTAGTCGAGTCGCTTGCCGGGGTTTCTCCCCTAAGCGATAGCCAGACGGATCCACAGTCGGGCCCGTCTCATACTGGTGCTGGGCCGACACCTGTGATTCCACCTATGGCTCCTCCAGTCATGCTTTCGGTTCCTGAGCCGAACCGTGCATCTGCGTCGATGCCGCATGCATCTTCGTCTGTTCTACCTCCTGATAAGTTTGAGCAGATGATGCTGTTGATGCAGCAGCAGCAGATTCAGTAGCAGCAGCAGCAACAGTTTCTGTTTTCCATGGCTGGCATCTTTGCTCAGTCGATGGGGGTGACTCCACCTGCTTCACCTATACACCCATCTGGGAGCGCTAGTGCGAGCGACACATTTGAGCGATTCCATCGCTTATGATCTCCCACATTTGTGGGTTCTCATAGACCCGAGGAGGCCGAGTACTGGATTAATCTCATCTCTAAGATGCTAAGACCGCTGCACTGTTCTGAGGTTGAGTAGGTCGAGCTTGCCTCCTTCATGTTTGAGAAGGAGGCCAGTTTATGGTGGGACAGTGTTCTTCGCACTGTTGTGGAAGGGTATGAGTGGTCATGGTAGGAGTTTGAGGCACGCTTCCGCGAGAAGTATTTTTCTGTTACGTACCGACACGAGAAGGAGAGTGAGTTCCTTTGCCTCCGTCAGGGAGGGATGTCGGTGACGGAGTACGAGAACCAGTTTACTGAGCTAGGTCACTATGCTCCTTTGACTCTGAGTGATCAGCCGATGCGGATGGGGCATTTTTCTGAGGGGTTGAGGCCTGAGATCCAATCGAAGATGTGCTGTGCTAGCATATCTTCCTATGCAGAGTTGGTAAGCATGTCTCTGCGAGCTGAGCAGGATGGGGACAGGTCGTCCCGTATGCGAGCACCTATGGTTCCCAGACCACGACCTGACTTTCAGAGTGCACCATCTCTCGGCAAGAGGCCGCGGGCAGATTCTCCTCCGAGGCGTTCAGTGCCGCCCGCTCAGCAGGTGCGAGCTGATTTTCGCTGTTCGTATTGTGGGAAGATGGGGCATTCGGATCATACTTGCTTTTCGTGTATGCGGGATAGTGGATTTACTTCACCGCAGAGGATCAGCCATCCGATGCCTCAGGTTATATCACCTCTACCTCTTCATTCAGCGCCAGCTCATCCATCCTTCAGACCTTCTGTACCTAGCTTCCGGCCACCTCAACGGCCCATGGTTCCTCTGTCGAATCGCCAGCAGCAGGCTCGAGTTCACATGCTCTCAGCTGAAGCGCCTGTGGCTGACTTGGTGCCGAGATCCTTTGAGGTTACTACTCACATCCAAGGTATTCCCGTTTCTATGTTGGTGGATACAGGGTCTACTACCTCTCTTATATCATATGCGGTAGTTAGGCATCTGAGTTTGGGCACTGTTACTATGAAAGGAGTGACGCTCACTACCGCTACAGGGATCTCCTCTGCTATGAACAAGCGTTATATGGATTGTTTGATTGATCTAGGGAGTGGATCGATTCTTGTTGACCTTTTTGTCGCACCTCTTTACCATTACGATGTCATTATGGTTATGGATTGGCTCACGAATATACGGGCAGAGATTGATTGTGAAGCTAGGTCGGTGACAATCCATGGACCTGAGGGCGAGACAGTTACTTTCCCAGTTCAGGTCAGTTACCCTTTTTGTCTTGGTTATTATACTTCTTTGTTGGAGAGTATTGCTGGATCGGTGTTTGAAAGTATGCCTGTAGTTCGGGAGTTTGAAGATGTGTTCGAGTCGATTCCTAGATTACCCCCTCAGCGCGAGATTGCTTTTACTATCGATCTCATGCCTGGTGCGGCACCCATTTCTTTGCCCACCTATCGTATGCATCCGAGTGAAATGGAGGAATTGAGGAAGCAGATAGATGGCTTGTTGAATTTGGGATTTATTCGGCCTAGTGTGTCTCCTTAGGGAGCACCTGTCCTGTTTATTAAGAAGAAAGATGGTTCCTTGCGATTATGTATTGATTATCGTAGGTTGAATCAGGCCACTGTGAAGAACAAGTACCCTTTACCTAGGATCGATGATTTATTTGATCAGTTGAAGGGGGCACGGTACTTTTCAAAGGTTGATCTGCAGTCAAGGTATCACCAGTTACGCGTCAAGAATGAGGACGTGCAGAAGACTGCCTTCAGGACTAGTTTCGACCATTATGAGTTCCTTGTGATGTCATTTGGTCTTACGAACACACCGGCCATGTTCATAGATCTGATGAACAGGGTATTTCGGCCATTCTTGTTTTGATTCGTCAGTCTTTATCGATGACATTTTAATATATTCTGCGAGTCGGGAAGAGCACGAGGAGCACTTAAGAGCGGTCTTGGATACTCTTAGGAAGAATCAGCTTTTTGCACAATTCAAGAAATGTGATTTCTGGAAAGAGGAAGTCAAGTTCCTAGGACATGTGGTGTCCAAGGAAGGGATAACTGTCGATCTTGCTAAGGTAGCTGCAGTTCAGGACTGGAAGCAGCCTGGTTCAGTTACTGAGGTGAGAAGCTTTCTGGGTCTAGCAAGCTATTATCGACGCTTCATACGAGACTTCTCGAAGATAGCCAGACCGTTGTCTCAGTTGACACTGAAAGATTCGAAGTTTGCATGGAATGAGAGGGCGGAGATAGCTTTTCAAGAGCTGAAGGACAAGTTGACGTCCACCCCTGTGCTAGTATTGTCAGAGCAAGGGGTTAAGTATACGATATATACTGACGCCTCTCACGTTGGTCTGGGTTGTGTCCTTATGCAGAAGGACAGGGTGATTGCATATGCTTCGAGACAGTTGAGGAAACACGAAGAAAATTACCCTACACACGACCTGGAGTTGGTAGCTATCATTTTCGCATTAAAGCTCTGGAGACATTACCTCTACGGAGAGGAGTTCGAGCTCTTTTGCGACCACAAGAGCCTTAAGTATATTTTCACGCAGTGTGACTTGAATATGAGGCAACGCCGATGGATAGAAACATTGAAAGACTTTAAGTTCGATGTTTCTTACCATTCGGGCAAGGCGAACCTTGTGGCAGACGCGTTGAGTCGTAAGAAGGCTATAGAGTTTGCGGCTCCGCTAATGATAGCAGAGTGGGACATGCTGGAGTTTGTGCGAGACTTTGAGTAGAAACTTACAGTGGAAGAGCCGTATGAGGTTATCGTACACATTCGTGTACAACCCCTCATTGACGAGAGGATCGTTGCAGCTAAGGCAGATGATGAGCTTTTGGCGAAGATGAGAGAGCGGGTTGGTACAGATGAGAACTCCGAGTGGAGTGTTAGTTCAGATGGGGGCCTATGATTTCGTGGTTGGTTATGTGTCCCAGACATTCCTGACTTGAGACGGGAGGTTCTTGAGTCAGCCCATAATTCTAAGCTTGCGATGCATCTAGGTAGCACGAAGATGTATTAAGAAATGAGAAGATCTTATTGGTGGGACAACATGAAGGTTCACATTGCTGAGTTTGTATCCCGTTGTCTCACATGCCAGCAGGTCAAGGCAGAGCATTGCCGACCTCTTGGGCTGCTTCAGCCCATACCCATAGCAGAATGGAACTGGGACTTCATCTCTATGGATTTTATTTCAGGGCTACCGAGAACGAGGAAGGGACATGACTCTATTTGGGTGATCGTTGACCGATTGACGAAGTCGGCTCATTTCTTACCGATTAGAGTCACAAACTCTGCAAACGAGTTGGCTAGGTTGTACATCAGGGAGATTGTACGTCTGTATGGAGTTTCCTTGGAGATTGTGTCTGACAGAGACACGCGTTTCACATCTATCTTCTGGACTCATATCCAGGAAGCGATGAGTGTGAAATTGAAGTTTAGCACCGCGTTTCATCCGCAGACAGATGGGCAGACGGAACGTGTGAATCAGATTCTGGAAGACATGTTGTGAGCTTGTGTTTTGGATTTCAAGGACAGTTGGGATGATTGTCTCCCTTATGCAGAGTTCGCATATAATAACAGTTTCTAGGTGAGTATCAGTATGGCTCCCTACAACCCATTGTATGGTCGCCCATGCAGAGCACCGCTTTATGGGGCAGAAGTTGGCGAGCATAGTTTAATTGGCCCGGAGTTGGTGCAGGCGACTTCAGAGAAAGTTGACATTATTCGATGTCGACTTCTAACAGCCCAGAGCAGGCAGAAGAGTCACGCTGATACGAGGTGGCGATCGCTTGAGTTTGAGGTTGGAGACCATGTATTTCTTAAGGTTTTCCCTATGAAGGGAGTTCTGCGGTTCGGTAAGAAGGGAAAGCTCACACCGATATTTATTGGTTAATTTCAAATTCTGGATCGAGTGAGAGCGGTAGCATACCGCCTTGCTTTGCCCACACCACTTGCGGGCGTGCATAACGTATTTCATGTCTCTATGCTGAAGAAGTACGTTCCTGATCCTTCGCATATTATCAGTTAGGAGCAGGTGCAGTTGAGCGAGGATGCCACATATGTACTGTGACCGACGCGTATCCTAGACAGGAAGGAGCAGGTATTGCGCAGCAAGGTCATCCCTCTTGTGAAAGTGCTACGGATGCATCATGAAGAAGTGGCTACTTAGGAGACTGAAGCTGAGGTCAGAAAGAGCTACCCTCAGATCCTTGAGGAATATGAGAAGGTACAAATTTCGAGGATGAAAATTTTCTTTAAGGGGGGTAGATTGTAATGACCCGAAAAATTTTGTGCCAAGACTCGAGTACTACCTCTATTTTCCTTAAAAGTTAATTGTGGGTTAATTAGTGCTAAACTCGATTGCTTGTGAAATTAACATCAATCACTTTAAATTTGATCTGCAGGGCTCAAAACCTGTAGTATCGTTAGCGCTATGTTACTCTGAAATATGAGATTTAACGCTAAATCCAGTTGCTCATGGGAATTTTTAGAAGCTTTGGATCGGACCTGGACCACGCGTCGAAAGTCCGATAGCGATGATCTTAGACAGTTATGGTCACCATGTTGGACTTGACCATCACCTCAAAAATCAAGTCCAGATGATGTCCTGGGTCGATTTGATTGAGTCCGGAGTAAAGAGTGTGAGAACAGTGAGAAATTAAATGTGATTTTATGAAATCTAAGTCGTGTTGCTTGCGTGACGATTTTAAGCAATCTGACCATTGGATTCTGACCCAATTTTACCCTCGGATCAGGGAAGATGGCCCAGGCATGTCATAATGCTTGTGGTCCTGATCGAGTTTCGGTGACCGTTGAATTGAGTGTGGTCCGCCACGGCTGATCTATAAATCCGATCGGTACGAAAACTCAGGTTGACCTAGATCCATGGTCAGTGAGCTTAAGTCTGACCGCACATGGAGAAAGGACCACCGGAAGTGCTCCGTTGGATCAAGAGAGGCCTGATTTGGTTATAACCTAAGTATACCTTGGCCCTGGGGCTATTTTCATCAATGTTAGGCCTATATAAAGACCTTAAAACCCTCACTCTCTTTTCCATACGAATTTCCTAACCCTAGCTAAGAAAGAGAGAGGAGAAAAGAGAGAGAAAGTGAGAGAGAAGTTGGTGAATCATCTTAAGATTCTTTCCTGTTACTCTACATCCTTAAACCTTCACTTTTGAATCGTTATTCCGGTGATTCTAAGTTCCTTCTTGGGTAAGTTAATCTAATCCTAATATGTTTTAGAGCTTAGAACAGTCTATGTGTTGATGTAGCTCATTTCTATTCCTGCCTTAGGTTATCTAGTCGCCGTTGACGAAGACATCGTCTGAATCAGTTTGGTGTGCTTTTTCTGGTTTAAGGTGCGGACTATATTCGTATAGGTTATGGTTTTTAAGGCTTTCAATGCTAGCTAATAGTTTATTCTTGTTATGGATGAAATTTCACATGCTAAATGCTATGTTTATTCTGCGTTCCTGATATGTATGTGTTATATTGAGATTTGTGTATTCTATGTATATGTAGGAAGTATCGTATACGTATAAAATATGAACATGTACTTGCCATGATTATTTGTCGTGTACTTGTGCTAATTGTATGTGTGTCAACTCCTTGGTAAAAGGAATTGTCCAAATGCGTGTATTTCCAACATATGTCATGTATGTTGAACTATGTAGTCTAAATGTTTATAGAAATGTCTGAATGGTTTAAAGTGCAACATATTATCCTATTTGCGGGCATTGAGAAGCTATTCTCAACTCTCCTATTGGTGTGTATGATTTCCCACATGCAAGTCACATTCTTTGTTGTTTAATTTCAAGTATTACTTATGTTTAAATCCATGTTAAGTTGATATTCTGCAAATGCTCATATACTACATGATTTGAATTGTTGTTCCTTTACTGTTCTAAATTGTATATGCATATCTGTTATAATGGAATGTGTTTAGGTCCAGGAAATAGTCCAGGAAATCGGTAATCGGCCTTAAGTTCGTGGCTGAGGTTACTTTCGCCACGAAGGACATGATTTGACGAACCCAAGTCGTATTAGAGTTGTCGGCAGTGGTTTGGCCACACGGAGTGTTTGTACACTCTATTTCGTTCAACCCAACGTTCGCTCGTGCTAGTCGAGTTCGTCAAGTAACCCGATTGTCCGATATATGTTCACCATGTATGGACGCTATTGTTTGAATCTAGGGTACCAAACTTACTGATGAAATCCCGTTAACCATTGTACCTTGATCCGCTAAGACTCATGAGCCGAACATGGTGGTATGGGACACCGTGGTCAAGCTGTTGGCCTACGCTGGGGTGACGTGCCTCCCTGTAGTGACCTGTGAGCACACCAGATTCGTGAGCCGATTATGGTGGTATGGGACACTATATTCGTGCTGTCGGCCTACATTGATAGGTGACGAGCCCATTGTAGTGACCTCGAGCATACCTGGATACTACATTAGGGCGACGAGCCTTAGAGTAGTAACGGAGGTATGATAGGCGTGCATTGATTGGTGACGAGCCCTTTGCAGCGACCTAAAACCATATGATCGTATGAGATGGCCTAGGACTGACGACCCTAGAATGGATCACTGTGTGGAATTTGATATGAGGAAGGTACCTTAGCCTCCCAATCCTGCTGTATGAAAAAGACTAATAACACTTAGTAATCATGTTCATGCACCGCATTTGCATGTGCGTGGAAGTCATTGGCACTGTGGGAGGATGTCATGGGTAACGTAAGATGAAGATGTCGAGGGAGTAAGGCGAGGGCATGCATAATTTATACATACATCCTTGCACTAACAAGAGTAATTAGGACATGTTTGATTGTTCTGCTTTATCATTACTGCTTGATTGAATTGATAACATGTTAACCTTTACTTTATTGTTCCACTGAGTTGATCACTCACTCCCACGTTCTGGGGCGGTGTTTAAACACCAACCAGACTGTCTTAGATGCAGATGTTGATGTGACCCCTAAGGCAGAGAAGGAGTGCGAGGATGATGAGGCCGCATTTTCTTTTATGCCGTTCTCAGGTGGGTTCTTGTGAGCCATGTCCTGATGTGCGGAAATTTTGGGTTTTCTTTTGGAATAGATAATGTCATTTGATGCCTGTATTTTTGATAGCAACACTTGTAAGTATGACCTAGCATGTATACGTATTTAAGGGACTTGCACATGTACACTTATGTTTCTTTAAGTCTTCCACTTGCGTCTTTCACTTATCCCTGAATTATGTTTGCAGTTTGGCTTAATCTATTCCATATTTAATGTACTCATACAGACAACATACATCCATCATTAAATATGTTGCATAAGTGATGTTTTGAAACTCGGGAGCTGAGTTATGCTCGACCCCCGAATTTCACGGCGTTATAAATACATTGTGGATCCCGGACAACTCTGAAGGTAAGGCAAGCCTGTAGGCCATAGCGCCCACGTGCTCGGTAATCTCGAAAGGTCCAATAAATCTCAGGGCAAGCTTGCCATTCACTCCAAACCGAACTATGTCCTTCATAGGCGCGACCTTGAGATATACCATGTCCCCTACTACAAACTTAAGGGGTTGACGCTGATGATCAGGGAAACTCTTCTGCCGGCTCTGAGCTGTGCACATCCTCTGCCTGATAATATGTACAACCTCTGATGTCTGCAGCACAAGCTCAGGACCTAGGAGATGACGCTCTCTAACCTATGTCCAACAGCTAGGAGATCTGCACGGTCTACCATATAGCACCTCAAAAGGAGCCATTCCAATGGTCGCCTGATAACTGTTGTTGTGCGCGAACTCGGCTAGGCGCAAATGCTCATCTTAACTACCCGCAAAGTCAATCACGCAAGCTCTGAGTATATCCTCAAGGATCTGGTTGACCCTTTTGGTCTGCCCATCCGTCTGCGGATGATAAGCGGTGCTAAGGTGCAAAGTAGCCCCCATCACATATTGAAAGCTACTCCAAAACTAAGACGTAAATCTGGGGTCTCGGTCAGAAACGATCGAAACCGAAATGCCGTGCAGTCTCACTATCTCCTCGATGAAGATCCTTACCAACCAATCCAAATGCCAGGACGCACGCATCGGAATAAAATGTGTTAACTTCGTCAGACAATCAATGATAACCCAGATGACATCGTGACCGCGCTGAGTCCTCGGTAAGCCCATGATGAAATCATTCGACACGTGCTCCCACTTCCACAGTGGAATGCTCAACGGCTACAAAGGAGCAGAGGGTCTCTGGTGGTCGGCCTTGACACGCTGGCAAGTGTCACACTCGGCCACAAAACTAGCAATCTGGCGCTTCATCTCCAACCAGAAATACTACCTCCTCATATCTTTGTACATCTTCGTAGAGCCCGGGTGGATCGTAAATCTCGATCAGTGTGCCTCGGTCATTAGATATCTACGCAACTCTAGCATGTTCGAAACACACAATCAGCCTCTGAAGCGAAGTCCACCATCAGAACCAATCTCCAGTCTGACTGCTCCACAGATACTGCCTCTACTTGGTATCCCTGTAACGACTCATCCGTCTACTGAGCCTCGATCACCCTAGCCACCAAAGAGGGTTGAATTGATAAGCTCGAAAGCTGAACAATAGAAGAATGCAGACCAAACTCAAAGTCGAACTCCAATACTTCCTCGAGCATCTTCCATTCACGAACCATCATTTGTGCCACCAGGACTCGTGGCTGACAGTTGAGCGCATCTGCCACCACATTTTCCTTTCCTGGGAGGTACTGAAGTTCGAAATCATAATCCTCCAGAAGCTCCATCCATCGCCTCTATTGCATATTCAATTCTGACGGCAAAAATAGATACTTCAAGCTCTTATGGTCTGAAAAGAGCTTGAACCTAACCCTATATAGATAATGCCTCCACACCTTCAGTGCAAAGACAACAATTGCTAGCTCCAGATCATTCGTGGGGTAGTTCAGCTCGTGGACCTTGAGCTGGCGCAAGGCATACACCACTGGCTTCCCGTGCTGCATCAGAACAACACCCAAGCCAACTCTGGAGGCATCAGTAAAAATAACGAAACCATCACTCCCATTAGGAAGAGGAAGGATAGGAGCGGACGTGAGGTGGTCCTTCAACTCCATAAATGCCTTGTCACAGGCGTCACTCCAGAAGAACTCGGTGCCCTTCCACGTCAACTGGGTCAGTGGTGCTGCAATACGGGAGAAACCCTTGATGAATTGTCAATAATAACCCGTTAGATCAAGGAAGCTATGGATCTCAGACGCATTCATGGGTTAGCCCCACTAATGCACTGCATCAACCTTTGAGGGGTCCATAGCAACACCCTCCCTCATCCCCACATGACTGAGGAACTTCACCTCCTTTTGCCAGAATTCACACTTCTCCAGCTTCGCATACACCTAGTGGGTACGGAGGGTCTTGAGCACAATCTGCAAGTGCTCCTCATGGTCCTTCCTGGTCCTCGAATACAAAAGAATATCATCAATGAATACTATAACAAACTAGTTGAGGTAGGGTCGAAAGACCTCGTTCATCAGCTACATGAACACTGCGGGCGCATTGGTCAACCCGAAAGACACGACCAGAAACTCGGAGTGACCGTAGTGCGTCCGGAAAGCTATATTCGATATGTCCTCCTCTCAGACCTGAATCTGATGGTAACCGGAGTGCAAGTTAATCTTGGAAAAGAATTGAGCACCCTGCAGCTGGTCGAACAAATCATCAATCCTGGGAAGTGGGTATCTGTTCTTAATAGTGACCCTATTGAGCTCACGATAATCAACGTAGAGCCTCAATGAGCCATCCTTCTTCTTCACGAAGAATACTGTGGCTCTCCACGGTGAACTGTTGGGACGAATAAAACACAACTCCTGGCCGGAGCTCATCCAACTACTCCTTCAGTTCCCACAACTCCATAGGTGCTATCCGGTAGGGGGCCTTCGAAATAGGCACAGTACCAGGCATCAAATCAATCTGAAACTCTATCTGCCAGCGTGGTGGCAAACCTGGGTTCTCCTGAAACACATCCGGGAACTCACAAATGATCAAATACTGCTCAAAACATCCTGTCATGGACTTCTCAACAATACAACCCAACAAGCTCGACAATGGCTCTCCTCTAGGCTTGGTAATGAACTGGAATATCAGCAAGCTGGGAATATGAAATGTGACTGTCCTCACGGAACAGTCCAAGATGGCATGGTACTCGGTAAGCCAATTCATACCCAGGATAACATCATACTTGGCCATCCGCAACACAAACACATCAACGGGCAGGAACATTTCACCAACTAAAACTGGACAAGAAGAGCAGTGACGGCTCAAAACTGCAGACTTCCCTAAGGGAGTCGAAACGGATAAAGACTCAGGCAGGGACTCTGATAGAAGACCGGTCGATTAGCAGAACTCCTCGGCCATGAATGAGTAAGATGCTCCAGAATTAAATAGCATACGGGTAATATAAGCATAGATAAGAAGAATACCCTTAACTTCTCCTCCAGAAGACGGCTGAGGGTCCTGCTGAGCAGCGTAGAATCTTCCCTGAGCTGGTAAGGGAAGAAAGCCTGAAGACTACGGATCTTGACCCTGCACCCGCTGTGCAGCATATACTAGGCCCTGGGTCTGCGGGGGAGGTGCCTGTCCCCTCTACTGTGGTCTCTGCTGCTGCTGCGGCTTACCCTGCTGCCTCTACTGCTGTGGAGGAGGCCTAGGAGGTTGATACTGGGGTCATTGCTGCTGCTGCTGCTGTGGAGGATGGGGTGGGGGCAACTGCGGTGCCCTCTACTGTTGCTAGGGATGAGGACACTCGTGCCTACAATGCTCAGACTGTCCACAACCATAACAAACACCAGAAAATGGGCCAGACGAAGAACCTGGTTGTGAAGATGATGCTACTGGCTGCACTACAGATGATCTGAATCCATAATAGCCCCGATGCCGTCAGTGCTAGTGCTGATGGGAGCTATCAGAGGGTGTCTTCCTCTTCTGGTCTCCACTGGAACTCTGCTCCCTGAACCTCTGCGACATAGCCTAATCCTCCTCGTAAACCAAGGCCCTATGCACGACCTCATCAAATGTCATCAACAGATGCCCATGACGTGACTGCGAAGGGCGGGACGCAAGCTGCTCACAAAATAGCGAGCCTTCCGCTTCTCGTTGTCGATGATGTAGGAGGCAAAATGAGACAGCGCAACAAATTGGGCCTCATACTGAGACACCGTCATCTCACCCTACACCAGGGTCTTGAACTCTAGGGCCCTCTACTCACCGATATGCTCTGGGAAGAACTTTTAGTCAAAGTGGACCACGAACTCCTCCCAAGTCCAATAAAAATCTGGCCTGGCCATCCAGGAAACTAAGGACCGTCGATGACGGGCCTCACCCTGAAGAAGGAAAATAGCCAATGGAACTCTCTGCCCAATGGTGCATTGCATGGTATCGAATATCTTCTCCACCTCAGAGCACTATAACTCTACTGTAGACAGGTTCAGCTCACCTCGGAACTGTGGGGGATCATGCTGCCTAAAGTCTCAGAGTAGTGCGCTCGCTCGCAACTGCTGAGACTGCTCGGGGGTCTCGAGAACTAGATGACGGGTCTGAAGAGCAGTAGTGACAGCCTACATCATCTGCTGGAAATGCTCAACCCCAACCGGAACTGTAGGATAAGCGAGAGCGAAACTGGCCTCTGGCGGAGGCACAGGTGCGGCGGGAGTCTCAGGAACAGGAACAGTGGGCTCAGGTGGGGGAACAGGAGGTGGAATCACAACCTCAGGAACAAGGTCCTCAACGGGTGGAGCAGGATGTGCTCGGGTCGATCAAGTATCACGGGCTCCTCTACCTCTTGTGCCTAGACCACAGGTGCCTCATTTAGGTGGCATCGTCTACATAAGAACAAAGGTGATGGTCGCATTGAGATCAAAACCTCGAAGGCTCAAATGGAAACAAGGGAAATGCACTCGGGACACGACTTGTCCCAAGCTCGCAGTAGATATGTGATGTCGTCCTAAGTTATTCTATAGGTTACTTGTTATGCTTTGATACCAACAACTGTGACGCCCCCAATTCGGTGATCGGAGCTCACAAGAATCCCGATAGCCGATTCCGGTGCAGAAAACCTCCGTAGTACACCATTCTTGGCTCTTGGCACCCATTCACCAGGTTCCGATCTTGGGATCCTATAAGGAGAATTTCTATAACATAATTCACTTCATAAAGAGCATACCCAAGATCATAACATAGTAACTATAGAAGTAATCCACAGGAACACATCACAAATCCACTAAGAATTAAAACTTTTATACAAGGTACAGTGCTCAAAAGGGAAATACAAGGTCTGAACAACGGCGACTCCAAAAGGTCCTTGGCACGCTCTAACACTCCTCCTCAGCTACTACGGCTGCCTAGAATCTCTTAAACACATCAATCGTGCATAAGCTTATAGAAAGCTTAGAGGGCGGTGCCGGGAAAGCAATATCAGAGAGTGCGAAAATGCGGCATGAACCATGAATACCATCGATGACAATAGCTATACCAAGGCTATGCTATACCAAGCATGAATGCAATAAGCCATACCAAGGCTATGTAATGCAACATATGAGTACTGGGCGCCATACCAAGGTGATGCACAAGAGGCTTACATAGCTAATGTTGTATGCAAGGTGCAATGCAATCATGCCGGTCCTCATATCAAGTCCACAAATCATATACAGTTCCACTATAGGGAAACCACCGGGGTTAAGTACACTACTGGCTGACTGCCGCTCTCTAATACCCACACAGTCAAATGAGCGTAAGAGACCTCACTACCTGCCTGTGGACAACCAATCCCTAAGAGGCTCGATGGTAGCAGACCCACTCACGAGCTGGTCAGACTCATCCTAGCTATGCCCACTCACTCATGCGGATAAGGCCACATCCCATCTCAACCGACCTTGTGACAGTGGGAGACGTGGCCTAACGATATAACGCACTCGGGTGCTCATGTTTTTCACTCGGTCTCGGTGTTGAGGCATCTTCTTAGTACCATGAAGGTTTAGGGGCTTTCACCCAAGGACTTCCTAAGTGCCCTATATGCTTAAGAGATATTTCTGGTGTCCAATACAGCCATTCACGATACTCCTGTGAAGGCTACGACCTTGATGAACTAAGGGCAAATATAAACCATGTAGTGAAATGCCAGATGCATGATTCATGCATACCAGTCATGTATCAGCTCCAAGCATCCACAAGAGGAGAACCCATCTCTCTGGGAAGCCATAATGTCT
Source organism: Magnolia sinica (assembly GCF_029962835.1). Lineage (NCBI taxonomy): Eukaryota > Viridiplantae > Streptophyta > Magnoliopsida > Magnoliales > Magnoliaceae > Magnolia > Magnolia sinica. The sequence continues at coordinate 68,206,687 of NC_080578.1, read as the reverse complement.
TGCCTAATGGCACAACCATGACCACACACACACAATGCTAACCAAGCACACAATGATGTATATGGGTCATGAAGATGAATAAGATGTACCATGCGGTAATGTATGATATCGAACTCTCCGCCTATCCAAGAAGGGACTAGGTCTATGTACTTAGACGAATTTCCATAAGGAATCAACCTCTAGTGGGGGCCTAATAGTCTGTAGTAGCACACAAGGCTAATGAAGAAAAATGACATGGGCTTAAGTAAATGAAACGGGCCTAGTTAGCGCCTATGGTGGACCTTTAACCACTCATAGAAGTAAGTGGGCCTACCTTGGGGCCACCAATGTGGACATTCAGCCACTATTGTCCCAAGATGGTAGCCCATCACTAATTGATCATGGATCAAGGCCCAAGGCCCAAACATCACCATGAATAAGAAATGGACAGCCATAACATTCCACATACATTCATATTGGGCCTCAAATAAATAGCCCAAGGCCTATTCAATACATAGGTCCAAAGGGCAACATATATAGTCCAATCCATATGCAATACTACGGGCCCAAAAGGGAGGTTAGGGCCCAGCATAAGGGTCACTAAATCCATATATTGTGGTGGGCCTAGTGGGCAACCCATTACCCCAACCACATGGGCAATAATCATGTTCTAGCCAAGTAAGTTGGGCATACATTCTAGCCCAAGGATAAGTTGATTTGGTGGGCAACCAAGGGCCCAACCACTCGTATAATCCAGCCCATTAAGCCAACACAATATCATGGGGAATATAGCCTAAGAGTCCACTGGGCCTATCTAGAAAGTTCCAACCCATTTGGGCCTAAAGAGTCCAAAAATCTTATTATATACATGGACCCAAATAACTCAACTATGGTGGGCCTTAAGAGTGCATTAATTAAGCCCAAAATTTGGGGATTAAAGGCATGAATTTATCCCTCTAAAGTCCTCACAATATGGTGGGCTCCACTCCTTAAAACTTCAACCCAAAAGCCATGTACATTTATAACATCTTGCTGGATTTTTATTCCACCAGTTTTATAAGCCTACTGGAGCCTAAAAAATGTTCATCTGATTGGGACACGAGTCCATGTGGTCCAGTAATAAGGTCAGAGGATCCCTCCACATAGGAGTGAACCTAATAACAAAAAGAAGTAGGTGGGTCACACTGCCGGACCAAAGTCTAACAACAACCTACCGTGGGTGTCCCATTGTTAGGCCTGGGCGGTCCAATGGACTAGATGTCCAACCTTATACCAATGCACACAGTGGGCCCCACCATGGATGTTCCACACTAAGGTGGGCCATGTCCAAGTGGGTCACAAAATGGATGGACATGTGGATAAAATACAACATCATGGTGGGCCACAATCAAGGTGGACGCCCACCCTTGTTGGATGTCACCACCATGGACGTCCAGCCAGGTGGGCCGGTCCAGCCCCTACACACTGAAATCCAGTGGCCCAATTGGCCCCAAATCTAGTTAGCTGGGTCCCAGCAAAGGTTGGCCACCTTAGGAATTAATTTCACAATTTTACAGATATGATAAATATTTTTAAGAATTAGGATAACAATACATATCTAAAAATCTGGTTAGTACAGAAATCCTGCTGACCCCATGTTTGACACCACATGAGGTGGGCCTAAGCTCATCCAAACCCCTGAAAATTTTGTGGGAAGGGTAGTCCCACATGTGGACAGACAGTGGGGTCCACTTACTCCAGAAAATAAGGTAAACATACTCATTTCTATCATACAGTATTGCTGAACTATCCAGAAATTTCTAGACAGTTAGCCCTCTTTGGCCCATCCCATAGGCCTCAAGCATGAGGGAAATGGTGTGGGCCCCATTCCACATCAAAGTGGGGTCCACACACTACAAAATCTCTAAAGAAATTTGGAAGAAAAGGACACACAAACAGATCCAAACATCAGCTCAAAAGTCATGTTCTAACTTGGCTTGGAATTTAGATAGCAACATGTGCTGTCCATATTTTGCCCCATATAATTAAATCAAAGGGTTTATTACCCTGATCCATCATGTGGGGTCCACCATGATTGGTTAGCAAAATTCCAAACCCATGAGTTTAGCATATCCTCTATGCAAAAAAACCATTTTGGAGGCCACCCAACCCATGCATGCATGGTGGGCCTGGACGTCCAACAATGGTAGGCTTGGACGTCCCATCTTGCTAAGGGTATGAGATGTTGCTAATCTCCTTGGTGGGCCACACATCATCAGAAATACATAAGAAAATAAAGAGAAAGGGAGAGAGAAGGAGAGAGATCGGCCATTGGTGGAAGGTCCCGCCATTAATGGACCTTCCACACCACAATCCACACCTTCCACAATGCTGTATGATACATCAAGAAAACTTACCGAATGGTAGGGACACCTTCCCTACATGCATGCAAAGGCCTAGATGGCCTATGAGATGCAAGAAATAAAAGGAATGCATCATGGTGGGTCTATGGAGAATGGCCCACCATTGAATGGACTATGTAGGATCTAGGCCCTTGGCCTTTATCCTAGGAGCCATGTAGGACCTCCACCATGGATTGGTGGGTCCTACATGCTTCCATGTATGCTAGGAAAAGATAGGAAGATGAAGAAGGAGAAGAGATGATCTTCTAGGTTGCACCCACCTCCAAAGATGCCTTCAAAACTTTAAGGATGGTGTAGATGGGATTTTAAGGGCTAGATGGAGGGAAAAATGGGGAAGAAGGGGCTGGAGTAGAGGGAGCTTGGGGACATCCTTAGCAATGAAGGGAGGGAATGAGAGAATGAGAGGGAGAGAGAGAAAAGGGAGGGGTGTATACCAAAGCACTCATTGCTCTGTTGGCTAGGGAAGAGCAACTCCATGATGGTGCATGGGGGGTGACACCCAAAGCACATGATTATCTCTCTAGAAAAGGTAGCCTAGGATAGGCTATGATAAGTTAGGTGCTAGGCATGATAGGTTTTCTAGGAAAAGGTAGCTAGGTGGGGCCCACCTTGAAAAACATGCAAGCTAGCAAGTGGGTCCCACCACATGATGCATGGCTAAGAAATGCTCGGATTAATAAGTCAAGATGCACACGCAGAAATTACGCATGAGACGCGGCTTTGGAACCACGACGCCGATGCGGTCACAATGGCATAGGTTTCAAATCGATCTGATTCGGGTCTACGTGACCGGACTTAAGGATGATCGCAAATGCTATCCACAGGTCATGGGTCGCTGGGATTCGATCAGTAGGACCGTGGGACCTTAGGGAACGAAATGGATACTCAGGGTAGGGTCTTACATTATCAGTTCGAAACAATCATGCAACATGTGATCATTCAAAGTAAACATAATAAGAGAATATGCAAATAACAATCTCAAAGACAGTCATTTTATAGTGGTTTGGCTATATGCCTACTCCACTCCTGGCAGATGCAGTCAACCCTTGAGTGTACCGGATTTCACTAACAGAGGTTTCAAATCAGGTTCACCTCAAACCGGTACAACCTTCATAATGCTGACTCTAGGACCTACACAAGGTACCTAACATGTCTCCATGAGACACAAGTTTATGCCCCACACAGGAGCAAGGGTCAACATACAACACCTAGGTTTTATGCCCTACATAAGAGAAAAAGGATTCACACAATTAACCTAGGGTTTTAGGGCACACAAGGGAAAGATCCACACAAAGACCTTAGAGTTTATGCCCTACACAAGAGGAAGGGTCAACACACAACGCCTAAGTTTTATGCCCTACACAAGAGCAAAGGATCCATACAAGGAACCTAACTTTTAGGTGACACAGGCCAAGGACCTACACTAAGGACCTAAGTTTATGCCCTACACAAGAGCAAGGGTCAACACATAACACCCACACGTACTCTCCCGTCGGAGGCCTCCTATGAGGACTTGAAAGGGGTGAGAAGCACCTGTGACCCAATCCTACATAAGGAATGATCAACAGGGTCTTTGAACTCTACTGACTTACAGATAAGTAGATGAGCCTCGTTCAGCACGTTGATGAAGATCTTCTCCTTGTTGATGAAGATTCTTTAACTCCCTTGATCCCTTGATCCACAACACTTGATGATGTACAAATAAAGGTGATAGGTTGGGTCAAGGTTATCTTGGAATCTACTCTAATAAATATTACCTATTAAAGTAATGGAGAGATTCCAAGGTCTTAGGCATTCAAGGAATCCCAGTTCAATGATTTGCCATTAAGGTGGCAGCTGGATGATCCTTAAATGAGGAAGTTCATTCCCTAATCCACTCTCTTGAATATTAATGATGAGGGTGGATTGAAGGATGAACTCCCATGAGAAAAAGGGCTTAGGGTAATTGATATGTAGTTACTCTCTCCAAGCTCTCTCTCTTTTTCTCAATATGGTAACCATGAACAAGCTCTCCTTAAATCGATAAAAAGTTTCAATGGTAATAAAGATGTCAGATTCGGACAGAGTTCGATATCATCGGGCCTGCTTCGATGTCATCGAATGTATACTTTCGATGCCATTGAAGCAAGGTTTGATGATATGAACTCCACTAAAGAATATACCTAAAATTTTTTGACTAAGGATCAATGCTATCGAGCAGATGTCGAGGTCATTGGAGTTTGAATTCTGATTTCATCGACAATCTGTTCGATACATTGATCATTTCCACATGATTTTCAAAAGAACTTGCTGGACAATTTTTGATACATTTCGATCATATCGAACATATATCGATTTCATCGATATTTGAATTATGATCATATTGAGACATTATTGATTCCTCGGTCATTTCTAGAGGATTTTCCTATTGAGCTTGCTGGACTAGTTTAGTTTGAATTCAATAACATCAAAGCTCCCTCGATATCATTGGAATTTAAGTTCCGATGACATCGAGGCTCGCTTTGAGTCATCGATAAATATGAGATTTACCGTAACAGCACATTGGACACAAACTAGCCAAAATTTGATTATATCGAGCTATCTCGAAGTTATCAGAATTTGAATTCTAATGATATCAAATATTCCATCGATTCATCGAGAATTTTGTCCAAAGAACAAGTTGGTTGCTGGACACAAGAGGTCCTCAATTCGATAATATCGAGTACTTTCCAAGGACATCGATAACAGGTGTTCGATCACATTAATGTGATATCGATATATCGAGAAAGGCTGAAAACTCCTGTTTTTACAAAATAAGTTTTCATACTAAAACACCTATGCTGTTCTACTCATTTTAAGGGTTTATATACCTGGGTGTTTTGGGACATGGGATGTGAGGCTAACTTTACCTTTGATGAGTTCGGAGCACACATCCAGTTGAGGTAGACGCTTGATGATCTTCATATGGGGCCCACTTGTCTTATCAACTCAACTCTCACGCTAATTGACAAACCAAGGCACTTTCAGGATTCAGTTACCTGTTAAACTTCACAGTTAAGTTTGGATTATTACTCCATGATGAGAAGTTTTAAACATTGATTGAGTCATGATTTCACATGTCACATCTAGCTTACACATTAAGGTTTTAGTTCGATATTGAAGGGATAACCTGATAATCACTAAGCATGGAAGGAAACAACCTGGGGAATTTGTCCATCATGTTCAATGAAAAGAAAAAGAAAGAATACCCAGCTAAAAAAATAGTTGTCATCGAAAATGGCTACCTGTTAAAGATCTTTAAAAAGGTCGACACAGTGTGAAGCCATCGATGGAAAAATCAAAAGTTGGAAGAATAAAAGGCTAAACTGTAAGGCAAGTTTCAGTTTAGATTGGGTTATTCAGAATGATCTTTTTGGTTACCAATGATATCATGAAAATTGAGAATTGGACCTTTAATTATGATAAGTCGAGGTTGCACTATACACCCATGGAACTCAATGTTTAGAATTGTTCTAATTAATGGATTAATACTTTGAACTTGACCATGAAGTTTACCATGCGCTTGAGTTTAGGAGAAGGAAATGCCCAACATTAACGTGTCTTGGAATTCTATTATCTAGATTGCTTTAAAAAAAACAAAAACCCACTCGAGTTTATAAGAATTGTCATGTAATTCTCAAATTATTTTTCGCATACTTTGCTTGGGACTAGCAAAATGCTGGTAGGGGATTGTGTTAAGGGTCAAATATTTCATATTAGACCCTAATTATTACTTGGTTTTATGAACATGATAATGTTTAACGCTCTAATTTAATCACGTTTGTGTTGCAAGGTGAATTTAGGAGCTTGGATTGAAAAGAGTACTAAAAGTATAGATTTGATGCTAAAAAATACCAAGGCATGGGACGAATCTTAGGGGACCGAGATTAAAGAATTCACATGCCAAAGATCTGAGAAAACCCAGTGATTGAAGATAAAGAGGCCTGAAAATCATCCTGAATGTAACATCACAGGGTTCCCATCATCCGTTTGGCATGAAACTTTATATCTAGCCTGAGGATCATAAAGTAACCGTACACGTAGAATTTCAGCCATTGGATCTTTGTAGAAGTGGCCGAACGGAAAGATTAGCCACAAAATCAATAATTTGGGGCCCACCTGATCTTTGGATATGCCTCAAATTTGGGCCCCACTCCTTAAATTAGATGGGAAGGCAGATGGATGGTGCAGATTTCTCATGCACATCACTATGGGCCCCACACCAGTGTCTTGCGTGCACATGGGATATGTTGTGTACTCTGATAGCAAAGACGGTCAAACCGTCTTTAACCGAAAGGAGTTTCCTTCTTCAATCTCGCCTGCATAAATTAAAACAGGGAGTTGCAATTGAAGTTTGGTGGGCCACCATCATCATCCTATTTGATGATACAAACCATTCATTGCATCTAGGAGGTCAAAAAAATCGTACCCTGATCTGTGGCTCGATTTTCTCGAACATTGCATGTACATGAAGGTTCAAATGCAGGATGAATGGCAGGAATATTTGATCCCTTGGGTCACACCAAACTCGAGCAAAAGTGTCCATTCCCAACTGAAATTTCTAGAGGAGCTAATGGACAGAGTGGATTTCCTTATTGACGTTGACGTGGGCCCCACAGGGTTCATCACAGGTTGACGTGCGTAAGTAATGCACGTCCAAGAATTTTGGAAATTTTGGAAAGATGTAGCCCACCACCTCTGATCAATTGGCCAATCTGAACCGTTCAGACGGAGCCTATGCCAAAGCCGACCCCAGCCATGGAGAAAATCCAGAGTTGAGATGTTCAGCCATCCCAAAAACTTGTTCCACACACACGTGGTTTGCAGTTTCACTGTTGCTGTGTAAACTTCACCCTTATGCTCTCCCAGCCACCAACCTACAACGCCTATAAAGGAGAGGGAGAACGCACGAGAAGGGGATCGTCCAGAGTTGTGGATGTGAGACGTGAAGAGAGAGATAGAGAGAGAGAGAGAAAGCCGTGGAGCGGGTCGGCTTCGAAGAGTTTTTTTTCTCTTCCTTCTTTAGTTTTTTCCTTTGATGTTTTTTAAGAGATTTTAGCTCAATCATGTCTATGATTGGCTAAACCTCTTAGCTAGGGCTAAGAGGTGAAGCTTGTATCGTGATGGGACCTTTTTTTATGGCTTTGATTCATGTTTAAGTTGAACTACCTTTGTTTCTAGTTTGATTATAAGGAATGCTTTTAGTTTTTACTGGTTTGTTGTGACTTAAATTACAATGGATCTGCGATAGCTTTAAGCATGTTCTTTTCATTATAGAGATTATGAACATGAGAACCTTGTTGTTCACCATCGTCCCCTCGGCATGGTTGGATGATGGAATCCTTCTTAACATTCATAATTCTCTCAAATTTGTGGTGGATTGGTAAATTCTGTTGTTTACTTTGTCTCATGGACATGGTTTTATGATGGAATCAATGCTAGTTCTCATACCTCTCATCTATTGAGGACTGGATCAAAGGAAGTTCAGAATTGATTTTTAATGAAATATCTTCCAACTGGATGAAGATAGGACTCTGATTCCAGTTGTGTTCGTGAATCAAGCATAGATCTCCCTGATCTCTATAAGTGGATCTATGGAAACCCTAGTTTCCCACCTTTGAATTTACAAGTTTTAATTAAATAGTTTATAATTATTCTCTTAAATTCTCCTGATTTAGATTACATCTTCTTCGAGTTCTAGTTCTAGTTACTTCCAGAATACGTACAAGGTTCAGTCCATGTACATTCGACCTCGGTCTTACTGAGATTATTACTACATTGCGACCCTACACTTGGGGTTGTGAACATGCACAACTATAAATAGGAGTCCCCAAGACATCCCTGGGCATAAGAATCTAGGGTTTGAGGAGTGGAGCAAAAGCGTGGAGAGTCGTCGCCAAGCATTCTTCTTCCTTCCTTCTTTAGTTTTTCATGCTTTCTTCTAGGGTTTTAGTTCCAATCATGTCTATGGTTGGCTAAACCTCTTAACTAGGGTTGAGAGGTGAAGGTTGTAGTGTGATGAGATATTTTCTATTTCTTTGATTCATGTTTAAGTTGAACTCTCTTTGATTCTAGTTTGATATTTAAGAAATACTTTCAGTTTTTAATGGTTTGTTGTGACTCAAATTACAATAGATCTGCGATAGCTTTGAGAATGTTCTTTTCATGTATTGAGATTGTGAAATTAGGAAATCTTGTTGTTCACCATCATCCCTTAGGCATGGTTGGATGACGGAATCCCTTCTAATCTTCATGATTCTCTTATGTTTGGTTATGAGATTGGTATATCCTATTGTGAGCCATTGTCTCTTGGGCATGGTTTTATGATGGAATTAATTCCAGTTCTCACAACTCTCATCCATTGAGAATTAGGTCAAAGGAAGTTCAAATTTGGTTTTACTGAGATATCTTTCAACTTGATAAGATAGGACTCTGATTCCAGTTGTGTCCTTGAATCAAGCATAGATCGCCCTGATCTCTACAAGTGGATCCATGGAAACCTTAGTTCCCACCTTTCAATTTCTTAAGTTTTAGTTACATAATTTACAATTACTCTCTCTACACTTTCAAATTTAGGTTTTCATCTTTTTCTAGCTCTACTTCTAGTTGCTTTCAGAATACACATGAGATTAGTCCCTGTGGATTCGACCTTGGTCTTACCGAGATTATTATTACATGAACACATATATGAAATTTGTGATAATAATCACAGTGTTAAATTTTTTGATCACGGATGTGAAATACTTAATAATCAAGGTCATATAATATTAAATGGTCAAAGAACCTTTGAAAATTGCTATATCATTGATGAATCATATTCCTCAAGTTACTCTTGCTATATGGTCCAAACAGACAAAACTGGATTATGGCATCAACGTCTTGGACATGTGAACTTTAGAGATATATACAAACTTAACAAGAGAGATCATCTTTGAGGCTTACCCAAGTTAAAAAAATTGGAAAAGAAGGTATGTGGTTCCTGTCAAATAGGCAAACAAATCAGGAGTAAGGTAAACTCCTTAACCACATCTAAACCCCTCGAATTACTCCATATGAAGCTTGTTGGACCAACCTGAACAAAGAGTAGAGGAGCTAAAAAATACTTCCTAGTTGTAGTTGATGACTACACTAGATATTCATGGGTAGCCTTCTTAAGAGAAAAGTCAGATGCTTTTAACGAAGTCAAAAAGTTATTTAAATGCATCCAGATGGAAAAAAACTGCCTGTGAAAAAGATAAAAAGATAAGAAGTGATCATGGAACAAATTTCAAATTAGCAATTTTGATAAGTTTTGTGATGACCACGGAATATTATATGAATTTTCTACTCCTAAAACTCCTCAACAAGCTAGTATAACTAAAAGGAAAAACAGAGTTCTATAAGAAATGGGGACTGTTATGCTTAATTGTAAAAAATTAGCAAAACATTTATGGGCTGAAGCTGTCAACATTGCTTGTTGTATTAGTAATCGAGTATATGTAAGAGAAGGTTTAAATAAAACGGCTTATGAACTCTAGTCTAACAAAAAATCATCAGTAAAATATTTTCGTACTTTTAGAAGCAAATGTTTCATTTTACGAGATAGGGAACATCTGGGAAAATTTGAAGCAAAAAGTGATGAAGGTATTTTTCTAGGATACACTTTAAACAGTAGAGCATATCATGTCCTAAATAAAAGGACCGGAGTGATACAAGAATCCATAAATGTTGTAATTGATGATCAAACAATCACTCCAACTGATAAACATGATGATGAGGTTATTATATTCAATCAATCAACACCTTCATCAAAATTAGATACAACTGAGAATAGACTAGTCAAAGACCATTCGACTAATTAAATTCTTAGTAACCCTCACACTGGTGTTCAAACCAGAAGACAAGTTGAAAACATTTGTAATCATGTATGCTTCACTTCCCAGATAAAACCATCAAATGTAAATGAAGCCTTAGCTGATGAAAATTGGATTTTAGCTATGCAAGATGAGCTAAATCAATTTGTCAGGAATGATGTTTGGTATCTAGTGCCTATAGCATCTGACAAACATGTGATTGGAACTAAATGGATATTTAAAAATAAATCTAATGAATTTGAGAATATCTTAAGAAATAAAACAAGATTAGTTGTACAAAGGTCCACCCAAATTGAAGGAGTCGACTATGATGAAACCTTTGCTCCAGTCGCTCATTTTGAATCCATCAGACTATTTATCTCCATTGCATGTCATAAAAACTTTAAAATTTATCAAATGGATGCTAAAAGTGCTTTCTTAAATGGTGATTTAAATGAAGAAGTTTATGTAGAACAACCTAAAGGCTTCGAAGATCCTAAACTTCCTAACAATGTATATTGTCTTAAAAAGGCCCTATATGGATTAAAATAATCTCCTAGAGCCTGGTATGACAAATTAACAAAATTTCTTCTCGGTCAAAATTTTAAAATAGGTAGTGTTGATAAAACCCTATTCATCAAAAGAATTAATAAAGAACTGTTGATTGTTCAAATATATATAGATGATATTATTTATGGATCAAAAAATGCTAACCTTTCTTCTAAGTTTGCAAAGTCTATGAAATCAGAATTTGAGATGAGCATGGTGGGAGAACTGAACTATTTTCTTGGACTTCAAGTGAAACAACTTGAAGATGAAATTTTCATATCTCAAACCAAGTATGCCATAAACTTAGTTAAAAATTTTAGGTTTGAGAATGGTAAAAACTTTGCTACTCCCATGGCTACAACACTCAAATTATCTAAAGATGACACAGGTAAAAGCATTGATCCTCATCTCTACCGCAGTATGATTGGTAGTCTCTTATATTTAACAGCTAGCAGGCTTGATATCTCTTTCAGTGTAGACATATGTGCCAGATATCAATCTAACCTTAAAGAATCTCATCTGGCTGCGGTAAAAAGAATAATTGGATATGTTGCCAGTACTGTTAATTTGGATTTATGGTATCCTCATGATACATCTTTACAAATTACTGGTTATACTGATGCTGATTGGGTAGGTAATGTGGATGATAGAAAATCCACAAGTGGTGGATGTTTTTACATCAAAAATTGTCTTGTCTCTTAGATGAGCAAGAAGTAAAACTCAGTATCATTATTCACTACTGAAGCTGAATATATTGTGGTAGAAAATGCATGCACACAATTAATGTGGATGAATAGGATGTTAGCAGACTATGATATTGATCAAGAAAACAATGCATTTATACTGTGATAATACCAGTGCAATAAATATATCTAAAAATCCTATTCAACATTCTCGCATTAAGCACATTGATATTCGATATCACTATATCAGAGAATTGGTTGAAAGCAAGTGTGTTATATGTGAATGTATCAATACTGAAAAACAACTTGCATATATTCTGACAAAACCTCTTGATAGTGTTAGATTTTTGAATTTGAAAAATGATATTGGTTTATGCAGTATTTCTTAATTATTATATATTACAATTTGTTGTTTTACATTTTTGCTTTAATAGAATAATGCTTATTCATGTCATTTTTTTAATAAATTTTTTTATATTCGGCCAATCCTGAGTGACCGCCTGGTTTGGCTAGCCAAGGAGGAGATCGGGCTAGCCGAACCATGCGCAAATGGGTTTTTATTGGGTATTTTTTTTCAAAACCCTCATTCCATTTTCATCTTCTTTAGTCAACCCATGGATTCCTTCGGCCAACCCATCACTCCAGTGTCCTTGTAAGTGATTATTTTTGAGTTTTCTTCTAAATTTAAGTTCCTTGTTATGCATTATTGCATATTTTAACATCTTTTTTGAATCTAGAATCCTATTCTGTTGGGTTTTTTTTATAGAAATATGATCTACATCTTTTCCTTCCATTTGTTGGTATTTCTTTTGTGAAATCTAGTCAATTTCTATCATGACATCTCGCTCTTAGTGTACTGTGCGAGGCCCTCAAACCAGTTCTTCCTCTCGATCCACTAATCGGATTGTGCGCTCTATCCGTTTGCTAGAGAATGATCCAAAAAATGTGTGGGATTTTCGTACCCATAATATTGTCATTGAGCGCATCATTAATACAAATCATATTGCTTGATTTGGTCCAGTAGAAATTCTATCCACAGTAGGATGGAAAAAGATTTTTGCGTGGGGTGATGCATCTTATTGGTCTATCACAAGAGCATTATATGCATCTATAAATACTACATCTTTAGATCAATTAACATTTTCCATCTAGTTTGTGGAAGGCGCAGTTACTATTAACCCCTCCATCATATCATCAATCTCAGATATTGATATGACGGAAGAGGGAATCTCTATTCCACCGGTCTTTGAAGATAAGTACCAAACGAAAAAGTGTCTCTCACTAGGGAGTTAGGCTATTTTAATGCAACCTGGTATAACCATAGCTCGCTCCCCACCTACAATCTTCTTCCAAAATACCATGTCCTGCATTGTATTTTTACTTCGAATGTTTATCCTCATGGTGGGAATAAGACAGACCTTACTCCCTATATGATATGAATCCTTCATTTAGTCATTTCTGGTATCCATATCTGTCTTCCATCTTTGATCACTTATCAGATTATTGAGTACCGTCTTTATCCTCGTCATGGCTTTATTCCTTTTACATATCTCATGACTTACATTGCATTGTGGTATAATGTTCAAATCCCTGCGACTGAAGCACCGGAGTCTGTGCTGCCATTTGGTAATGTTAATCTCAACATGATGCAACTTGAACTAAGGCTTGAGCAGCGAGGAGATCAGGAAGTTGTTCCTGAAGAAGATGTCAATATGGATGATATCTTTACAGATCTGGAAGAATATGATGATACCAATGACTCTGACTTCCAGCCCTCTTAGTTCTCAGAGAGGTTGGATAATTTAGAGAAGAAGGTGGATGGCATACATGTTTCTCAGAAACAACAGATAAAGTACATGAAAAAGTACTTTCATCGTTTCAACAGGAGTCTGAGGATTAATGACCCTGACATGCCGGCACCGTCCTCCTCTACTTCTGACTGATTAAATACTCTTGGTCTATAATAACTTGATATATCTTTACTCTTGTTGACATACACCTGCATATGACACTATGTTATGCTTATTTTATGCTACTTAATCCTTATGTTATTTTCTCCTTATATCCATTGTGTTTAATTGATTGCTTCTTTCTTTGTCAACTTCTGACAAAAAGGGGGAGAAATATATTATATTTTTGTGATAAGGATATGAGATCAATCATCATTTCTCTTAAGTTTATGAGTATACACACATTTGCATGCACTCTATGAACTATATTTTTGCAGATATGACTAAGCACATAGGGGGAGTGATACAAATGCATGATCTTAGGGGAGTAACAAGATTAATGGTGTCGACTTAAAAGTTTTGTGTTATTTGAGATGTTGTAATATGTTATGCTAAGTTATATTGTTGTTTAACTAAGTTTTTTCACAAAATTGAAAAAGGGGGAGATTGTAAGTTCTTATACTTAAAGCACATTTTAGTTTGTCAAATTTTGTAGTCCAGTTACAATCGCAAGCTCGACTGAGGATAAGCTATCAACTCGATCAAGCATTTGGAAAGAAGGCTCAACATCTCAAAGCAAGACTTTCATGATTCGAGGTTCAGAACACTTCGTATGAGTCAACCTACAGGTGGTATAAACCTAGTTTGGCCATAGGTTAAGTGTGTTTCACTCATGCATATTTAAAATCATATTTTATTTTAAATACACTCAAGTTAGGCCAGCCCAAAGTCCGGTTCAGATAGCCTAACCTATTGGGCCAACCCTACAACATTCGGTCAAAAAGATAGCTCTCAAAAGATCTTTTTGAGGTAGGTTCGGCCAGCCCAACCTGGGGTTCGGTGGTTTCAGTCAAGTTTCCAGCAATGGAACAAAATTAGATCTTGAACTAGTTAGGCCAGCCGAAGCTCCTTTCGGCCCAGCCCAACCTCCTGTTCGGCCAGCCGAAGATTTGAATGATTTTATCCCGCGATTTTCAGATTCTGATTGGAACATAATCTTTGGAGTTCGGCCAGCCAAACTGAATCTTGGGTTGGCCGAATTACACAGATCCTTAGCTATAAATAGAGGCTTTCTCTTACTCTTTAAACCATGAAAATTCATGGTGTTATATTATGTTGTAAATAGAGATCCTTCAAGCCTCCTTAAGGCATCGAACCATTATAATTTTGGGAGCGGATTAGGTTGCCTTGAGGCACCAAACCACTACAATTATTTTGTGCATTGTGGTGATTGCTTTTTATTATTTGTATTATTGTGCTTTTCTTATTCTTTATAATTAGTTTGCTATTTTCATTTCGAAGACGTCGTGACATAAGGTTATCTTACCTAAATCTTTTAGGTGTAAGGTTGTTCTACGAACTATTTGATATCAATAATTCAATACTTTACGAAATAGTATTACATTGGTTTATTATTCCGCATTATATCAAAATATTTGGCATTGTCCTATTCACCCCCCCTCTAAGACATCTATAGCTCGTCTTTTTAAACCATGACCAAAATTCTGCAGTGCGACTTTTATTGGCCCACTATGTTCAGAGATATTCATGAGTTTTGCAAAGCTTGTGAGCATTGTTAGAAATTAGGAAGATTGTTGCCTCGAAATATGAAGCCACTGAACCCATTCTAATTATTGAAGCATTCGATTACTGGGGCATCAATTTCATGGGTCATTCCCCCAATCATTCGAAAATATTTACATATTGTTGGCGATAGACTATGTCATTACCATGCTGGAATAATGATCATCGAACGGTCATTAGATTCTTAAAAGAAAATATCCTTTCCTAGCTCGGAATGCCTCAGGCCATCATTAGTGATGAAAGGTTACACTTTTACAATAGGCCATTTGAGAACTTAATAAAAAAATATGGCATCTCTCATAAAGTGAGCACTTCATACCACCCACAGACAAGCAGGCAAGCTGAGATTTTCAACAGGAAAATTAACAAATTCTAGAAAAAATGGTTAACCCTAACTGTAAGGATTGGTCAATTCGCTTGATTGATGCTTTGTAGGCTTACCGTACAACTTTTAAGACCCCTATTAGAATGTTACCCTTTATATTAGTCTATGGGAAAACTTGCTACTTGCCTGTGGAATTGAAACATAGAGCCTACTAGGCAATCAAAAATATGAATTTTAACTTGGGCAACGCTGGCTTACTGCACAAACTTCAATTAAATGAACGCGAGGAAATCCAGAATGATGCATATGAGAACTCAAGAATTTACAAGGATAGGATGGTGTTCCATGACTGGAACATCCTTAAAAAATCATTCATAATCGGTCAAAAAGTCCTTCTGTACAATTCTCAGTTACATCTTTTCCCAGGTAAGCTTCGATCTCATTGGACTGGTCCTTTTATTGTTACTATTGTTTATCCTCATGGGACCGTTGAGATAAATAATTTGACGAATGGTAATGTTTTTAAAGTAAACGGACATCATCTAAAGCCATTTGTTGAGAAGTATGATTCAGAGGACATATCCATGCTTCTGATTGATCTTGAGTATCGGGATTGACTTCCTAGTTTGACAGAGGTGTAGTTAGATTTATTGCTTTTATAGGATTTAGGATTAGGATATTTTGTTTATTTAGTTTGTTTAGTCTTTGTACTAACTCATTTACATGTTAAGAACTTTGAAAAAGCTTCAATTCTCCTTCTTCAGGTACTACCTTTCCATAACTTCTCATTTCTTTTCATTGCCTCATGTGCATTGCATGCTCACATCTTTTACATTGAGGACAGTGTAGATTTTAGGTTGGGGGTGTGGATTAGGTAAACTAATTAGTATTTTCTTAGTTTCTGAGCAAAAAGTTTGAAAATTTTCAAATTTTCAAGTAAAAGAACTTTTTGGAAAATAGAAGTTTGTGCACTTAAGAATGCTTTGAGTATGATGATAAGAGAGAGATTGAATTTTGAATTATTGGATTTTGATCAACCGAGTAGACCATCACTTAAGTTCTCTCATTTAATTGATTAAGAGGAGGTTAAAATATCATGTTGACCTAAATTACAAGACACATTCAATTTATTTTCAGTGAACTGTGCTAGAATTTCTGATTGTTAGTATGTGAATCATTGATAGATGTTGAGAATTAAGTCTGGAGAATGTTATCCACCTTAAAAAGATGAAAAGAACTAGTTAAAAAATAGAGAGATCGATAAAAGGTCATGTATGATGAAAAGACTGGAAAAGAATGAAAAGAATAAAAAGTTTGAAAAGAATGAAGATGAAAAGACTAAAAAGAATGAATAAATAAAAGTGACCGTCGTTATAAAATAAAAAACTGAAAAAAGAAGAAAAATGGGATAAGTTTGGAATCAACACTTGATTATTCAATTAATCTTGAGGTGATGAGCATGGCTAACATTATGAAATGATAGAACTTTTATGGAAAGTAAGTTGGAATTCACTGAGCACATTGGAAAAACTTGATATATGAACTTATGCTCCTAAGTGATTGATAAAGAACCTATTTAATTAATTACTAATGTGATTCGCCTCTAGGTTTTCAAATTTTCACTCTTGCTTCTCTAGATTCTACTCATTCATACTTGATTGTACAAAAGATTATTTTTTGAAAGCAGCTTGATCATTGAGAATGGAGGGTTCTTTCGGGCATGTTTTGCTCGGGACTAGCAAAATGCTGGTTGGGGAGGTGTGTTGAGTGGTGAACATGATAATGCTTAATGGGTATATTTTATACATGTTTGTATTGGAAGGTGAATTTGAGATCTTGGATTGAAAAGAATGTTAAAAGCATGAATTTGATGCTCAAGAATCACCAAGGCAAGGGATGGATCTTAGGAGACCAAGATTGAAGATTTTAAGACCTTAAGATTCAAGGAAACCAAGTGGCGAAGGAAGGAAATCAAAAGTGCAAAGTGCAAAAATTCACAGAATCTGAACTTCACTATCTATGCAATCGACCGCTGGTCGATGACATTGAAACCAGTGTTAGATGGCATTGAGCACGGGATGATGACATCGAAGAATTATATGAAAAATTAAGTTTGGTTGGTAGACAAATTGGATGTAGTTCTCGATGACATCGAAGACCTGTTCGATTGCTTGAAGATTTGCTCGGTGACATCGAAGGCAGTTTGATGACATCGAGAGTTTTGGAGTAACTCACTGGAACACTCTGGACACATTCTTGCTTACTCGAACACACTTCGATGACATCGAAGGTATGTTTAATGACATGAAGGGTTATGTTGTGCGAAAGGCATTATGCAGTGCGAAAAGGCGTGACTTTCGGATTTGATTTACGTTTGATGACATCGAAGGCGTTATGCAGAGTGCATAAATTTAAGTCAATTTTCAAAAACGGTCGGACAAAGGCCATAAATATGGGTTCTTTAAGGAGTTCTAAGCATGAATTAGGTTTTCAGAAGCAGAGCCGAAGGGTGGAGGAGCCTCCCAAGAGTTTTTCTTCTTTCTTTATTTATTTTTAATGTTTTATTTAAGGGTTTTAGTTTCAATCATGTCTATGGTTAACTAAACCTTTTAGTTGAGGCTAAGTGGTGAAGCTTATAGCATGTTGGGATGATTTTCTTGCTTTGATTCTTATTTTTCTTGAACCTCATTATTTTTTAGTTTGAATTTAAGGAATATTTTTAGTTTTCTATGATTTATTGTGACTCAAATTATAATAGATGATGTGATAGCTTTGAATATCTTCTTTTTCTATCCTAAAATTGTGAGATCAGTAAATCTTGTTGTTCACCATCATCTCTTGGGCATGGTACAATGATGGAATCTGTAATGACCCAAAAAATTTCGTGTCAAGACCCGAGTACTACCTCTAATTTCCTTAGAAGTTAAGTGTGGGTTAATTAGCACTAAACTCAATTGCTTGTGAAATTAGCACCAATCACTTTAAATGTGATCTGCAGGACTCAAAACCTGTAGAATCGTTAGCGCTATGTTACTCTGAAATCTAGGATTCAACGCTAAATCCAGTTGCTCTTGGGAGTACTTGGAAACTTTGTATCGGACCTGGACACCGCGTCGAAAGTTCAATAGCGATGATCTTAGACAATTATAATCTTTTTGTTGGGCTTGACCATCACTTCAAAAATCAAGTCCAGATGATGTCTTGAGTTGATTTGCTTGAGTCCGGAGTAAAGAGTGTGAGAAAGCGGAGAAATTAAATATGAATTTATGAAATCTGAGTCGTGTCGCTTGCGCGCCGATTCTAAGCTTTCTGACCGTTGGATTCTGACCCAAATTTACCCTCGGATTAGGGAAGATGGCCCAGGCATGTCATAGTGCTTGTGGACCTGATCGAGTTTCGGTGACCGTTGAATTGAGATTGGTCCGACACGGCTGATCTGTAAATCCGATCGGTACAAAAACTCTGCTTAACCTAGATCCATGGTCAGTGAGCATAAGTCCGACCGCACGTGGAGAAAGGACCACCAGAAGTGTTCCGTTGGGTCGGAATAGTCCCGATTTGGTTATAACCTAAGTATACCTTGGCCCTGGGGCTATTTTCATCCATGTTAGGCCTATATAAAGACCTTAAAACCCTCACTCTCAATTCCACACGAATTTTCTAACCCTAGCTAAGAGAGAGAGAGGAAAAGAGAGAGAAATTGAGAGAGAAGTTGGTGAATCAACTTGAGATTCTTCCTTGTTATTTTGTGTTCCTAAACCCTCACTTTTGAATCGTTATTCCGGCGATTCTGAGTTCATTCTTGGGTAAGTCAATCAAACCCTAATCTATTTTAGAGCTTAGAATAGTCTAAGTGTTGATGTAACTCATTTCTATTCATGCCTTAGGTTTTCTAGTCGCCGTTGATGAAGACTTATCGTCTGAATCAGATCTGTGCGCTTTTTCTGGTTTAAGGTGCGGACTATATTCGTATAGGTTATGGTTTTCAAGGCTTTCAATATCAGTTAATGGTTTATTATTGTTGTGGGTGAAATTTCACATGTTAAATGCGATGTTTATCTTGCGTTCCAGATATATATGAGATATCTTGAGATTTGTGTATTCTATGTATAGATAGAAAGTATCGTATACATATGAAATATGAACATGTGTTTGCCATGATTAATTGTCATGTATTTGTGCTAGTTGTATGTGTGTCAACTCCTTGGCGAAAGGAATTGTCCAAATGTGTGTTATCACTAACATACGTCATGTATGTTGGAATATGTAGTCTAAGTGTTTGTAGAAATGTCTGAATGATCTAGTGTGTGAGATATTATCCTGTTTACGGGCGTTGAGAAGAGATTCTCACCTATCTTGTTGGTATGTATGATTCCCTACATGCAATTTACATTCTTTGTTGTTTAACTTTACGTACTACTTATGTGTAAATCCATGTTAAGTTGAAATTCATCAAATGCTCACATACTGTATGATTAGAATTGTTGCTCCATTACTGTTCTAAATTGTTAGTGTGAATATCTGATATAATTGAAGATGGTTGGACTATGAAATAGTCCAGGGAATTGGAAAGAAACCCTGAGTTCGTGGCCGAGGTTATTTTCGCCACGTAGGACGTGTTTGACGAACCCGAGTCATATTAGGGTTGTCGGCAGTGGTTTGACCACACGGAGTGTTTGTGCACTCTATGTCGTTCAACTCAACGTGCGCTCGTGCTAGTCGAGTTCGTCAAGTAACCCAATTGTCCCGGTAGATGTACACCATGTATGGACGCTATTGCTTGAATTTAGGGTACCAAACTTACCAATGTAATCCCGTTAACCATTGTACCTTGATCCGCTAAGACTCATGAGCCGGGCATGGTGGTATGGGACACCATGGTCGAGCTGTCAGCCTATGCTGGGGTGACGAGCCTCCCCGTAGTGACCAGTGAGCACACCAGACTCGTGAGCCGATTATGGTGGTATGGAACACTATATTCGTGCTGTTGGCCTACACTGATTGGTGACGAGCCCTTTGTAGTGACCTCGAGCATACTTTGATACTGCGTTGAGGCAACGAGCCTTAGGGTAGTAACTAAAGTATGATAGGCATGCATTGATTGGTAACGAGCCCTTTACAGCGACCTAGAACCATATAATCGTATGAGATTGTCTAGGACTGACGACCCTAGAATGGATCACCGTTTGAGAATAAATATGAGGAAGGTACCTTAGCTTCCCAATCCTGCTGGATGAAAAGGACTAATAACAATGTGGTAATGATGTTCATGTACCGCATTGCATGTGCGTTGGCGTCGTTGGCACTGCGGGAGGTTGTTATGCGTACCGTAAGATGATGACGCGACCCCTGAGGCAGAGCAAGAGTATGAGTATGACGAGGACGCGTTTTCTTTTATGCAGTTCTCAGGCGGGTTCATGTGAGTCGTGTCCTGATCTACGGGGATTCTGGGTTTTTCTTTGTAATAGATGATTTCATTTTGATACTTATTTTGAAACCAACACTTGTAATTATGACCTGGCAGAGCATATATATTACAGAGACTTGCACATGTACACATATATTTCTTTAAGTCTTCCACTTGCGTCTTTCACTTATCCCTGAATTATGTTTGCAGTATGGCTTAATCTATTCCATGTTTTATGTACTCATATAGACAACATACATCCATCATTAAATATGTTGCATAAGTGATGTTTTGAAACTCGGGAGCTGAGTTATGCTCGACCCCCGAATTTCACGGCGTTACAGAATCCCTTCCAATCATCACCCTAATCCCTTTATGACATCATGGACTTCAACCCATTTCAGTTATCTTCCTCATGTACTATCCTTCTTTTCACTCCTCTTTTTATTTTCATTGTCTCATGTTGATTATATTGCATATATCTTTTAAATTGCGGACAATGTAGATTTTTGAGATTAGGTTAACTAATTAGTATTTTCTGTGTTGAGCAAAAAAATGTGTCGAGGAAAAATCTTTGAAAGTTTTTAAATTTTCAGTTTCAAATTTTTTTTTAAGGTTAATATTCTATGTAACTGAATATATTTTAAGTGTTATGATAAGATATAAAATGAAATTTTTAAAAATTTAGAATTGTTAACTGAGTAAACTATTTGACAAGTTCTTCTAATGAATTGCTTAATAGAAAATTTAAATATCAATTGAGTCTAGCTCACAATTCACATTTAACTCATGTTCTATGAAGTGTACTCAAATTTCTGATTTTAGTATGATTATTACTTAAAAAGTGGTAGGAACTAAGTTTGGAGATCCTTATCTACCATAAGTATAAAAAGAAGAAAGAAAAAAAGCAACTAAAAAAAGTTAGATTGAAAAGGGATACCTATTCTATGTGTTTCAATGAAAAAAATCTATGAAAAAGAAAAGAAAGAATGAAAATAGTATGAAAGACATCGATGTAAAAATCGAAAAGATGGAAAATAAGTCAAAAGGAGATTGGTTCGGAATCAGTAACATGTGTTGATCTGTTCGCATTGAAGTAATGAACATGGCTAACATTATGAAACGAAAGTTAACTTCTATGGAATGTGAGTTAGGAAGCACCAAGCACACTAGCAACTTGATGTTTAGATGCATTCTATTGATTAGTTGATGTGATAGGACTTAGTTCAATTGTTTACTAATTATAGCAAGATCTAGATTATCAATGTGTCATTATTATATCTTGGGATTTTACTCATATACATTGGATTACACAGAATGTTGTTTTCAGAGAAAGTTTTAAAAATTTGAATGTTTGAAAGATGTTTCACACATGTTTTGCTCGAGACTAGCAAAATATTGGTGGGGGTGTGTTGAGTGTGAAATATTGTATATTTCTCCCTTGTTATACCTTGGTTTCGTAAACATGAAGGTGTTTAATTGATCTATTTATACATGTTTTCTCTTAAGAGGTGATTTTGAGAGCTTAAGGTGAAAAGGATGCTAAAAGTATAGATTTGATGCTCAAAGGATTACCAAAGTGAGGATTGGATCTTTGGAGGTCAAGATTGAAGATTTTAAAAGTCCAATATCCAAGGAAACCAAGTAAAGAAGGAAGAAAACTGAAGAATTCAAAGTACTGAAATCAATTGTTTGATACCATCGATAACACATTTGATGCCATTGAAGTGTTAGATGACATCGAAGGTAGTTCGATCCCATCGCAAAAATTAAAAAAAATCCAATTTCCTTACTGGACATATTTGGGACACCTTTGATTCCATCGAAGCCATGTTCGATGCTATCAAAAGAGTGTTCGATGACATCATGAATTTTCAGTTTTGGTCATTGGATAGTTTGGAGCATTCTTCGATTCCATCGAAGACGTGCTCAATGACATTGAAGCCAGTTCGATGCCATCGAAGGACGGGCAATGCCATTAAGGGATTACGCATATTCAAAAGTCAGTTGCTGGACAATTTCTAAATTCGAATTGAACTCTTTGATGGGACTTCGATGCCATCAAAGCTGCAATAACTGAGTATATTGATGTCGGTGAGAATCAAGCCTATTTAAAAGGATGTTTTAAGATTTTTTAAGGACGAATTAGGGTAGAAGGAGTAGATCAAGGAGTTATGGTGCTTCAAGGAGTTCTCCCTTGTAAGTGTTAGAATTCTAAGCATACATGTACTTATCAAATTTCATAGACAAAATATTGGTTGAATCTTCAACTCACTTCAGTCTGCTATAATACTTCAAGAAATGCGACTCGACATCTCAAGAAGAGAGGTTGGAAAGATTTTAAGTGATAGATCAAGTGTATGCCAACCGTTAGGTAAAATGACCCCAGGAAAAGACCATAGGATAGAGGATTTTGTAAGTGCTATGGTATCTTGCTCCTCTGATTATCAAATTTTGTAGTGTCAAAACCTCTTGGAATCTGTGTCTTGTGTAGCGCATTTACATATACAAGACAATGCATCTCATGTACAAGGACAAAGGTCTTTAATTCAAGAATGTCAAATGCAAGATTACATGTTCATGTTCAAGTACAACATCAACTGTGAATTCAATCTTTCAAGCTTCAATAGTTCAAGTGTAATGACCTGAAAAATTTCGTGCTAAGACCCGAGTACTACCTCTATTTTCCTTAGAAGCTATTTGTGGGTTAATTAGCGTTAAACTCAATTGCTTGTGAAATCAGCATCAATCACCTTAAATTTGATCTGCATGACTCAAAACTTGTAAAATCGTTAACGCTATGTTACTCTGAAATCTGGGATTCAACGCTAAATCCAGCTGCTCTTGGAAATTTTTGGAAGTTTTGGATCGGACCTGGACCGCACGTCGAAAGTCCGATAGCGATGATCTTAGACAATTATGGTCACCATGTTGGACTTGACTATCACCTTAAAAATCAAGTCCAGATGATGTCTTGGGTTGATTTGATTGAGTCCGGAGTGAAGAGTGTGAGAACGGTGAGAAATTAAATATGATTTTATGAAATCTGAGTCGTGTCACTTACGCGACGATTTTAAGCAATCTGACCGTTGGATTCTGACCCAATTTCACCCTCCGATCAGGGAAGATGGCCCAGGCATGTCATAGTGCTTGTGGACCTGATCGAGTTTCGGTGACCATTGAATTGAGTGTGGTCCGCCACGGCTGATCTGTAAATTCGATCGGTACAAAAACTCAGTCTGACCTAGATCCATGGTCAGTGAGCTTAAGTCCGACCGCACGTGGAAAAAGGACCTTCGAAAGTGTTCCATTGGATCGAGAGAGGCCTGTTTTGGTTATAACCTATTTTCATCAACGTTAGGCCTATATAAAGACCTTAAAACCCTCATTCTCTTTTCCATACGAATTTCCTAACCCTAGCTAAGAAAGAGAGAGGAAAAGAGAGAGAAAGTGAGAGAGAAGTTGGTGAATCATTGAAGATTCTTTCCTATTACTCTACATCCTTAAACCATCACTTTTGAATCGTTATTCCGGTGATTCTAAGTTCCTTCTTGGGTAAGTTAACCTAACCCTAATCTGTTTTAGAGCTTAGAATAGTATATATGTTGATGCAGCTCATTTTTATTCTTGCCTTAGGTCATCTAGTCACCGTTGACGAAGACATATCGTCTGAATCAGTTCGGTGTACTTTTTCTGGTTTAAGGTGCGGACTATATTCGTATATGTTATGGTTTTCAAGGCTTTCAATGTCAGTTAATGGTTTATTCTTGTTGTGGGTGCAATTTCACATGCTAAATGTTATGTTTATATTGTATTCCTGATCTATATGCCTTGTGTAGAGATTTGTGTATTCTATGTATATGTAGAAAGTACCGTATGCGAATAAAATAAGAACATGTGTTTGCCATGATTATTTGTTGTATATTTGTGCTAGATGTATGTGTGTCAACTCCTTGGCAAAAGGAATTGTCCAAATGCGTGTATTCCAACACACGTCATGTATGTTGACCTATGTAGTCTAAGTGTTTGTAGAAATGTCTTAATGGTCTAAAGTGTAATTTATTATCCTAATTGCGGGCGTTGAGGAGCGATTCTCAACTCTCCTATTGGTGTGTATGATTTCCTATGTAAGTCACATTCTTTGTTGTTTAACTTCCAATATCACTTATGTGTAAATCCATGTTAAGTTGATATTCTTCAAATGCTCACATGCTACATGATGTGAATTGTTGTTCCATTACTATTCTAAATTGTTGATATGAATATTTGTCATAATGGAATGTGTTTGGGACTATGGAATAGTCCAGGAAATCGATAATCGGCCTTGAGTTCGTGGTTGAGGTTGCTTTCGCCACGAAGGACGTGATTTGATGAACCCGAGTCGTATTAGAGTTGTCGGCAGTGGGTTGGCAACACGGAGTGTTTGCGCACTCTATGTCATTCAACCCAACGTGCGCTCGTGCTAGTCGAGTTCGTCTAGTAACTCGATTGTCCAATGTATGTTAACCATGTATGGACGCTATTGTTTGAATCTAGGGTACCAAACTTACCGATGAAATCCTGTTAACCATGGTATCTTGATCCGCTAAGACTCATGAGCCGGACATGGTGGTATGGGACACCGTGGTCGAGCTGTCGGCCTACGCTGGGGTGACGAGCCTCCCCGTAGTGACCAGTGAGCAACCAAACTCGTGAGCCGATTATGGTGGTATGGGACACTATATTCGTGTTGTTGGCCTACATTGATTGGTGACGAGCCCTTTGTAGTGACCTCGATCATACCTGAATACCGCATTGAGGTGACGAGCCTTATTGTAGTAACGAAGGTAAGATAGGCATGCATTGATTGGTGACGAGCCCTTTGCAGCGACCTAAAACCATATGATTATATAAGATGATCTAGGACTGACGACCCTAGAATGGATCACTGTGTGGAAATTGATAAGATGAAGGTACCTTAGCTTCCTAATCCGACTATATGAAAAGGACTAATAACAACTTGGTAATCATGTTCATGCACCGCATTGCATGTGCCTGGACGAGGTGGAGCACTTGAGGATGGTTGTCATGCGTAACGTAAGATGAAGACGCTGAGGGTGTACAGGCGAGGGCATGCATCATTCTACATACATCCTTGCAGTAACAAGAGTAATTAGGACATGTTTGATTATTCTACTTTATCATTACTGCTTGATTGAATTGATAACATGTTAACCTTTGCTTTATTGTTCCACTGAGTTGATCACTCACTCCCACGTTCTGGGATGATGTTTAAACACCAACCAGACTCTGTCTTAGATGCAGATGTTGATGCGACCCCTGAGGCAGAGCAGGAGTTCTGGGATGATGTTCCGCATTTTCATTTATACAGTTCTCAGGAGGGTTCTTTTGAGCCATGTCCTGATGCGCGGGAATTCTGGATTTTCTTTTGGGAATAGATAATGTCATTTAATGCTTGTATTAATTAAATATAAACACTTGTAGTATGACCTGGTATGTATACGTATTTCAGGGACTTACACATGTGCACTTATGTTTCTTTAAGTCTTCCGCTTGCATCTTTCACTTATCCCTAAATTATGTTTGCAGTTTGGCTTAATCTATTCCATGTTTTATGTACTCTTACAGACAACATACATCCATCATTAAATATGTTGTATAAGTGATGTTTTGAAACTCGGGAGCTGAGTTTTGCTCGACCCCCGAATTTCAGGGCGTTACATCAAGTTTTCAAAGCTTTATCCAAGTCAAGACAAAGTTCCTATACTTTGAATCTTAAGCTTAAGCTTCAATGTTAGTCAAATTCAAGCTTCAGAAGTCTCAAGTTCAAGCTTCATCATATGACAAGATATCAAGCTTCATGAACTTCAAAGATCAACTATCAACTGAAGCAAAAGAAGATTCAATGTTCATACATCATGTATAAGGTATGAATGACCCTAGATTGACCATAGGATAAGTTATTTTGAATACATAATTTAAATTGAGTCATTTTATAAGTGCATAGTCTGTTTCTCGACTAGTCTTGAACTAAGTTCGACTAGTCCTAGCACTAGTTCGACTAGCTAGGAATTCCTTGACTGGTCCTAAGTTTGTTACTTATTTTTGAAATTTTTTATTAAAGCCTCGACCAGTCTTGGAGACTGCTCGACCGGTCATATGAATAGTGCTCGACCTATGCTCGACCAGTCCTACAAGCTCGACTCAAAGTCTAGCAACTAAATTAGGTTCCATGTGACCAGTCGTGGACAGGAATCGACCAGTCATGGAGGCTACTCAACCGGTTGAGCAGGTCCTTCGACCAGTCGTAAAATGGCCTTTTCTTATTGTGCCTAAATTTTCAAAAGTTTGTTGATCCTACGTCCAGTCGTGTTGACCTTAGGACCAGTCGAGAGTGCGATTGTTGCACTTATAAATAGAGCACGAATTTCAGATTTTGGTATCTAATTCAAGAAAAATCAATACAACACTCTGAGAGATAAGTTAGTGATATTCTTAAGCTATTTAGTGCTCATTTTATGTTCTCTTTAATTAGCTTTCTTTACATTTGATTTTATATTCTACATTCCAATTTTATTTAAAAGAGGGATTGAAGTATTCCCATTTCTTGGAATCAAAATCAAATTAAGCTAGCCCACGGTGATTTAATTTAAAATTAATTTAGAACTTAAAACCATTTCACAAGTGAGTGTGAACATTGAACTTCTACTCCGAATTGGTTCTTCCGGGCTGCATCAAAAGGAGAATATCCAGATAAGTATTTTACAGTTTTGTAAATTCATTCTTTTAGTTTCATTAAGAGTGTGCCAGAAAATTCTTATTGGTTTGGTTTGTCTGAGGTGATCCGAAAAACTCAGAGTGTGGGGTTTTTGAATTGTGTAAGCCCACTTGAAAGACACAATTGTGAGGGTTTTAGGTGAACCTTAAAAAACCTATTTCATAGTGAAACGCTAATATCCACTGTGTGAGGATAATAGGAGTGGAGTAGTTATGTGGCTATTTTTCTAAACAGTTGGTGTACACACAAGCAGACCACAATAATTTCTGGTCTTATGGTGATTGATTGAATATATCATTTTGTGGATGTTGTAATTTCTTTTATGCAAGTGTGAGAATGTTGTAATAGCTTAGTTATTTCCTTTGCTATTTATTTCTTTATTCCTTTGTATCAGTTTGAGATTTTGATACACAGACCGTTCTAGGAATCAGGTTTGTAAGTGTCATAGTTTATAGCCCTTTGTGTTGTCAAATTTGTGGTGCCAAAGACACTGCTATGAAGCTTGCATCTGTGAAGAACAATGCTCTACTCAAGATCAACTTACGTTGACAAGCACTGTTCACAAGTCAAGAATCTCAAGAATCTTTCAAGTTCAACCTCAAGATCTCAAGAAGCTTTCAAGTTCAATCTTAAGATCTCAAAAAGCTCTCAAGTTTAAATGACATCAATACTTCAAGCTCAATTACTTTCAAAGATCACTCGTCTCTAAAGTTTCAATGTCCTTACTTCACTATTGAGGTATGACTGACCTTAGGTTGACCTTTAGAGTAGGCCATTTTGGATACATAATTCATATGTTTTATATAAGTGAGTTTGATCTGTTCTAAGACTAGTCCTGGACTTTGTTCGACTAGTCCTAGCACTGCTTCGACCTGTCTAAACATTTCCTGGATTAGTCGTAAGTTTATTACAAAAATCAGAAATTTTCTATTAGGCTTCGACTAGTCCTGAGGACTATTCAACCAGTCGTATGAACAGTGTCGACTACATCTTCGACCAGTCGTAGACCTACGACTCAAAGAACAGTGTTGAAATTCAGCCACCTATGACCAGTCGAAGGGATCCTACTAGTCGAAGGAAACCTACGACCAGTCGTGAAATTGCCAAATCTTATTGCACCCAAATTTTCAAATATTTATTGGTTCTACGACCAGTCGTAGAGGTCCTTAGACCAGTCGAAGGTGTGATTTTCTCACCTATAAATAGAGCACGAATCTCAGAATAAAATAAGAACTTCAAGCTAAATTAATTTGGCCTTCTGAGAGATAAGTCGGTGCTCCATATAAGCTAAGTGTGCATATTTAATATTCTTTTTCTTTAGATTTCTTAATTGTTTTTGTTTCTTGTATTCCAATCTAATCTGAAAAGAGGAATTGTTGTTTTCCTTTTTCTGGAATCAAAATCAATTTGAGTTAGCCCTTTTGTTTTAATTTAAAATCTATTAGAACCTAGAACCATTATAAAGTGAGTATTGGATAATGAACTTTGACATTCAAATCTCTACTCTGACTTGGTTCTTCTGGGCTGCTACAACGAAGGAGAAAATCAGGTATTTTACAATTTGTGTAATTTACATTGTTTGGTTTTATTTGAGGTTAAGCCAGAAAAATCTCAAAGTTGTTGGTTATCTGAGGAGAGCCAGAAAACTCAGAAGTGAGGGTTTTTTGAATTGTGTAAGCCCTTTGAGAAAGGCACAATTGTGAAGGTTTTGGGTGAACCTGTGAAAACCTATTTGATAGTAAACACTAATATCCCCCATGTGAGGATATTAGGAGTGAAGTAGCATTCTGTGTGGCTGTTGTTTAATAGTTGGTGAACACACAGGCGAAGCACTATAATTCTTTGTGTTGTGGAGTGTGATTTATATTACCTATCTTTTATCATTCAAAATTGTGGAATGTATGTGTGACTGTGAATGTTGTAAATTTTACATTTCAAGCACAGTGGGGATTGTTGTAATAATTTAGATTTACATTTCAGTATTATATTTTTGCTATCTCTTTATTACTTTGAGCTTCAGTTTCTCTATTTATCCTAGTAAGGTTGCCTTGCCATTTTTATGGTGCATGGTTGTCCTTAGAACAATCAATATTTTGAGCTAGCATTGCAGTGTGAATTGATTTATTTATTCAGTTCTATCTTTCTATATTTTCGCTGTATTTATCTTAAAATTTGGCATAGTCCTATTCACCCCCCCTCTAAGACATATAGCTTGGCCATTTCAAGTGGTATCAAAGCCTAATAGCTCGCTTTTATTTCTTTTTATTTGGATTTAATTCCTGAGGTAACGATCTCAGCTATATAAAAGATGTCAAATTTTGATTGCCTATCAGTCACTAGGCCTCCACCCTTTGATGGCTCCAACTATGCCTATTGGAAAGTCAGGATGAGGATCTTCCTCAAATCCATGGATGAAAGTGTGTGGCTATCCACAATGAATGAATGGACCCTCCTACCACTGAAGTAACCGTGATTGATGATTCAAAATCTATGAAAATTACACCGTATTTCTCTTGGACCACACTTCAGAAAACTGAGAGTAGTACAAATGCTAAAGCACTAAATGTAATTACTTGTGCACTATCACTGGATGAATTCAAAAGAATTATATCTTGTGATTCTACAAAACATGCTTGGGATATATTGGAAATAACACACGAGGGTACTTCAATTGTCAAGAAATCTAAGATACAAATCCTCACAACTAAATTTGAGGAAATACGTATGGAAGAAAATGAAATGTTCATGGACTTCTATACCAGATTAAATGACATTGTAAACTCTATGTGGGGTCTAAGCGATAAAATTCCTGAAAGCAAGATATGTGCTAAAATACTACGCTCACTTCCTGAACGGTTCAATTCTAAAGTAACCACAATTCAGGAACTTCGTGATACGGACAATATGAGGGTTGAGAAATTAGTTGGCTCATTATAGACTTATGAGTTAACCTTTATAGCTCCAAAAGGTAAATCTATTACTTTAAAAACTTCTAAAAATGGTTCATGAAAATGATTTAAACTCTGATTTAGAAAACTCTGAGGATGATATGGCTCTTTTGGCAAAGAGATTTTATAACATTTTTAAAAGTAAAAAGAGGGTTGATTTTCAAAAAGCATTTGATAAAAAGAAACCTAAACCTAAAACTAGAAAATCATTAAAAGATAGTCAATGTTACATGAGTATGGGTATTTGGCTAACAAATGTCCTAATAAGGGCAAGTCAAAAAAGAAAAGTATGATGGCTACTTGGGATGAGTTCTCTGATTCTGCAGTCTCTTCTGAATAAGAAGATTTTGAAATTGGGTCAGGGTGTGATGTTAAGGCCCTTATGACTCTAGTTAAATTCACTTTTTTAGATAATGATGACTCGACTAATGAAGAAAATCTGAATAGTAAATATGAAAATGAAGATGATCTTTAAGATGCTTACAATGCCCTACACAAGGAAAGTTGTAAAATTATTGTGAAATTGAAACTTCAAAAATAGAAATTTTCTAAACTCAAAGAAATTTATGAATCTCTTGTTTTAGAAAAGTCCCATATTTAAGACTGTTTTGAAAAGATAAAATGCAATTTAGATTTTAAAACCTCCCAGTTTGAAAATCTTAAATTTAAAAACGAACAACTAAAACATGAAGTCTCTTCTCTCTTGAGTTTAAAGGAAATCTGGAAATATGCCCAAGGTGATCCTAAATTAGAAAAACTCTTATCTGGATCGAGAAAAATGTGGCGATCGATCCAGTCTGGGCTATGACAAGAGTGTTCCTCCTAAACCGAAGAATACTTCTCCCACGTTTGTAAAGGGAGAGATCTTAAACTCAAAAGGGAAAGATCAAATGTTTTCTAAAAACTTTAAATCACTTTAAATCTTTTCAAAAACCTAAAAGACATATCAACTATAAAAAGTAAAACCAAAGTCCTTTGGCAGAAAAGATAGTTGATTTACTTAAGGAGCTTCTAAAGTCTAACTCACTAGGTCATACTTATAACTCTTACAATCGAAAGAAGACCTGCTATCCTCCTAAACCCAAAATGGTTATGAAATGGGTTCCAAAGGTCACTTGCTTGGTTGCCCACACCACTTTCAAAGCAACAAGCCATTCTAAGTGGTACTTAGATAGTGGATGCTCCAGGCATATGACAGGCGACAAGGCTTTATTCACAGATCTCAAAGACATGACTGACGGTTCAGTCACATTTGGAGATGGCAGTAACTGCAAGATTATGAGCCAGGGTACGGTTCAACTCTATAATCTTCCTTTGATTAAAAATGTGTTGTTTGTTGAAGGACTGAAACATGATCTTCTAAGCATATCTCACATTTGTGATAATAACCATAGTGTATGGTTTTCTAATCAAAGCTGTGAGATTCTAAACAACAAGGGTTCAGTAATACTAACTGGACGTAGAATGTCTGAAAACTGCTATATTGTTAGCGAATCCAGCTCATCTAATCAATCAAGTTACATGGTCCAAACAGACGAGACTAATTTGTGGCACAAACGTCTTGGACATGTACACTACCGAAATTTACATAGATTGAGAAAATGAGAACTTATAAGAGGTCTACCCAAACTACAAAAATTAGATAAAATATGTGGTGAATGCAAGATTGGCAAACAAATAAGGAACTCATATAAAAAGGTGAATTTCAATACCACATCAACACCACTCGAGCTTCTCCATATGGATCTAGTAGGACCTACCAGGACAAAAAGTTGAGGTGGCAAAAGATATATTTTGGTAATAATAGATGACTTTACTAGATATACATGGGTTGTTTTCTTAAGGGACAAATCAGAAACCCTTGAAGAAGTAAAAAAGGTTCTCAAAAGGATTCAAACTGAATAAGGTTCTCAAGTCAGGAAGATTCGTAGTGATCATGGATCTGAATTTGAGAATAGCGGTTTTGAGAAGTTCTGTACCGACCAGCGAATATTACATGAATTCTCAGCGCCCAAAACTCCACAACAAAATGGTATAGTTGAAAGGAAAAATAGAGTGCTTCAAGAAATGGCTAATGTCATGTTGAATAGTATGAAGCTCTCTAAGAATCTTTGGGCTAAAGCAGTCAATATAGCTTACTATATTATTAACCGGGTTTACACTAGTAAAGGTAATAATAAAACGGCTTACGAAATGTGGTTCGATAAAAAGCCTACTGTCAAATACTTTTAAGTTTTTGGCAGCAAGTGCTATATTTTACGAGCTCGTGAACATCTGGGAAAGTTTGATATGAAGAGTGATGAAGAGATCTTTTTAGGATACTCTTTAAACAGTCGAGCTTATAGGGTTCTGAACAAAAGGACCGGTGTGATTCAAGAATCCATCAATGTGGTTATTGATGATCACTTAAACACACTAGTCTCAAATTTAGATAATGATGAAGTACTAGTAATTGATAAATCTGATATTTCATCTAATCAGACTGATTCTGAACTGAGGACTGTTAAAGATCATCCAACCACAGATTCTTAGAAACCCTCTCACTGGTATTCGTACCCGTAGACAACTTGAGGATATATGCAATTACGTATGTTTTACATCCCAGATAGAACCATCTAACGTAAAAGAAGCTCTTGCTGATTAAAAATGGATTGTTGCGATGCAAGAAGAACTTAACCAATTTGTGAGAAATGATGTTTGGTATCTCGTACCTAGACATAAAGATAAACACATCATTGGAACCAAATAAATTTTTAAAAAAAAGTCTGACGAACTTGGCAATATAATTAGAAACAAGGCTAGACTAGTGGTACAAGGTTACACTCAAATTGAAGGTATTGACTATGATGAAACCTTTGCACCAGTAGCACGTCTTGAATCAATCAGACTCTTTATATCCATTGCGTGTTTTAGAAAGTTTAAGACCTACCAAATGGATGTGAAAAGTGCATTTTTAAATGGCGATCTGCATGGGGAAGTTTATGTTGAACAACCAATGGGTTTTGAAGACCCTAAAAATGCTGACCATGTGTATCATCTTAAAAAGGCACTTTATAGTTTAAAACAAGCTCTTAGGGCATGGTACGAGAAACTAACAAAGTTTCTATTAAGCCATAATTTTCAAATGGGATGTGTTGATAAAACTCTGTTTATTAAAAAACTTAAGGATCACATCTTATTAGTATAAATTTATGTTGATGATATCATTTATGGATCTACCTGTACTGACATGACTATTGAGTTTGTAGATTTAATGAAATCTCAGTTTGAAATGAGCTTGGTTGGGGAATTGAATTATTTCCTCGAGTTGCAAGTAAAACAAAAACCAGATGGAATGTTCATTTCTCAATTTCGGTCTCTGGTATCCTCATGAGACTAGTGTTCAATTAGCTGGGTACTCGGATGCTGACTGGGCTGGTAATCTTAATGATCGAAAATCAACCAGTGGTGGTTGTTTTTATATCGAAAACTATTTAGTTTCTTGGTTTAGTAAGAAACAAAGTTCTATATCACTTTCAACAGCTGAAGCTGAATATATCGTAGCTGGTAATGCGTGTACACAGCTTCTTTGGATGAAACGTATGCTTAGTGATTATGGAATTAAACAAGATTTTATGTTATTATATTGTGATAATTTCAGTGCCATAAATATTCTAAAAAATCTAATTCAGCATTCTTGTACTAAGCACATTGATATTAGATTTCATTATATTCGGGAATTAGTTGAAGAAAAGGTTATATCTTTGGAATATATCCCTACTGAGAATCAACGTGCTGATATTTTCACTAAACCGCTCGACAAAAGCAGGTTTAACAAAATGAAATTTGATCTTGGCATGTGCATTTTAAAATGATTAACTATGCCTATTTGTATCATATTGTATATATTTGCTAGTTTAGTTTTCAAATCTTGAAAAATATGCAAAAATCAGATTTTTTGGCCTGTACTCGATCAGTTATGAGTATCCACGACTAGTCATGCTACAACCGGTCGTGTATATCCATGACCAGTCGTGAATCGCGTGGATTCACTTAAATTTTGGGGGAAATCATCTTCTTCTTCATTTCAACTTCACTCTCTAAAGAGCCGACACACGACTAGTCGAACCCATCTTCCAAAATCTTCAAGGTTAGTACTCCATTTGCATTTTGCTTGTAGATTTGTGTCTAGATTACTTCTGTTTCTCTCTTGGAGTTATCTATTTCGAATTTAGTTGAGATTTGGGGTTTTTTCTTTTGAAAAATCTGATTTGAGAAAACCTTTTTCTCAATCCTTTGCAACTCTTTATATTCTTGAAATTCTTGTTGCATATGGCTTCTAGAGGAAGAAAATCAATGTCCCATTGTCCGTCTTCTTCTTTCAAATCGGCCCCTATTACTAAGCGTCATCTTAGGGCTCATGAGGACGTTCCATCTTATGTTCGGGACATCAGATTACGTAATGTTATTGTTGAGCATCCAGTTGATATTAATCATGTTGCTCCTTTTGATATTTTTCTTATGCTCCAATTTGTAGGTTGGAATAACTTATTGCTTTGGGGTGGGCCAGCATACCGGTCCATTGCCTAATCCATGTTTGCATGCATACGTGCTTTCTCATTGGAAAATTTAACTTTTTCTATCTCCACAAGAGAAGGGTCATTTGAAGTTAATCGTCATTTGATTTCAGCCCTTATGAATATTCCAGTAAATGATGAGGGTATTCCCATCCATACTTTATCTGATAAACCCTCTGTCGCTGAAAAACGTATGCTGACTAAGGACTTATGCAATTTGGATGTACAATGGACGCATAAAGGGAATGCGCTTCCCTCAAGGTATTTGTTACCCAAATACATAGTTCTTCATAACATCTTTGTGTCTAATTTGTATCCTCGGTTGGGTAATAAATCTGAATTGATGTCCTTCATGGTTCGTATTCTTCATTCTATTATCAGAGGTGTTAACATTTGTTTACCATCCTTGATTTGTCACTTCATCATTCAGTTTCGACTCCATCCTGGTCACAGTGACATTCCTTTTGGATATTTGATGACTGTGTTGGCTACACATATGTCAGTCGATATGCCAGTTGGAGAGGCTCCTATTCATCATCTGATATTTAATAATTCCAATATCAATGAGATGAAGCTGGATTTCCTTCCTAGCCAAGGTGATGGTGTTGGCAGTGCTGAAGCTAAACATGAGGAAGAAGCTGGTGTTCTTCCTTTTGATGATATTTACATGGATGATACTTTTGAAGAACTTGATTCTGATTTTGGAAATGATCCAGATTATGAGCCTTCTCCATTTGATGCACGTCTGAGTGCATTGGAAGATAAAGTTGAGAATCTAAATGTTAAGATGGAAAACATGTCTGTTACCCATGATTTACAGTTCAAATATATGCGCAAATATCTTAGGCGCTTGAATAAAGGCATGCATCAACTTGATCCTTCCATTCTTGCTCCTTCATCTGGGTCAGATTAGTATTTTTAAAATTACTGGTCTGTAATAACTTTATTACTCCTAACTAGTTTTGAGTTTGTCACTCTCTTTAACTTAGCTCAGTCTATGAATTATGTGTTGCTTATGCTATATTCTCATATCTTGACTAGTTACCTCTCATATTTCTCATTGATTATTTCTCCTCAGCCATTTGTTCTGTGCTTCCTTTGTCCTATTGTGACAAAAAGGGGGAGTATGGATATGTATGTGGATATGGATGTTGTCATAAGGAGGGAGTAGCATTGTATTGTATGGTGTTTTATGAGTATGTTACTCAGGGGGAGTATGTGCAGAGGTGTGAGCAGAGGTGTGTAGTGGTGGACTGAATATTGATTTACAAGTCTGCAGAATGCCGGTTAATAACAACTAGTGCATGATTCTTTAATCAGATATTCTGTGTTATGTAACATATCTTGAAAGTGTGTTTTGTAACTAATTTGACAAAGGGGGAGATTGTAAGTGCCATAGTTTATAGCCCTTTGTGTTGTTAAATTTGTGGTGCCAAAGACACTGCTATGAAGCTTGCATCTGTGAAGAACAATGCTCTACTCAAGATCAACTTAGGTTGACAAGCACTGTTCACAAGTCAAGAATCTCAAGAAGCTTTCAAGTTCAACCTCAAGATCTCAAGAAGCTTTCAAGTTCAATCTTAAGATCTCAAAAAGCTCTCAAGTTTAAATGACATCAAGACTTCAAGCTCCATTACTTTCAAAGGTCACTCGTCTCTAAAGTTTCAATGTCCTTACTTCACTATTGAGGTATGACTGACCTTAGGTTGACCTTTAGAGTGGGCCATTTTGGATACATAATTCATATGTTTTATATAAGTGAGTTTGGTTTTTTCTAAGACTAGTCCTGGACTTTGTTCGACTAGTCCTAGCACTGCTTCGACCTGTCTAAACATTTCCTGGATCAGTCATAAGTTTGTTATAAAAATTAAAAATTTTCTGTTAGGCTTCGACTAGTCCTGGTGACTGTTCGACCAGTCGTAGAAACAGTGTCGACTGCATCTTCGATCAGTCGTAGACCTAGGACTCAAAGAACAACGTTGAAATTCGACCACCTACGACCAGTCGAAGGAGACCCACGACTAGTCGAAGGAAACCTACAACCAGTCGTGAAACTGCTAAATCTTACCGCGCCCGAATTTTCAAATATCTGTTGGTTTTACGACCAGTCGTAGAGGTCCTTAGACCAGTCGAAGGTGTGATTTGCTCACTTATAAATAGAGCACGAATCTCAGAATAAAATAAGAACTTCAAGCTAAATTAATTCAACCTTCTGAGAGATAAGTCGGTGCTCCATATAAGCTAAGTGTGCATATTTAATATTCTCTTTCTTTAGCTTTCTTAATTGATTTTGTTTCTTGTATTCCAATCTAATCTGAAAAGAGGAATTGTTGTTTTCCTTTTTCTGGAATCAAAATCAATTAGAGCTAGCCCTTTTGTTTTAATTTAAAATCTATTAGAACCCAGAACCATTATAAAGTGAGTATTGGACATTGAACTTTGACATTCAAATCTCTACTCCGACTTGGTTCTTCTGGGCTACTACAACGAAGGAGAAAATCAGGTATTTTACAATTTGTGTAATTTACATTGTTTGGTTTTATTTGAGGTTAAGCCAGAAAAATCTCAAAGTTGTTGGTTATCTGAGGAGAGCCAGAAAACTCAGAAGTGAGGGTTTTTTGAATTGTGTATGCCCTTTGAAAAAGAGACAGTTGTGAAGGTTTTGGGTGAACCTGTGAAAACCTATTTGATAGTGAACGCTAATATCCCCCGTGTGAGGATATTAGGAGTGGAGTAGCATTCTGTGTGGCTGTTGTTTAACAGTTGGTGAACACATAGGCGAACCACTATAATTCTTTGTGTTGTGGATGTGTGATTTATATTACCTATCTTTTATCATTCAGAATTGTGGAATGTATGTGTGGATGTGAATGTTGTAAATTTTACATTTCAAGCACAGTGGGGAATGTTGTAATAATTTAGATTTACATTTCAGCATTATATTTTTGCTATCTCTTTATTACTTTGAGCTTCAGTTTCTCTATTTGTTCTAGTAAGGCTACCCTGCCATTTTTATGGTGCATGGTTGTCCTTAGAACAATCAATATTTTGAGCTAGCATTCAGCAGTGTGAATTGATTTATTTATTCAGTTCTATCTTTCTATATTTCCGCTGTATTTATCTTAAAATTTGGCATAGTCCTATTCACCCCCCCCCCCCCCCTTTAGGACATATAGCTTGGCCATTTCAAGGTTGTCCTCCCATAAACCTTTGGTTTTTGGTGCAAGGTTGTCCTTAGAACAACATCTGTATCAACCTCTCAATACTTATACACTTGAGGTTGTTTTACATTTCTACATTGTGAGATTGTCTAATTGCTATCTTTGTTTATATTTGATTAAATTCTGCAGTTTATTTTTAACTTGGCATAGTCCTATTGCCCCCCCCCTCTCTAGGACTCATAGCACGACCTTTTCAAGTGGTATCAGAGCCTAATAGCTCATTTTAATTATTATTTCTTTTGGATTAATTCCCTGAGCTAATCGATCTGAGCTTTGTAAGATGCAAATTTTGATAGCCTTTCAGTCACTAGGCCTCCACCATTTGATGGCTCCAACTATGCCTATTGGAAAGCCAGAATGAGAATTTTCTTAAAATCCATGGATGAGAGCGTGTGGCGAGCCACAGTGACTAATTGGACCCATCCTACCACTGAAGTAACTGGTACCGATGGATCCAAAACTATGAAGGTCACACCTTATTTTTCTTGGACCACTCTTCAAAAAAGTGAGAGTAGTGTCAATGCAAAGGCTCTGAATGCAATTACTTGCGCACTATCACCGGATGAATTCAAAAGATATATATCTTGGGATATTTTAGAAATGACACATGAGGGAACAACAATTGTCAAGAAATCTAAAGTCTAAATCCTCATAACCAAATTTGAGGAAATACGTATGGAAGAAAGTGAAACTTTCATGGACTTCTATACAAGATTAAATGACATTGTTAACTCTATGTGGGGTCTTGGTGATAGAATCCCAGAAAGCAAAGTCTGTGCAAAGATACTATGCTCACTACCTGAACGGTTCAATACAAAGGTGACGGTGATCCAGGAACTTCATGATACAGATAATATGAGGGTAGAGGAATTAATTGGTTAATTACAAACCTATGAGTTAAACTTTAAAGCTCCTAAAGGTAAATCTATCGCTCTTAAATCTTCTAAATGTATTTTTCAAGAAAATAGTAGTAATTCTGATTTAGAAAATTTTGAAGATGATATGGCCCTTTTAGCTAAAAAGTTTTATAAGATTTTCAAAAGTAAAAAGAGGGTTGATTTGGAAAAATCTAATGAAAAGAAAAGATCTAAATTTAAAACCTCAAAATCTTTAAAAGACAGTCAATGTTACAACTGTCATGAATATGGGCATTTAGAGAATAAGTATCCTAAAAAGGACAAACCTAAAAAGAAAGGTTTGTTGGCTACTTGGGATGAATCTTCCAGCTCTGAAGCCTCTTCTGAATTAGAAGATTCTGAAACCGAGTTGGGTAATGAAGTCAAAGCCTTTATGACTCTATCCAAGTTCACTTTTTCAGATCATGATGATTCAACTAGTGAAGAAAATTTGTATAGTGATCATGAAAATGAAGAAAATCTTCAGGATGCTTATAATGCCCTATACAAGGAAAGTTGTAAAATTGCTGTAAAACTAAAACTTCAGAAAGAAAAATTTTCAAAACTTAAAGAAAATTTTGATAATCTTGTTTTAGAAAAATCTCACATTTCAGATAGTTTTGAAAAAACTAAGTATGACTTAGATTTCAAAACTTCCCAAGTTAAAAGCTTAAAATCTGAAAATGAAAAACTAAAACTTAAAGTCTCTTCACTTTTGAGTTTTAAAAGACACTTGGAGGTATGCCCAAGGTGATCCTAAGTTAAAAAAATTCTTATCCGGATCCAGAAAATGTCGCGATCGATTTGGTTTGGGGTACGATAAAAGTATTCCTCCCAAACATAAGAATACCCATCCTAAGTTTGTGAAAGGAGAATCTTCAAACTCAAAAGGGAAAAGTCTAAATCAAAATCATCATAAAAATGTTAAAACTTTTTAATCCTTAAAACCTAAAAGCAACCATATCAACTATAAAAATCAGAATCATAATCCTTTAGCTGAGAAAATTGTTGATTTACTTAAGGAGCTCTTAAAATCTAACTCAATGGGTCGGTCTTATAACAACTACAAACATAAGAAGACCAACTATACTCCTAAACCCAAGATTGTAATGAAATGGGTTCCTAAGGTTACTTGCTTGGTTGCCCACACCACTTTCAAAGATTCAAGCCATTCAAAGTGGTACCTAGACAGTGGTTGCTACAGACATATGACAGGCGACAAGGGTCTGCTCACCAATCTTAAAGACATGACTAATGGTTCAGTCACATTCGGTGATGGTAGCAACTGTAGGATTGTTGGGCAAGGTATGATCCAACTTTTTAACCTCCCTTTATTTGAGAATGTTTTATATGTAGAAGGGTTAAAACACAACTTATTAAGCATCTCTCAAATATGCGATAATAATCATAACATAAAATTTACTAACCTAGGGTGTGAAATTTTAAATAAAAATGGTTCTGTAATATTAACTGGTCACAGAACTTCTGAAAACTGCTACATTGTAAGTGATTCAAGATCATCTAATCTAACATGCTACATGGTCCATACCGATGAGACCGAGTTATGGCATAAACCCCTTGGACATTTACACTACCGTAACTTGTATAGATTGAGCAAAAGAGAGTTGATAAGATGTCTACCTAAACTACAGAAAGTAGAAAAAATATGTGGTGAATGTTAGCTTGGCAAACAAACTAGGAGTACTCACAAAAAGGTGGACTCCAGTGCCACATCTAAACTGCTCGAACTCCTTCATATGGATTTTATTGGACCAACTAGAACGGAGAGTTGAGGTGGCAAGAAGTACATTCTAGTAATCGTTGATGACTTTACCAAATATACATGGGTAGTCTTCTTAAGAGACAAATAAGAAACTCTCAATGAAGTAAAAAAGGGTACTTAGATGTATTCAAACTGAAAAAGAGTCTTAAGTCTGTAAGATCCATAACAATCATGGATCAGAATTTGAGAATAGCGGTTTTGAGAAGTTTTGCAGTGATCAGGGCATATCACATGATTTCTCTACACCCAAAACACCACAACAAAATGGTATAGTAGAAAGAAAAAAAAAGTGCTTTAAGAATTGACAAATATAATGTTAAATAGTATGAAGCTCCCTAAAAATCTTTGGGCTAAAGCCATAAATACTGCATGTTATATAATTAACTACATTTATACTGGAAAATCAAATAGTAAAATGGCTTATGAAATGTGGTTTAATAAGAAGCATACTGTTGAATACTTTAAAGTTTTTGGTAGCAAGTGCTACATTTTACCTGACCGGGAAAATCTAAGTAAGTTTGACACCAAC
Organism: Magnolia sinica; assembly: GCF_029962835.1. Classification (NCBI taxonomy): domain Eukaryota; kingdom Viridiplantae; phylum Streptophyta; class Magnoliopsida; order Magnoliales; family Magnoliaceae; genus Magnolia; species Magnolia sinica. Next base: position 68,165,248 of record NC_080578.1, on the reverse strand, counting down.
AGTGATGAAGGGGTATTTTTAGGATATGCTTTGAATAGTAAGAGGACTGGTGTTATTCAAGAGTCTATTAATGTGGTTATTAAAGATCACTTGAATAGACCTGTCTCAAGTTTAGAAAAGGATGAAGTACTTCTAATTGATAAACAAGATTCTTTATCAAGTCAAAACAACTCTAAACCGAGAACTGTTAAGGACCATCCAACTAATCAAATTCTTGAAAACCCTCTTACTGGTGTGCGCACTCATAAACAATTAGAAGATATGTGTAACTACGTGTGCTTTACATCTCAGATAGAACTGGCTAATGAAAAAGAAGCTCTAACTGACGAAAACTGGATAGTTGCAATGCAAGAAGAGCTTAATAAATTTGGTAGAAATGATGTTTGGTACTTAGTTCCTAGACCAAAAGATAAACACATTATCGGAACAAAATGGATTTTCAAAAATAAGTCCGATGAACTTGGTAATATTATTAGAAACAAGGCTAGGCTGGTTGTACAGGGGTACACTCATATTGAAGGCATCGATTATAATGAAACCTTTGCCCTAGTAGCTCATCTTGAATTAATCAGAAGAAGTGTGTCGAACAACCAACGGGTTTTGAGGACCCTAAGAATACTAATCATGTCTACCGCCTGAAAAAGGCACTCTACGATTTGAAACAAGCTCCCAGGGCATGGTACAAAAAGTTGACTAAGTTTTTACTAAGTCATAACTTTATAATGGGAAGTGTTGATAAGCCATTGTTTGTAAAGAAACATAATGATCACATTTTAATAGTGCAAATTTATGTTGATGATATTATTTATGGATCTACCTATGCTAACATGACTGTTGAGTTTGCAGATCTTATGAAGTCTAAATTTGAAATGAGCATGGTTGGAGAATTGAATTATTTTCTAGGGTTGCAAGTTAAACAACAACTTGATGATTTCTTTATCTCTCAAACCAAATATGCTCTGAACTTAGTTAAAAAGTTCAGATTTGAGAATGAAAAAAAATTTGATACTCCTATGAGTACTACTTTGAAACTCTCAAATGACTCTACAGGTAAGAGAGTGGATCCTAAATTCTATCACAGTATGATAAGTAGTTTATTGTATTTAACTGCGAGCCGACCTGATATTGCATTTAGCGTAGGAATTTGCGCTAGATATGAATCTGACCCTAAAGAGTCACATTTAACTACTGTTAAGTGGATTATGTGATATGTCGTAAGTTCAACAAATCTGGGTCTTTGGTATCCACATGATACTAGTGTTCAATTAGCTAGTTACATTGATGTTGATTGGGCTGGTAACGTTGATGATAGGAAATCAATCAGTGGTGATTGTTTCTATGTTGGAAACTATTTGGTTTCTTGGCAAAGTAAGAAACAAAGTTCCGTATCGCTCTCAACTACTGAGGCTGAATACATTGTAGCAGGTAATGCATGTACTGAACTTGTATGGATGAAAAGAATGCTAAGCGATTAAGAAATTGCACAGGATTCTATAGTTCTATATTGTGATAATTCCAGTGCTATTAATATATCTAAAAATCCAATTCAGCATTCACGAACCAAGCACATTGACATTAGATATCACTACATTCGTGAATTTGTGGAAGAAAAGACAATTTTTTTGGAATATATTCCGACTGAGTCTCAACTTGCTGACATATTCACAAAACTTCTTGACAAAAGTAGGTTTGCTAAATTGAAATTTGATCTTGGTATGTGCTATTTGAATTGATAAATTACATATTTCTGTATCATAATGTATATATTTGTTAGTTTAAATGTTTAAATTTTAAAATTTTATGAATATTGCATATTTTGGGCTGTGTACGCCCAGTCGAGTGCATACTCGACCAGTCGAGCATGTACTCGACCAGCCATGTAACGCATGTTGGTGCTTTATTTGGGGGAAAAAATCCCTTTTTCTTCATTTTGGGTCTCTTCTTCAACAGGTCCTAGGTCGACCGGTCGAACCCATCTCATAGTTCTTCAAGGTTAGTGCTTTATTTATGTTTTCCTTGTAGATTTAAGTTCTTAGCACTCATTTTTCATCATTGGTGTGATTTATTTCTTGATTCATAGTGGTTTTTGGGGTTTTCTTCTTAAAAATCTGATCTAGTGAAAACCCACTCTACTTCTTTGCAATCTCTTTGTTCTTTGATTTCTTTGTTGCAAATGGATGGTAGACCCAAAAAGAAAGGAGCTCGTGGTCCTTCAACTTCTAGGTTAACTCCTATCACAGTGCACTACCTTCGGTCACTCGAAAATGATCCATCTTATGTGCGGGATATTAGGTTGCGCAATGTTATAGTTAAACGACCTGTTCATGTTAAACATCTAGCTCCATTTGATATCCTTCATCTCATCCAATCTGTAGGATAGGATAACATTCTACAATGGGGTAGGCCGATATACTAGTCCATTGCGTAAGCTATGTATGCTTGTATTACTGATTTCTCTACTGATAATCTGACGTCTATTGTTGAGACTAGAGAAGGTCCAGTTGAAGTAGAACGACATCTGATCTCTGGTCTAATGGACATACCTGTCAATGATGAAGGTATTCCCATTAGCACTCTAGTGGCTAAACCATATGAATTTAAGAAGCGTATGCTTACTAGAGCTTTGTGCAATATAGATGCAGATTGGAATACTTCTGGAAATGCGCTTGCCTCAAAGTATTTGTTACCCAGATACAGAGTCCTTCATAGGATATTCATTTTGAATGTCTATCCTCGTTATAGTAACAAAACGGAACTCACTACTTTCATGGTTTGGATTCTTCATTCCATCATCTCTGGTACCTCTGTATGTCTTCCTTCCTTGATTTTTCATTGCATCATTTAGTTCTGTCTTCATCCAGGACAGTGACATTCCCTTCGCCTATCTTATAACTGTATTGGCTACCCATATTTTAGTGGCTTTACCTATTGAAGAAGCTCTCATTCAACACCTAATCTTCAACAACTCTAATATAAATAAAATGAATCTGAGGTTGGCTGCAGGCCAAGTCAATGTGGGTGTTGGTGGAGCTGATGCAGTAAATGAAGAGGAAGGTGATTTACCTCCAGATAATATTAGCATGGATGATATTTTTGATGAGATTGAATCCGATTCAGTAGATGATCCTGATTATCAGCCATCTGACTTTGATGCACAGTTGCGCTCACTTGAGGAGAAGGTAGAAAACATGAATGTGTCCCATGATTTGCAATTCAAATATATGCGCAAATATCTTAGATGCCTTAACAAGCGACTTCTTCAACTTGATCCTACCATACCTGCTCCTTCTTCGGGTTCTGATTAGTATTTTCTCATGTGGTTTGTAATAACTTTAATGATACTTGGATTTCTTTTGTTTTCTGGGTTGAACTTGGTTGATCATGCTTGACAATGTTTGCCTATGGATTTCATATCTTAACTATCTTGATCATTTATTCCTTATTACTCTTCTTATTCTTCCTTATTTATCTACGTCCTGTTCCATTTATTGGTTTCTTCGTTTGTCATATTGTGACAAAAATGGGCAGAATTTTTGCCATGCTTGTGATATATGGCATGTGGATTGTGGATAGGTAGGCAACCTTCTTTTTGTAAGGGGGAGTTTTGTTTTTGACGTGAATTTTTGACTTGTTTATAATTGGTGCATGATTCTTTAATGATTCTTTAACCAGGGTGTAATTGGTTTATATTGATAACTGGTGCATGATTCTTTGTGCATATAATGCTTATGTTATTATGAAGTGTGTTTTGTCATAAATTTGACAAATGGGGAGATTGTAAGTGTTATGGTATCTAGCTCCTATGATTGTTAAATTTTATAGTGCCAAAATCTCTTGGAATCTGTGTCTTGTGTAGTGCATATACATATACAAGATGGTGCATCTCATGTACAAGGACAAAAGTCTTTACTTCAAGAACTTCAAATGCAAGATTACATGTTCATGTTCAAGTACAATGTCAAGTGTGAATTCAATCTTTTTAGCTTCAATAGTTCAAGTTTTCAAAGCTTCGTCCAAGTCAAGACAAAGTTCCTATACTTTGAATCTCAAACTCAAGCTTCAATGTTAGTCAAATTCAAGCTTCAGAAGTCTCAAGTTCAAGCTTCATCACATGATAAGATATCAAGCTTCATGAACTTCAAAGATCAACTATCAATTGAAGCAAAAGAAGATTCAATTTTCATACATTATATATAAGGTATGAATGACCCTAGATTGACCATAAGATAGGTCATTTTGAATACATAATTTAAATTGGGTCATTTTATAAGTGCATAGTCTGTTTCTCAACTAGTCTTGGACTAAGTTCGACTAGTCCTAGCACTGGTTCAACCAGTCTAAGAATTCCTCGACTAGTCCAAAGTTTGTTACTTATTTTCAGGAATTTTCGTTAAAGCCTCGACCAGTCCTGGAGACTGCTTGACCAGTCATATGAACAGTGCTCGACTTGTGCTTGACCAATCCTGTAGGCTCGACTCAAAGTCCAGCAACTAAATTGGGTTCCACACGACCAGTCATAGACAGGACTCGACCGGTCGTGGAGACCACTCAATCGGTCGAGCAGGTCCTTCGACCAGTCGTGGAACGGCCTTATCTTATCGCGTATAAATTTTCAAAAGTTTGTTGATCCTACGACCAGTCGTGTTGACCTCAGGACCAGTCGAGAGTGCAATTGCTGCACTTATAAATAGAGCACGAATTTTAGAGTTTGGTATCTAATTCAAGCAAAATCAATACACCACTCTGAGAGATAAGTTAGTGATATTCTTAAGCTATGTAGTGCTCATTTTATATTCTCTTTAATTAGCTTTCTTTACATTTGATTTTGTATTCTGCATTCCAATTTTATTTGAAAGAGCGATTGAAGTATTCCTATTTCTTGGAATCAAAATCAAATCAAGCTAGCCCAAGGTGAATTAATTTAAAATCAATTTAGAAATTAGAACCATTTCATAAGTGAGTGTGAACATTGAACTTCTACGTTGAATTTTTACTCCGAATTGGTTCTTCTGAGCTGCATCAAAAGGAGAATATCCCGATAAGTATTTTATAGTTTTGTAAATTCATTCTTTTGGTTTCATTGAGATTATGCCAGAAAAATCTCATTGTTTTGGTTTGTCAGAGGTGATCCAGAAAACTCAGAGTATGGGGTTTTTGAATTGTGTAAGCCCACTTGAAAGACACAATTGTGAGGGTTTTAGGTGAACCTTGAAAAACCTATTTCATAGTGAACGCTAATATCCACTGTGTGAGGATATTAGGAGTGGAGTAGTTGTGTAGCTGTTTTTCTAAATAGTTGGTGTACACACAAGCGAACGACTATAATTTCTGGTCTTATGGTGATTGATTGAATATTTCATTTTGTGTATGTTGTAATTTCTTTTATACAAGTGTGGGAATGTTGTAATAGCTTATTTATTTCCTTTGATATTTATTTCTTTATTCCTCTGTATCGATTTGAGATTTTAATACACAGACCGTTCTAGGAATCAGGTTGTCCTACCATAAACCTTTGGTTTTTACTGCAAGGTTGTCCTTAGAACAACATCTGTATCGACCTCTCAATACTTGTACACTTGAGGTTGTTTTACATTTCTACATTGTGTGATTGTTTAATTGCTATCTTTATTTATATTTGATTAAATTCCACAGTTTATTTTTAATTTGGCATAGTCCTACCCCCCTTTCTAGGACTCATAGCTCATCCTTTTCAGATTTTATCATGGTCTTTATATGTTTAAAATGTGAAAGATTACCGTGTAAAATTGTGGATGCTTGGCCAACCCAACCTCTAGTTCGGCCGGCCCAACCTCAACTTTGGCCAAGTTTATAATAACTCAAAATTGAAAAATCTATTGCAAGTTTGGCTAGCCTGACCCTGGGTTCGGCTAGCCGAACTTAGCTTAGGCCATCCCGAAGTTGTCTTGGTTTAAGTTTCCAGCAATTAAAAATTTTAGATTTTAAGGGGATTTGGCCAGCCAAAATTTTGCTCTGGCCATTCAAATTTTTGATAAAATCTTATCCTATGAAATCTAATAGCCATTGGGATACTATCTTTGAAATTTGGCCTGTCGAAGCTATTTTTGGGTTGACCGAATACTAAATCCTTTAACTATAAATAAAGACCTTCTCTCATTGTTTTAGATACGAAACAGTGTTATAAAACATTGTCAATCAAAGAGAGAAACTCCGGTCCTTCCAAAGCTAATTTTGTGATAATTCCTATTTTATTTTAACTTATTTAATTCCTTTTCTCAAGTTAGATTTAAATTCAATTAAAGAGTAAGCAATACTCTACTTGAGATTAGAGAATTGAATCTATAGCTTTTAGGGCTTTATTCTTTGAGAAATTATAGATCCTTAGATCATTTCTGGTTGTACATATATTGATTCATCATTATCCAAGAAAGAAGATCACTATATTGATTGAAGCTTCGACTTCCTCAGTATCTTCACATCGACGTTTCATCTTCAGAAGATAAGTATTTATTTGATTAAATTTCTATCATTCGGGTTTATTGAGAATGCTCGGAAATCTCATCGGGTTGAGTAGTGGTTAGCCCGTGAAAATCACTAAGAGGTTTTATTGTGGTATGACTGTGAAAATCACAAGAACTGTAAGAGTTTGTTGAGGTGATTCTATGAAAACCTTGAAAATAGTTGAAGCCAAAATTATGTGGAGTAGTAATTTTAAAAGTGGAGTAGGTGTGTATTGAACACTGAACTACTATAATTCTCTATGTATTTGTGGTGATTGTTTATCTTATTCTATGCCTTTACTATTTTGAATGATTGATTTCAAGGATATCATGAAATAAGGTTGTCTTGTGATCCCTGAAAGCAATATTTGTGTAAAAAGACAGCAATTCCTGAAATTAAATGACATAGTTAACTCTATGTGGGGTCTTTGTGAAAGCATCACTGAAAGGAAGGTTTGTGCAAAAATACCATGATCACTTCCCGATAGGTTTAATTCCAAGGTTACTGCTATGCGAGAATTGAGGGATATCGACATTATGAAGGTTGAGGAATTGGTTGAATCTTTTTAAACTTATGAGTTGAATTTTAAAGTCCCTAAGATCTAGTCCATTGCTCTAAAGTCCTCTAAGTCTAATTCAAAGATTTTGAATGAAAATTCAGATGATGAGGAAAATGAGGATGATATTGTGATGTTGGCAAAGAAATTTTATAAAAATTTTCAAAAATAAAAAAAGAAATGATTTTAAAAATCTGTTTGATAAAAGAAAAGGAAATTCAAACTATTAGAAATCTAAATCTAAAGACACCCAATGTTACAACTATTTTAAATTTGGACATCTTGCTTCAAAATGTCCTAAGAGGGATAAATCAAGAAGAAAAGGCATGATTGTCACTTGGGATGAATCATTTGAATTTGAAACTAATTCAGAAATTGATGAATCAGATCAGGAAAATGTAAAAGAACATAATGCCTTTATGACTATAGCCAGAATCACTTCTTCAAAAGATTGTGAAACATCTAATTATAAAACTCTTGGAAGTGACTTTGAAAATGAAGACAATCTTCAAGAAGTTTATGATGCACTTTACTAGGAAAGTTGCAAGATTGCGGCAAAATTAAAAATTCAAAAAAAAAAGTGGGGACGTACAATTAGAACTTGAAAAGGCTGTTTTGAAAAAATCTCATTTTTCTGATTGTTTTGAAAAATCAAAATTAGATTTAAGTTCAAAAATTTCTAAATTGCAAAATCTTAAACTTGAAAATGAAAAATTGAAAATTAAAGTTTCTTCACTTAAAAGTTCAAAGTATACTTGAAAATATACCCAAGGAGACAAAAAAAACTTGAAAAACTGTTAACTTCATCTTGTCGGAATGTTGACAAGTCTGGACTTGGCTTTATTAGAGATAGTAATCTAAAATATAAGAATTCTGCTCTTATCTTTGTAAAAGGAGAATCCTCAAACTCTAAAGCAAAACTTTAAAATGAGTTAAATCGTAAAAAGAATACTTTCAATAAAACAAAACCCTTTCAAGAATCCTCTAATATAAAAACATTTTCCAACAACCACATATATCAAAGGAGAGAAAAGAGAAATTCTCCTCTTGCTGATAAAATTGTGGACTTGCTCAAAGAGTTGTTGAAATCCAACTCAAGTATGAATGGAGTAAACAGAAATAGGGGAAATCCTAACTCCCAAAAACAAAGAAAGTGAAGAAACCCTCCAATGCCTAGAATCATCATGAAGTGGGTTCCAAAGGTAAAGTTTATTATCCACATAGCTTTCAAAGCAAGTAGCCATTCAAGATGGTGCCTAGACAGTGAATGTTCTAGACATATGACAGGTGATAAAGCCATTCTCTCAAATATTAACTAAATCGATATCAGTTCAATTACATTCAGAAATGGTGGCAATTGCAAGATCATTGGCAAAGGTATCTACATCTTCCTAATTTACCTATCTTAGAAAATGTGGTATATGTTGATGGTTTAAAATAAAATCTTCTCAAAATATCTCAAATATGTGATAATAATCATAGTGTGAAATTTTCTGATCATGGATGTGAGATAATAAATAAAGAAGGACATGTGATATTAAATGGTCATAGAATGTCTGAAAATTGCTATATCATTGATGACTCTTACTCAACAAATCATTCCTATTACATGGTCTAAACAGACGAGACTGAATTATGGCACTAACGTCTTGGACATGTAGACTATAGAGATCTATACAAATTGAGTAAAAGAGATCACTTATGTGGTTTACTCAAACCGAAAAAGAAAGAAAATAAAGTATGTGGCGCGTGTCAGGTAGGTAAGAAAATTAGTAGTCATTAAAATCTTGAAGATTTTCGAGGTCATCTTCCGGTGGACGGATGGTCCATATATCACGAGAATCAGATTAGGATGAACCAGCTTGTACTTTGCGTATAACACGTTTAGATCATTGTTCCATCATATTAGAACAAGAAGAAAGCAAAAGGATCAAGTAAATTAGATCTTATTCGAAATAACCCACCAAAGGGGTTTCGAAAATCAATAAAAGAGATGGAATCAAGATGAAAATGCAATGAGCAACTTAAATCAGTAATAAAATAAACTCAAATGCACTTACAAGCAAAGAATGGAAGATGGGTAATCGAAGGAGGCACCGGAGAGATGAAAAAGAAGAAGAGAATTTGGGGAAAATAAAAAATTTCCACTTTAAAAAGTAGGTAGTGTTGTACTCGGCTAGCCCAACCTCATTTCGGTTGACCGGACAGTTCGGTCAATGTCCAATTGGCCAAAAAAAAAAACTTTTTTTAAAAAAAGAATTTCTTTCAAAATCTAAAATAGAAATGAAGATAAAGAAAGAAAAAAAATATTATCTTTTAAGAAGATAATTAATTAAATAAAACACAAGCCAATATTATGTCTTAAATTAGAAAATTTAACACTGTCAAGCGGCTTAGTTAGAATATCTACAAGCTACTTTTTATTTTGAATGTATTCCAACATAATTGTCGTTTCTTCAACCAACTCTCATATATAGTGATATCTAATGTTAATATGTTTTGTACGAGAGTATTGGATATTATTTTTAGATATATTAATAGCACTGATGTTATTGTAATACAAATTCATTGTATCTTGAATTATACCGTAATCAACTAGCATTTGTTTCATTAACATAAGTTAAGTAAAAGCATTTCTTGTAGCAATATATTCTACTTTTTTGGTAGATAAGGATAATGAGTTTTGGTTTTTGCTCATCCAGGAAACTAGGCAATTTCCAATGTAGAAACACCCACCACTAGTGGATTTTCTATAATCAATGTTTCTTACCCAATCTGCATCAATATACCTAACTATTTGAATAGATGTATCAAGTGGATACCATAGACTAAGATTAGTAGTGCGTACAACATATCTAATTATCTGTTTAATAACTGATAAATGTGATTCTTTAGGATCAGATTAATATCTAGCACAAATACCAATACTAAATGATATATCAGGTCTACTAGTAGTTAAATAAAGCAAGCTACCAATCATGCTTCGATAAAAATGAGAATCAAACTTTTACTAGATTCATCGATAATCTAAGCGTTGTAATCATAGAAGTATTGAAATTTATACATTTTTCAAATCCAAACCTTTTAAATAAATTCTATGTATATTTGGTTTAGGAAATAAAAATTTCATCTTCGAGCTGCTTAACTTGAAGTCCAAGAAAATAAGTTAGCTTGCCAACCATGCTCATTTCGAATTTTGACTTCATAAGTTCTGCAAACTTAGATGATAGATTAACATAAGTAGATCCATAAATTATATCATCAACATATATTTGAACAATCAAGATATCATCATTGAATTGTTTAACAAATGAAGTTTTCTTAACACTTCCCATCAGAAAGTCATTGCTAAGTAAAAATTTAGTTAACTTTTCATACAATGCTTTAAGGGCTTGTTTCAAACCATACAAGGCTTTCTTAAGACGGAACACATGATTAAGAAGTTTTGGATCTTCAAAACCTTTGGGTTATTTAACATATACTTCCTTATTTCAGTCACTATTTAGAAAAGTACTCTTGACATCCATTTAATATGTTTTAAAAATTTTATAGCAAGCAACAGAAATAATAGTTTGATGGATTCAAGGCGAGAAATCGGTGCAAAGGTTTCATCATAATCAATTCCTTCTATTTGAGTATAACCTTGCACAACCAGTCGTGCTTTGTTTCTGATAATAGTTTCAAATTTATCTGATTTATTCAAAAAAATCCACTTGGCTCTAATAACATGTTTATTAGATGGTCTAACAACAAGATACTACACATCATTTCTTACAAATTGAATCAGTTCATCTTGTTGAGATGTGGAGCCACGTCTAGACAGGGCTGCTCGACCGGTTGAGTGGCCCACTCGACCAGTCGAGGGTTTGCTCGACTCAAAGTCAAACGAGCTGCAATTTTTGGTATCTGAGGTGCTCGACCAGTCAAGGCCCATGCTTGATTGGTCGAGGGTCTGCTCGACCAGTCGAGGAGCCTGCTCGACCAGTTGAGGTTAGTAGATTCATTTGCCGATTTGAAGCGGATTGCGTAAATTTGAGGCAGTTTCGCAAGAGTGCGGAAGGGTAGTTGTGTAAACTATAAATAGGGGTCCCACAGTTATTCTAGGGTGTGAAAAGGGTTTTCTAAGCAAGGTTAAGGGTTTTCTCTGTGCATGAAAGCATTGAGAAGGTTAGTGTATTGATTATAATCTCAGTTTTTCTTCATAGTGGAAGTTTGAACTCGTGGTTTTTTACCCTTGTTGGGGTTTTGCCACGTATATTCTATCTTGTGGTTTGTTGGTATGTTTTGATTCTACTTACAGATTATATTTCTTTTTGTTTATCGTTTGTGGGTGAGATCGGAGATTGGATCTCAATTCACTAGCATTGTTGGCATGTTACACAACAACTGGTATCAGAGCTATTGGTCGAGTTTTAGTGGGAGCGATAATGAAAGAAGGGAAGACTAGAATTGAGAAGTTTGATAGTTCAAACTTTGCCTTCTGAAAGATGCAGATGGAGGATTATCTGTATCAGAAAGACCTCTATATTCCTCGAGGAGGAAAAGAGAAGATGACAGATGATGAATGATCTTTATTGGATCGGAAGGCTTTAGGAATGATCCGACTCTCTATATTTAAGAGCGTCGCCTTTAATATATCCAAGGTGAAGACCACAAAAGAATTAATGGAAGCCTTAGCTACGTTGTATGAAAAACCATCAGTGTCCAACAAGGTTCATCTTATGAAATAGCTATTCAACATGAAGATGGTAAATGGTGGGAGCGTGGCTGAACATCTAAACGAGTTCAATACAGTCATGAGCCAATTGAAATTCGTTGGCATTATTTTTGAAGATGAGGTCAGGGCGTTATTGATCTTGTCTAGTTTGCTAAATAGTTGGGATGGTTTGGTGATTGCTGTGAGCAATTCTTCAGGATTGACAAAGCTGAAATTCGATGTTGTGGCCGGTATAATTCTCAGCGAAAAATCTAGAAGAAAGGCATCAGTAGTTTTAGGGGATTCAGGGAATACTCTAAACATTGAAGAAAGAGGAAGATCCTGAACAAAGGAGGCAATAAACACGGATGTTCTAAATCGATGAAGAAGTTCAAGGGACCGAAAGACAAAGACGGGTGTTGGCATTGTGAGAAGAAGGGGCACATGAAATGAGATTGCAGGGCGCTTAAGAAACAAGAAGGAAGCCCTCAAGGTGGGAAGGATTCAGTGAATCTATTTGAGGAGAGTGACACAGAGGCATTGATTTTGTCTCTTGATGCGAGGAATGAGTCTTTGGTCATAGACTCGGGTGCTTCATTTCATGCCACTTCGTATAAGGAAGTTCTGCGTGATTATATGTTAGGTGACTTCGGGAGAGTCTACTTAGGTGATGATAAGCCATGCAATATTGTTAGAAAGAGAGACGTTCATATAAATTAGAAAAATGGAACGACTTTAAAATTGAAGGATGTTAGACATATATCAAGTTTGAAACAGAATTTGATCTTAGTGGGGCAATTGGCTGATATCGGATATGTGACGATATTCACTAGTGATTCTTGGAAGATCACAAAAGGTGCCTTGGTGATAGCTCGAGGCAAGAAGGAAGGTACTTTATACGTGACTTCAGGATCGTATAGTTCACTCGTAGTCACATCAACTAGAGTGAATGGGCAGTTATGGCATTAGAAGTTGGGACATATGAGTGAGAAATGGATGAAAGTGCTATTGTCAAAAGGGAAGCTACCAGGGCTGAAGTCTATTGACTTGGAATTCTACGAGGACTACGTGTATGGCAAGTAGAAGAGGGTAAGTTTTAAGAAAACAGGATGTGCTCCAAAGACACATCTATTGGACCTTGTACACTCTGATGTGTGGGGACCGGCACAGGTATCATCTCTTGGTGGCTCACGTTATTTCGTTTCTTTTATTGATGATGCTAGTAGAAAACTGTGGGTATATTTCTTAAAGCATAAATCTGATGTATTTAAGAAGTGAAAAGTAATGGTAGAAAATAAGACAGGTAAAACAGTAAAATATCTCAGATCAGATAATGGGGGAGAATACTGTGATAAGAGGTTTGAGGAGTATTGTGTAGCAAATGGAATCAAACATCAAAAAATGATTCCAGGGACACCACAATAGAATGGTGTGACTAAGCACATTAAAAGGACTATTCTTGAGTGTGCCAGGAGCATGAGGTTACATGTAGGGTGGCACAAGACATTTTGGATAGATACTGTGAATACTACCGCATATCTCATCAATAGAAGTCCCTCAGCACCATTGGATGGTGGGCTACCAGAAGAAACGTGGACTGGGAAAGAAGTGAACCTTGCACATCTCAAAGTGTTTGGTTGTACTTCATATGTTCACATTAATGCAGAGCACAGAAACAAGCTGGATGCGAAGTTCAGGAAGTGCACGTTTATAGGCTACGCGCAACATGATTTTGGCTACCATTTTTGGGATACAGGAAATTGAAAAATCATTATAAGTAAGGATGTAGTTTTCAATGAAAAAGTGATGCATAAGGATAGTATGCAGCAAAATAAGACCGAGGAGAAAGAATTCATAGATTTGGAAGAGTTATCAGACACAAGGTTACAGTGCCACATGATGATCATGCACAGGAGCATTATGAGGCAGAGGCACAGACACCGGTTGTGATACTTACTATCTTTACATTATCTACTGCTGACAAATAATGGTGAACCAGAGTGTTTGGAAGAGGCATTACAGTTAGATACACGGGTTAAGTGGGAGCAGACCATGAATGATGAGATGGATTCTCTTAAATCCAATCGTACGTGGGAGCTAGTCACTCTACCTAAGGGTAAGAAAACTCTTCATAACAAGTGGGTTTATAGACTGAAGGAGGAACGCGATGGTTCGAAATAGTATAAGGCTAGATTGGTTGTGAAAGGGTTCCAACAAAAGGTAGGTATCGACTTCACTGAAATATTTTCACCAGTGGTGAAAATGTCTATGATTTGTATGGTTTTGAGTATGTGGCTAAAGGGGACTTGCATCTAGAGTAGCTAGATGTTAAGACAACCTTTCTTCCCAGAGACCTTGAAGAAGAGATATACATGTATTAGCCGACTGGATACGTGACACCAAGAAAGGAGAACAAGGTGTGTAGACTGAAGAAGAGTCTATATGGCCTGAAGTAGGCCCTAAGGCAGTGGTACAAGAAGTTCAACAGTTTCATGTCTGGAAATGGTTTTAGGAGATGTCAAGCAGACCACTGTTGATATTTGAAGAAGTTTGATACGTCGTACATCGTTCTTCTTCTGTACGTTGATGATATGCTTGTGGCCGGATTAAGCATAAAGGACATCTCAGCTTTTAAAAGACAACTATCTAGAGAATTTGCCATGAAGGCTTTACGAGCTGCAAAACAAATCCTAGGCATGAGGATAAAGCGTGACAGGGAAAACAAGAAACTGGTTTTGTCACAAGAAGAGTACATAGCCAAGGTCCGTAATTAATTCAGTATGGGAGGTGTTAAGCTGGTTATCACTCCATTAGCTAACCACTTCAAGCTTTCTAAGGAGCAAGGCGCGAAGATGCAGGAGGAATGAGACTACATGGTTGAAATCCCATACGCGTTAACTATTGGGAGTCTCATGTATGCTATGGTGAGCATGAGGTAGGAATTGCTCAAGCAGTGCGAGTTATTAACAGGTTCATGAACAACCCCAGGAAGGAAGATTAGGAAGCTGTGAAGTGGATCCTTAGATACCTGATAGGTACTGCGGATGTAGGGCTGTGTTATGGAGGATCGAAAATCAAGCTATAAAGTTATGTAGATTCAGATTTGGCAGGAGATATCAATAATAGAAGAAGCACTACAGGTTATGTCTTTACTCTGGGTAGTGCTGCAGTTAGTTGGGTCTCTTAGTTACAGAAGATAGTATCTATCAGTACAACGGAAGCAGAGTATGTTGCAGTTACAGAAGCGTACAAGGAGATGGTGTGGATGCATGGTTTCATGGACGTGTTAGGAAAGAAGCAAGTAGATTGCAAGCTGTATAGTGACAGTCAAAGTGCAATACACTTGGCTAAGAATTTAGCTTTTTATTTAAGGACCAAGCATATTGACATCATATATCACTTCATACGTTCGTTACTGGAAGATGGATCGATTGCTCTGGAGAAGATCCATACAAGAGAGAATCCTGCGGATATGCTGACCAAGGCAGTCACATGGGAGAAGCTGAAGCTCTGTTCAGCTTTGATTGGTCTTTAGGCTTGAAGACAGAGAGGTGGTGTACTTCGAATGTAGAAGATGAAGAATTATGGTGATGTGTCTATAAGTGGGAGATTGTTGAGATGTGGAGCCACATCTGGACAGGGCCGCTCGATCAGTCGAGTGGGCTGCTCGACTGGTCGAGTGCCCCACTTGACTAGTCTAGGGTTCGCTCGACTCAAAGTCCAACAAGCTATAATTTTTATTGTCCGAGGTGCTCAACCAGTCGAGGCCCATGCTCGACCGATCGAGGGTCCACTCGACCAGTCGAGGTTACGCTGATTTGTTTGAGGATTTGATGCGGACTATGTAAATTTGAGGCGGTTTCGCAAGAGTGCGGAAGGAAAGTTGCCTAAACTATAAATAGGGGCCTAAGGTTATTATAGGGTATGAAAAAGGATTTTCTAAGCAAGGCTGAGGGTTTTCTCTATGCATGGAAGCATCGAGAAGGTTAGTATATTGATTGTAATTTCAGTTTTTCTTCATAGTGGAAGTTTGCACTCTTGGTTTTTTTACCCTTGTTGGGGTTTTTCCACGTATATTCTGTCTTGTGGTTTGTTGGTATGCTTTGATTCTACTTCTAGATTAAATTTCTTCTTGTTTATCGTTTGTGGGTGAGGTCGGAGATTGGATCTCAGTTCACTAGCATTGTTGGCGTGCTGCGCAACACATCTTGCATTGCCAAAATCTAACTTTCATTAGCTAGTTCTTCATTTATGTTGGTCGGTTCTATTTGCGAAGTAAAGCAAACATGATTGCAAATATTTTTTAATAGTCTTCTGGTTTGAACATTAGTAAGAGGGTTAACAAGTATTTGTTTAGTTGGATGATCTTTTACTAACCTTAACTCAATAGAATCTGATTTGGAGATGTTTCACTTTGATTAATTATAATAATATCACAATCACCATCATCTTAGTGAAGACTAGGATTGATCGAATGATCATCAATTATAATATTTATCAATTCTTAAATTACTCTAGTTCTTTTGTTTAGAACACAATATGCACGACTATTTAATACTTATCCTAAAAATATTCTGTCATCACTTTTTGCATCAAATTTTTTTTCCAGATTTTCACGGTCATATAAAATGTAATACTTGCTTCTGAAAGTACGGAAATATTTTACACTAGGTTTTTTCTCGAATCACATTTCATATGCTATTTTATTTTTTCCAGCTCTGATATAAACATGGTTAATTATATAACATGTAGTATTCACTGCTTCCACTCATAGGTATTTAGGCAATTTCATACTAATTAGCATTACGCTTGTCATTTCCTGGAACACTTTATTTTTCCTTTCAACAACTCCATTTTACTGGTTTATTTTCGAAACTAAAAATTCATGTAATATACCATGGTCATTGCAGTATTTATCAAAATTATTACTTTCAAATTCGGTTCCATGATCACTTCTTATTATGACTGCAAATAGTTCTTTTTCAGTATCGATGCATTTAATAAGCTTGTCGACCTCGTAAAAAGCATCTGGCTTTTCTCTCAAGAATGATAACCAAGAGTATTTTGTGTAGTTATCAACTACGACTAAGAAGTATTTCTTTCCTCCTCTACTCTCCATTCTTGTTAGTCCAACTAAGCCCATGTGGAGAAGTTCAAGAGGTCTAGTAGTGGCTAAGGAGTTCACTTTCTTCCGACAGCTCCTAATTTTCTTGCCAACCTGATAAGCACCATATACTTTATTTTCTTTCTTTCTCAGCTTGGGTAAGCTTCACAAGTGATCTCTTTTGCTCAATTTGTAAAGATCTCTATAGTTTACATGTCCAAGACGTTGGTGCCATAATTCAGTCTCGTCTGTTTGGACCATGTAATATGAATGGTTTGTTGAGCAAGTGTCATCAATAATATAGCAATTTTTAGAAGTTTTGTGACCATTTAATATTACATGTCTTTCTTTATTTATTATCTCATATTCATGATCAGAAAATTTTATACTATTATTATTATCACATTTTGAGATATACTAAGATGGTTATGCTTCAATCCTTCAACATATACAATATTTTCAAATATAGGTAACTTTGGAAGATGTACATTACCTTAACGATGATCTTGCAGTTGTTACCATCTTTGAATGTAACTTAGCCACTGTCCAGAACATCCACTGTCCAGGTACCATCTTGAATGGGTACTCGCTTTAAAAGATGTGTGGATAACAAGACACTTTACCTTAGGAACCCACTTCATGATAGTTCTAGGATTTGGAGGGTCACTTTCCTTTCGTTGTTTTTGGGAGTTAGGATTTTTCATGTTCTTGTTTACTCATTTCTTACTTGAGTTGGATTTCAACAATTCTTTAAGTAAGTCCACAATTTTATCAGTAAGAGGAGGATTTTTATTTTCTCTCCTTTAATATTTGTGGTTGCTGGCAAAAGTTCTCTTTAGAAAATTCTTGGAAGGATTTTGTATTTTTGAAGATATTCTTTTTGCGATCAAACTCATTTAGAGTTTCTACTTTAAAGTTTGAGGATTCTCCTTTCACAAAAGTAGAAGTAGAAGTCTTAGGCTTTAGATTGTTATATTCGTTATAGCCAAGGCTAGCCTAATCAACATTCCAACAAGATGAAGTTAGCAATCTTTCAAATTTCTGGTCTCATTAGGTGTACTTCCAAGTATCCTTTGAACTCTGAAGTGAAGAAACTTCAATTTTCAATTTCTCATAATTAGATTTAAGATTTTGTAGTTATGTATTTTTCAAACTTAAATCTAATTTTGATTTTCTAAAACAATCATAAAAATGAGATTTTTTCAAGACAACCTTTTTAAGTTCTAATTGCAATCATAATCTTTCGGGAATATGACATTAGAGCTCAATATTTCTTCAATATGAGCAAACAGGCGAAGGATGATGATGAACCCACGACATTAACATGATTGATTCGTTCGTGGAAGATAGAACCCTGATGACCTTGTCCTCTGACCCTCTAAAGATGTCCTTGGCACACTCTCATGATTTGGATGATGATATAATTAGGGAGACAAGTGTCATGCTTGATACTGTGCCGGTACTTGAAGTTTACCAATGGAGGCCACATTTTGAAGAATTGCCTTAAACTGATATAGTGCCTTTACCGTCTAACCTCATGGCACTGAAGCTTGACCTAAAACCTTTTCCTTCTAATTTGAAATATGTCTATTTAGGTAGAGATGAGACATACCCGGTGGTGATTTTTTCCCACCTGGAGCAAGAACAGGATAATATGCTTATCTCTACTCTCATTGAGCACAAATGAGCCCTTGGATGGTCGATTGTGGACCTCCAGGAAATTGACCAGTTGATTTGTACTCACTGCATTCATCTCAATGATAATGCAAAGAGCTCCCAGTAATCACAACATAGACTAAATCCAAACATGAAGGAAATAGTTAAGGCCGAGGTTCTTAAGCTATTAGATGTGGGTATCATATACCCAATATCCGATAGTCAATGGGTGAGTCCAACTCAAGTGGTTCCTAAAAATTCAGGAATCACCATCATAGCCAATGCCGATAATCAACTCGTGCCGACTAGGATCACTATTGGTTGGAGAATGTGCATTGACTACCAGAAGTTAAAAGCTGTCACGAGGAAAGACCACTTTCCTTTGCCCTTCATCGATTAATTTTTGGAAAGGCTAGCTAGTCATTCATATAACTGTTTCCTCGATGGATATTCGGGCTACAATTAGATCAAGATAACCCTTGAAGATCAGGAAAAGATGACATTTATATGTCCTTATGGCACCTTTGCTTACTGAAGGATGTCATTCGGATTATGTAATGCTCCCGCCACTTTTCAGTGATGTATGTTGAGTATTTTTTCTGATATGGTAGGGCAATATTTAGAGTTATTCATGGATGACTTCCTGGTCTTTGGTCCAACCTTCAGTGAATGTTTGGAAATTTTAAAAATGTGCTGAAATGAGGTGAGGAAAAGAATTTAGTACTTAATTAGGAGAAGTACCACTTCATGGTTCGTATGGGAATTGTCCTAGGACATATCATCTCTTCCAAAGGAATTGAGGTAGATAAGGCTAAGATTGATCTTATCTCTAACTTACCTCCACCTAAGAACATACGTGATATGTGATCCTTCTTAGGACATGTCGAATTTTATAGAAGATTCATAAAGGACTTTAGTCACCTCTCTCGTCTTTTATGTAATCTACTTCAAAAGGATGTACCATACGAGTGGGCTAAGCAATGCCATGAAGCTTTTTCTAAGCTCAAGGGCATGTTAACCACCGCATCTATCATGTAGCCACCCGATTAGAGCATCTCTTTTGAACTTATGTGCGATGCGTCTGACTATGCTCTTGGGGCGGTACTAGGTCAGAGAAAAGATAAGAGGCCCTACATTATACATTATGTAAGTAGAACCTTAAATCCTACCTAAGTGAATTGCATTACTATGTAAAAGGAACACTCAGCCGTAGTATTCCCTTTGAACAAATTTATGTCCTACCTGATTGGCTCTAAGATCATCATCCACACGGATCATGCGATGCTCAAGTATCTTCTTTTTAAGAATGATGATAAGCCCACTTGATAAGATAGATCCTTCTACTCTAAGAATTTGATTTAGAAATAAAAGATAAAAAGAGGGTAACAAATGCAGTGGGTGACCACATTTTTCGCCTTGATCTCTCTGATTCCCTTGAGACGACACATATAAATGACATTTTCCCTGATGAATAATTGTTTAAAGTCTCTCAATCACCTTGGTTCACGGATATTGAGAATTATCTTGCCATAGGTTCTACGCTGACACATTGGACTGCGCAAGATATAAAGAAATTCTTTGTCGAGGTACGCAAATTCTTCTAGGATGATCCGTATTTATTCTAGTATTACTTAGACAAAATCTTAAGGAGATGTGTGCCAGACAATGAACACCAAAGTGTCATTTCTTTTTGTCACTCTCAGGCTTTTGGTAGTCACTTTTCTGTAAAAAATACCACGACTAAAATTCTGCAATACAGCTTTTATTAGCCCACTATGTTCAGGGATACTAATGAGTTTTGCAAAGCTTGTAAGCGTTGTTCAAAATTAGGAGCATTGTCCCATAGAAATGTAATGCCTTTAAACCCCATTCTTATCATAGAAGCATTTGATTGCTGGGGCATCGATTTCATGGGACCATTCCCACAATCCTTTGGAAATTTATATATTTTTCTAGCAGTAGACTATGTCACTAAATGGGTCGATGTGATCCCATGCCGGAATAATGATTATCAAACCATCATTAAATTCTTAAAATAAAACATCCTTTTCGAGGATCACACTTTTGTAATAAGCCATTCGCAAATTTAATGAAGAAATATGGCATCTCTCACAAAGTAAGCACTCCATATCACCTAAAACAAGTGGGCAAGCTGAGATTTTCAATAGGAAAATTAAACACATACTAGAAAAAATGGTTAACCCTGACCACAATAATTGGTCAATCCGCTTGACTAATGCTTTATGGGCTTACTGTACTACATTTAAGACTCCTATTGGAATGTCTCCCTTTAGACTTGTCTATGGGAAGGCTTGCTACTTACCTGTGGAGTTGGAACATAGGGCCTACTAGGTGATTAAAAATCAAAACTTTAATTTGGATAATGCTGGCTCACTGCGTAAACTTCAATTGGATGAACTTGAGAAAATTCGGAATGATGCATATGAGAACTCAAGAATTTACAAGGACAGAATGAAGGTGTTTCATGACCAACATATTCTTTAGAAATCATTCACACCAGGTTAGAAGGTCCTTTTGTATAATTCTCGATTACATATCTTTCCGGGTAAACTTTGATCTCGCTGGATCGGCCCTTTCACTGTTACTAATGTATATCCTCATGGAGCCGTTGAGATTCGGAATCCAAACAATGGCAATGATTTCAAAGTGAATGAGCACGGTTTAAAGCCATTTGTTGAAGAATTTGATTCAGAGGACATGTCCACACCTCTGAATGATCCTGTTTACCAAGATTGACCTCCTAGTCTGACGGAGGTGTAGTTAGGTTTACTGCTTTTTGCTGTTTAGGATAGTTTACTTTCCACTGTTTTAGGATAGTTTGCTTATTATCTATTTGAGTCTTTTGTGATAACCTATCTTCGTACTGAGATCATTGGAAAAACTATAAAATTCCTTCTTGAGGTATTATCTTTCCATCACTTCCCTTTTCTTTTCGTTGCCTCTCTTGCATTAAGCATCTTATTTCTTTTACATTAAGCATCTTATTTCTGTTATATTGAGGGCAATGTAGATTTTAGGTTGGGAATGGGGGATTAGGTTACCTAATCAATTGTTCTCCTAGTCTTTGAGCAAAAATTGTGAAAAAAAGTGCAAAAATTTGGAATTTTTTTGAAAAATAAAAGTATAAGATGCTTAATGTTGATGATTTATATCCCTTGGATTCAGTTACTTGGAGATTTCAAAGCTAAGCTCGAGTTATTAATCCATGAGTAGAAGCTTTAAACATTGATCGAGTCATGATTTCACATGCCACATCTAGCAGTCACATTAAATCTTCAGTCAACATTGAATTGTTAACTTGGTGATTGTTTATATTGAAAGGAACCCACCTGGGTAATTTGTCCATCATGTTTTAAAATAATAATAATAATAATACCCAACTAAAAAACAGTTGTCTTTGAAAAGGCCACCTATTAAAAATCTTTAAAAAGGTTAACATAACGTGAAAACCATTAATGGAAAAATCAAAAGTTGGAGGAATAAAAGAGGAAATTAAAAGATGAACTATAAGGTAAGTTTCACTTTAGGTTCTGGTTGTTCTGAATGCTCTTTTAATTATCAATGTTATCATGAAAGTGAAGAATTGAACCTTCACTTATGGAACTCAGTGTTTAGAATTATTCTAATTGAAGGATTAATGCTTTAAACATGATTATGAAACTTGCCAAGTGCTAGAGTTTAGGAGAAGGTAATGCACAACATTGATGTATTTTAGAATTCTATTATTTGGATTATTTTTTTTAAACCACTTGAGCTTATAGAAATTATCCCGTGGTTCTCAAAATATTTTTTGCATACTTTGCTCGGGACTAGCAAAATGCTAGTTGGGGATTGTGTTGAGGGTCAAATATCACATATTATCCTCCATTTATATCTTAGTTTTATGAACATGATAATGCTTAATGTTCTATTTTACTCATATTTGTGTCGCAAGGTAAATTTAAGAACTTTGATTGAAAAGGGTGCTAAAAGTATGAATTTGATGCTAAGAGTCACCAAGGCAAGGGATGGATCTTAGGAGGCCAAGATTGAAGAATTCACATGCCAAAGATCTAAGGAAACCAAGTGAGGAATGAAAAGAATCAAAGATTTGAAGCAAAGAAAAGGAATCCTGAAATCATCCTGAAAAAGCATATTCTTAAACTTTAGGTCATGTGGTGAAATTGCGCAGTGTGAAGTCTATTTTGAAAAATTACGCAGAGTGAAGTCTATTTTAGCAAACTACGTAAATTTCAGGAGGTTTCTAGAGTTTTCCAACTAGGTGCAAAAGTTGGAGTTCCACAACAATAAATAGGACTCCCTAGGATGTTCCTAGACATCTTTTAAGGTTTAAGTTGTAGAGCAAAAGGGTGAAGAAGCCGTCGCCAAGAGTTTTTTTTCTTCTTCTTTCTTAGTTGGTTTCATGTTTTTCTTAAGAGACTTTGGTCTCCATGGTTGGATAAACCTCTTAGCTAGGGCTAAGAGGTGAAGCTTGTAGCATGATGAGATGTTTCTATTGCTTTGATTCATATTTATGTTAAACTTCATGGATTCTAATTTTATATTTAAGGAATACTTTCAGTTTTTAATGGTTTATTGTGACTCAAATTACAGTAGATCTGCAATAGCTTGAGTATCTTCTTTTCCTGATTTGAGATTGTGAAATTAGTAAGTCCTGTTGTTCATCATCGTCCCTTGGGCATGGTAGGTGATGGAATCATTCCTAATCTTCACAATTCTCCTGCTTTGAGATTATGTGATTAGTAAATCTTGTTGTTTGCCATTATCTCCAGGGCATAGTTTGGTGATGGAATCCCTATCAATTATCATAGTTCTCCTTCATTGAGAATTAGGTCAATGAAAGTTCAGATTTGGTTTTATTGATATATTTTCCAATTAGATTGGATAAGACTCCTATTCTAATTGAGTTATTGAATCAAGCAAGAGGGCTCCCTGATCACTACAAGTGGATCCTTGGCACCCTAATTCCCACCTTTAAATTCTTAGTTTTAATTACTCTATTCACAATTACTCTCTTAAATACTTCAGAATTAGTTTCATATCTTCTTCTAGTTCTACTTCTAGTTAATTTCAGAAACGTACAAGTTTCAGTCCCTGTGGATTCGACCTCGGTCTTACCGAGATTATTACTATATCGCGACCCTACACTTGGGGTTGTGAACAAGTTTTTGGTGCTGTTGTCGAGGATTGACAGTTGCATTTTCTGGATTTGATTAGTTTTGGAATTAGGTTAAGATTATGATTTATTTACTTTCTATTTTTAGGTTAGGGTTCTTTCTAATCTGTTTTTAGAAACTAACTTTTCTTTCTTTTTTCAGATTCAGAAACTTTCCTAATTTTTTTTTTAGAAACTAACTTTTCTTTCTATTTCCATATTTAGAAAATTTCCTGATTTTTTTTTAAAAAAACAAACTTTTGTTTATATTTCTAGATTTAGAAACTTTCCTAATTTTTTTAGAAACTAACTTTTCTTTCTATTTCCAGATTTAGAAACTTTCTTAATTTTTATTAGAAACTAATATTTTTCCTTTGTTTTGCAGGATCTCAATATCGAAACTTGTAATTTAGTAACCTCTTTCTAATTATTTCTCTCTTTCTATTTCTAGATTCCTTACTGCTTTAGGTTCCTTCCTTTTTTTGGGTTAGGTTAGAATTTGAACTTAAGGACTGAGAGTGTTTCCTGCCCAAGTGGGTCCGTGACGACACTCTATGTCTCTTAAGTGGAGGATTAGTCGAGGGGTTACCTATCCATTGCAGGGTTAGACACCACTTGAAATCCTCAGAGTCAATTGAAGTGATGGTTACCAATAAACCTGAAAATCAACTAGTAAGGCAACCACAACCTCTGCTTGTGGAAGCCTAGGATGAGAATAAGGTGCATCATGCACCTCCACCTCATACTTTACGAGACTATTTACAACCGGTGGGGGTGAGCAAACCTTCCTTTATGATCTTTTCAGAAAATACATGAAACATAGATATCAAGCCAGGAGTGATCCAACTCCTTCCAAAGTTCCTTGGACTTGAATCTAAGAGTCCATACCTACACTCGAAAGAGTTGGACAAGATTATAGCCACTTTATATTTTCCTAATGTGTCTGAGGACACGGTTAGGCTGAAACTCTTTCCTTTCTCCTTGAAAGAAAAAGCTAAGACGCGGTTGTACTTACTACGTCCACGATCTATTGACACATGGAATGACATGATGAAGGAGTTCATAATTTTTTTTCCATACCATAAGATGAACACTATCAGGAAGTCGATGATGAATTTTGCCCAAAAGGAAGACAAAACATTCTTCCAATGTTGGGAGCAGTTCAAGGATCTTGTCAGTTCATGCCCACAACACGGTTTTGAAACGTGGCGCATAACAAGTTTCTTTCAAGACTGACTGACATCTTCCATGTGCCAATTCGTCGAGGCGATGTGCAATGGGGAATTCATGAACAAAAATGTTGATGAAGTGTGAGATTACTTTGACAAACTCGCTGAAACCGCACAATCATGGGACATCTCTCCAAGGCCTAACACCACATCTAAGCCTAATCAATCAAAGCAGATGGGTGGAATATACTTGTTGAAGGAGAATGACGATATAATTGCTAAAGTGGCCAGTCTCATAAGAAAACTCTAAGCCACGGAACTTAGGAAGGATAAGGATAAGGAAGTTGTTTGAGGTATTTGTGCATGTAATATTAATACGACTGAAAATTATCCAACAATACCTGCATTTTAAGAAATATTGAATGAGTAGTCGAATGCCATAAACAACTACCAAAGGCCTTTCAAAGGACTCACTTCTGACACATACAATCCTATTTGGAGAAATCACCTAAATTTCAGTTGGAGGGATGGACAATCGGCTACACTTCAAGGTATCCCTAATAAATTCTTAAATCAATGGAAACCTTAAGAGGAATTAGTTTAAAACCTCAAGAGCTTATCTAGCAAAGTACTCTTCAAGCCTTACAAGAACTCATAAAGGCCATCCAAAAGATAGACTCACATGTTATGGTTATGAAGAAAGGGATACTTCCAGCTCGACCTATCCCTAACCCCAAACCACAATATAGAGTTAGTGAACTGTAACGCCCCGTGTTTTCAAGACCCGAGTATATGACCCGTATGGTTAGGTTTGTCTATTAGTGGAATCCTAAAAATAGGTATCTCTTGTGGTATGGTGATCCATCTTGGAAATCAATGGATAGATAGCTTGTCGTACGAATGGGGATTGTTTTCAAGGGTTGGATTTAGGCTAGAATGAACATGGAGGTTCATTTAGGCTAGGCTTGTATTTATACTAAATTAGATTACATGGTAACACTTGAGTACTAAAAAGTACAGGGTGTTACAAACTACCCCCCTTAAAGAGAATTTTGCCCCCGAAATTCAGCACTTCCTCTATGAATGTGAACAACAATCTATCTTACGGTGTCCGTATGCATCCGCTAGTTCTCCACACTAAGTTTATTTATATATGCAAGCACTCATGACTTACTACTAGGTCAAAGGTCATTACAATCTACCCCCCTTAAAGAAAAATAAACAAAGTTCTATTTCAATATTCAATGATATATGTACCTATTATTAATATTACGAGTGGTTCAATTATCCTAAAGATGTAACCTATGTCTACGTATGAAATCCCAATGAGTTTTCTTTAAATTTGTCACAACCCTTAAGTTTCTCATTTAGCAAATCAATTAAGGTGTCTAAGCCCCACCAGAGGTTAGAAATTATTCTAAATCTAACGAATCGTTTTAATGCTTATCAATGTTAAAATTTTCTATAACAGTTCATACCTTTCTCTTGATTTTCTTTTTCCTTTAATGATAGTTCCCCGTTGTCTTTGGTATGGTACAATTTTTCATCTTCAATGTTCGAGCTAACACGGATAGATGGTTGTAGTAGTTTTGAGCCTGATACATCAATCCTTTGCCTACGTATAGCAGAGGATTTGGGTATCAATTCATAATCTTGTTAAATCTAAGTCCTTTGCTTGATCAGGGCATTGGAGTCATTGAGATTTGTTAAGACTTAGAATTTGAGTCAAACCACGTACACATCACGTAAACATGATTTCATCAATTTGTGATCTCGATTATTCTAGACTTTTGAGAAGTATCATGTAATCTTATAAGTCTACATGACACATTATACTTTTACTGCATACCTCAATCATCTAAGCACTACTTAGAGTTTCAGGATCTGGATTTCTACGTGAAACTTGAGTTTGAAATTTTGCTAAATCTATCTGGGATTTCAAATCTGATTCCAATATGCTTAGTATCGGGTTGAAAATTCACCCAAAATTCTTTAACTTCATTTTTAGTTAACCTTAGGTGCTGAAATTTATGAGAGTTGTCGTCCCTAATTAAGGGGATGTATCAGGAAATTATAAATCATGATTCCTAGTGTGATTCTTTGAGTTTAGAGAGTACTTAAATTTGGTTTAAGATTTAGCATGGTGAGTGAGGATTTTCTTATAATGCAATGACATTATTTCTAACTATTTTTTTTAGGAAGTTCAAATGTCTAGATTTATAAATTTGTTCACAGAGAGTCAAGTCCAAGGAATGTTCCGATTGATCCTGTTTAATCATAGTGGGCATTTGCTCTCCCATGGTTCATAAGTTTCGTTTCTAAGTTCAAACAGTAGTTTTGGTGACTTACATGGGGGACCAAAGTTTTTGTTCAAATGACTGGGCCAAAAATTTTCAAGGGACTTAAGTTTAGTTCGTAAGTTCTAGGATTATTCAAACAACTCTCTAAGGATCTAAAATATTGGATATCTATATTTTTAAGTTTCCTATATTGTAGGGGAAATTCACTTAATTTCAAACGGCTATCCTAATCATTTCTAAGGAATTTCTACAGAAGTTTAAGGTCCAAGGGTCTAACTTAAAATTCTTAAGGGAGTCTAAAGTTTGAAATTTTTATGTTTCCAATTTTCTCTTATTCTAAGGGAATTTCACCTAAGTTCAAGTGACTAAACCTTAAAATGTTTAAAGAGGCCTAAGTTTATTTCTAAGTTCTTCAGTCCTCGAAACAATTTCTAGGGGGCCTAAAATTTTGAGTTCATATATCCTCAATTTCTATTAGCTATAGGGGAAGTTCAAATGAGTTCCAATGGTTATTCTAATAATTTCTAAGGGGAGCTAAGTTTGAGGTTTCTACATTCTCAAATCTTCCTACGTCTAAGGGAGATTTATTGAAGTTCAAATTTCTAATTCCAGCATCCTAACTTAAGACATTCAAAGTTTGTACAAGTTCCCAAGGCCTGATTTGTCCAAACTATGCTCTGATACCAACTGTAACACCCCGTGTTTTCAGGACCTGAGTAAATGACCCATTTCCCAAAAACTCAAGTGTTAACCTATAGAGAGCTAAATTCTATATGAATATTTTTTTCTTTTCAAAGTAAGCAGTTTAGTGTAGAATGGACAAAGCAACATAAATGAAAATTTGCATTTACATTTAAAATATAAAAGAGGCTGCCTATAATGACTTATACAAACCAATGTCCCAATACTTACAATTACAAAATGAGATAACATCACATGTGAAACAAATACATCATAACAATCTTGAGTTGTAAAATCACGTAGCAACTCTTAGCAATACAGTCATGCATCTTCGACAATGGTCCCCTGCTCCTCATCAATATGAACACGAATATCATCTAGGCCACCTGCTCTACCTGTACAATTATATATTCAATGAATGAGTGGCCAGCTCAGTGTGAATTCCCCTCAAGATTATACACCGCTACATTAGAGAAGTATAGTTATAAAAACATAACAAAGCATACAAAACAATACATGATGCAGTCTGATTAGATGTATGGATGTGTGAATGCATCATTAACTAGGGGATGCTCATTTGTTTGGCAGTTAGGCTCATCATCCATGCAAAGGTTAGCCATTAGCGAAGCACATCACGTGCGTACATTATGTACTGCATAATGACTGCTTATCGTACATCACATATGTAAATCGATAGTGGCCAATCATATTTCAGTATATGGGGTTTACCATCGCATGGTTGCACAAAATAATACATCGAACCCATATAGGGCAAATACCAAAATAAAGCCACCTAGGGCAAATAACAAAACTAAGCAACATAGGGCAATTATTAAAATTAAGCTACATAGGAAAATTATCAAAACTAAGCCGCATAGGGCAATTATAAAAACTAAACTACATAAGAAAATTATCAAAACTAAGCCACATAGGGTCAATATCAAAACCATGCGATAAAGACCATCCTTAAAACTTAGGCACAACAACCCCTGGATAGTAGGCCCACATCAATATTCAATTTAATCCACCATTCAATAATCACTAGGCCGAAGGTCCATTATAATCACAATCAATCAAGTTACATCCCAAGTATGGGTGTACATTTATAAGTGGGGGTTTCCCACTGATGTACCTGTTTAAATTCCAAAAACAATCCACAAGTAATTCACAAGCATAAGATGATATGTAAGATAAATATTAAGCATATAATCTAGCAATTCAATTCCAACAATTAACACATGTGATTATGAGATAAAGATATCAAATATCAATCACAAATAACATAAAAACTATCACTTAAGCAAATGGGAAAATGGGAAGCTCAAGGGGAAGAAATCATCACCTGATGAACCGAATCACCTTCTAGTGTCGCTAAATGCTTGCGCCCTTAGAACTGAATCCTACCACAAACCATGAACTCGTACAATTAGATCCAAATTCTACGTACTACCTAGGTTTAAGATCATAGCCCAGGGCTTGGATGTAGAATTAGG
Source organism: Magnolia sinica (assembly GCF_029962835.1). NCBI lineage: Eukaryota > Viridiplantae > Streptophyta > Magnoliopsida > Magnoliales > Magnoliaceae > Magnolia > Magnolia sinica. The sequence goes on along the minus strand of NC_080578.1, from coordinate 68,135,937 downwards.
TTTTCATCTTAGAGTTTAGTTAAATGCTTAGATTCTAGGATTTGAATCCTAAATTATTATTATTATTATTATTATTGTGTAATGGGTTAGATAATATTCATAATAGGAGTATTAATCCATCAATATTAATAATGATGGTTCATAAGTTCATATTTAAATGTACCGACATTATCCAATATTCTTATAATGACTGATAACCTCTTAAATAATACAAGTAATAATAATAGAATCTTTACTACTGATAATATAATAAGGACTAATACTAATAATTATGTCAACAAGAATTATACTAATCCCGTAATGAAAATGATGATATTTTCTAATGATAATAATAATAGTTATCATTAATGACTCTAGTTATGATCTAACATTAAGGATAATATTTAAGAGGGTTAAATAAAATACTACTATTTGATAATTATAGTTTTATTTACAATAACTAGGTTGGGTACAAATAATCTACTAATGACTAACCAATCAATCTCAATAATTTCCAAGTATGGGGTATTAGGGAACCATCCCACTATACTTGAAGTTGTCACAAGGTGGTGATAGGCTTGGTTCCCGGTCGATTAGGGATTTAGCTTACGATGGTTCTCCAAACGATGCCGCCCAAATGGACCCAGTTAGATTAATTCTACCTAAGCTCCATACACCATCGAGTTAATGACCTATACGTTACACATTTAGAATAATAGATCACATGAGGAGGTTACTTAAGGAGCTGACTTGGTAAGGGTGTGGAGGAATTAGATTCACCCCAAGGAGAAACCAATGAGTCATAGCCAAATTGGTGCTAGTTAGGTGGTGACTGAGTCAACTCAGCTGGACTGAGTTGATTTCATTGCAACTCCCATCCTTTCTCATCTCTTCTTTCCTTCTCTACTCTCTCCTTCCTTCCTTCCTCCTTTCTTTCTCTAACCTCCTTCTTCACTCAACCCATACACCAGCAGGCTTGCTAGACCAAACCAGGCCCAACTCGTACGCCAGACTTAGCAGCGAGTTAGGCCCAAACCCATGCTCTCTCTCTCTCTCTCTCTCTCTCTCTCTCTCTATCTGCTTCTTCTCCTAAATCTTTTCTTTTCTCCTTTCTTCCTCCCTCTCTCCCTGTCTCTCCTTGCAGAACCTTAGTGTGGCTCGAACTTGGCCCCACTTGATGCAAAACTTGACAGGGAGCCGGGTTGCAAACTACCAGCCCATGCCTGACTCGGTCTACTTAACGACTTGGTAGGTCGATTTATCAGCAAACATCCCCCTCTCTCTTTCTCCTTCTCTCTTTCTCTAACTACCAGAGGTACTGGACTCATCTAGACGTGGCCCAACTCAGTGGACTCAGCAGTGAGTCAAGGTGCAGCGCAGGCGCACCCTCTCTCTCACCTCTTTCTCCTTTTCTTCTCCTTCATCTTCCTACCTTCTTCTTTCTCCAGGAATAACTTAACCGAGCCGGGACTCATCCCACACGACAATTTGAAGCATGACTCAGTCCGACTCGGTGTGGTGCGGGTGAACTTAAAACGAGGAAGAAATCTCGGACAAAAATGGAAGATCTCCATCGGGTGAGCTTTTCTCCAATACGAAGCCCCAGTGTGGTGTAATCATGCCTATGGGAGCTCAGGGAATGGTCGGAGTGAAGCTCTAAGGAGGCTTTCATGGTGGGTTCGAATGAAGAAGGAAACGGTCGATTTTTGGTTGCGGCTGCAAAAATGGAGGGTGAGCTCCTATTTTTTGATCCTTGTGCCTTTTATTCACTTGCCCTAATGTGTTAGAACCGTCGAATCGAAGGAAAATGGCCCGGATGAGGTCTGGTAGAAACCACGTTCTATTACGCCCGGTTCTGTAAAACCAGCCGTGGTTTTGTTCTGTTAAGGTAGGATGACTAAGATCTCATCAAATGGACATCTAAGATAAGAGGAATTCTCCTCACTCAGATTGCCAAGCTAGCATACGGAAGGAGAAACGGAAACTTTCCATTTTTAGGAAGTGTTGTGTTTTCGAGACCCACTTACAGTGGGAATAGTGCGCATGCACAACTATGGAATAGTGCAAAACCTAATGGGTTTTGGTTACATGTGGGTCCTCTATCGAATGGATGAGTCAGATCATAGCCCTGGGCCATGATGGCGGGCCATAGATCAACTTACACGACGACAGTCCGTTTAAAGCTTTATCGGGCGGGAGTTAAAAGAAGAGAGAATATTCTCTTTTTTAGAAAATTTCAGGTCAAATTAATATTACCCAGCTTCTCAGCTTAGTGCACTATGGGTGCACGCCCTATTGTGCACTCACAACTTCGAAAGTGGGGTCCACCATATTGATCAGTGAAATCCGCACCATCCAAGCTCTTTATGCGGCCCAAGTCAGGGGCTCTGACTACATATTTGGTAGATCCAAAGCTTAAGTGGGCCCCACATCTTGATTTTGGGTCATATTGGTGGATTCCAGTCAATTTAATGGTAGGATCATCCCAAAATTTAACGTCAACGGTTAAAAAGGTCCTAATGGCTGTTTGTATGTCTTTCGTAATGAGTAACTAACCAGATACTAATATTAATGCAAATTTTGTGATTATTAGTTTATTATAAATCATTTTATTTTATGTTAACGATGTTGTGGGACACTTAAGCAGGGATGGGGCATATCTAAACCACAGGTGGGCCTCACTACATGACTCTTGGGTCCTATTTGGGGGTTTCCATCAACTCAATTGTTAAATCATTGTTCACCACCCTAAGTATAGGGTTGCAATGTAGTAAGAATCTCGGTAAGACCGAGGTCGAGTCCACAGGGACTAAACCTTCTACGTAATCTAAAAGTAAGTAGAATTAGAACTAGAAGAAGATGTAACGTAATCAGGAAAATTTAAGAGAATAATGGTGAAATATTAAACTAAAACTTGTAAAATTCAAAGGTGAAAACTAGGGATTCCAAGGATTCACTTGTATAGATCAGGGAGAACTATACTTGATTCATGAACCCAACTGGATGTAGAGTCCCATCTTCATCTAGTTGGAAGATATATCATTAAAAACCAAATTTGAACTTCCTTTGATCCAGTTTTCAAGAGATGAGAGGTACGAGAATTAAAAAGGATTCCATCACAAAACCATGCCATGAGACAAAGCAAACAACAGAATTTAACCAATCCACAACCAATCTGAAAGAGTTATGAACATTAAGAAGGATTCCATCATCCAACCATGTCTATGAGACGATGGTGAACAACAGGATTCCTATAATCACAACCATAATAATGAAAAGAACATACTCAAAGCTATCATAGATCTATTGTAATTTAAGTCATAATTAACCATTAAAAACTATGAATATTCCTTATAATCAAACTAGAAGCAAGGATAGTTCAACTTAAACCTAAATCAAAGCATAGAAACAACCCATCACACTACAAGCTTCACCTCTTAGCCTTAGCTAAGGGGTTTAGCCAATCATACTCATGATCAAACTAAAGTCTCTTAAAAAGAAAGCGTTAATGGGAATAAAAGACTAAGAAGAAGGAGAAGAAGACTCCTGGCCGGCCACGCTCTCTCTCTCTCTCTCTCTCTCTCTCTCTCTCTCTTTCACGTCCAAGCTCTCCACGTCTAAGGATATGATCCTTCTGCTCTCTATCTTCTCTCCCTTTTATAGACAGTGGTCGAGTGGATGCTATTTATGTAGTAACAAAGATTGCGCAATGAAAGAAAAATGTAAATTGTTTGCGCTTGGTGGAGATTTTGAGACAGTGGTCATCTCATCCTCTGTTTGGCCTTCATGGTGATGGTCGTGGCTACCCTTTAGAGCTTGTGCACGTGTCAGATCAGTGGTCAGGCCATCTCCACGATCACACAACAACCCACAGAGGGCTGGACATTGCGGACGCGCGTAGGCCTTATGTACCTTACATTGATGTGTTTGGTGGGCCCCAAAGTGATGTTTTCGAAGGAATCCACCCCGTCCATTGGATTCCTGGCATGATTTTGGTTGGAAAGGGGTGGTTTTGGTCGAGTTTGGTGTGACCCAGAGGATCAAATCTTCTCGCCGTTCATCCTGTGTTTAATGGCGATTTACGTGTGTACACATGCATGGGACCAAAAAGACTCTATGGGTATGATCCTCCCCACCCCCTGAACACTTTAGATGGTTTAGATCAACCAAATGATGGACAGTGGTGGCCCACTACACATCTCAAAGGCCGGACATGCGGCCTCTATTGCATAAGAGAGGATGGGGTCGGGTTAACCGACCTTTGACCGGGATTCCCAGTCCGGTGCGTGGCTGGTGCGTGTGTGTTGTGCACACACAAGTCCCCATGTGGGGTCCACTGTGATGTTTATGAGAAATTTGCTCCGTTCATACATTTTTCCCTCTAGCTTAAGGGGTTGAGACTAAAATTGAAGCATATCCAGAGATCAAGTGGGCCTCATATTAGTGATTTATAGGTTGATTTGTCCGTTGAGCTACTTCTATAAAGATCTAAGGGATGAATTTCGACGTGTATGGTTAATTTAGGGTCTTCAGGCCAAATATAAAGTTTCGAGCCAAACGGATGGTGGGAATGTGATCTTGCATTTAGGATGACTTTCAGGCCCCTTTAACTTCAATCACTTGATTTTCTCAGATCTTTAGCGTGTAAATTCTTTGATCTTGGTCTCCTAGGATTCGTCCCTTTCCTTGGTGATTTATGAGCATCAAATCATGCCTTTTGTACCCTTTTTCAGTCCAAACTCCTAAATTCACCTTGTAACATAAACACGATTAAAATAGGACGTTAAACATTATCATGTTTATAAAACCTAGTAATAACTGGGGTCTAATATGCAATATTTGACCCTCAACACAATCCCCAACTAGCATTTTGCTAGTCCCGAGCAAAGTATGCGAAAAATAATTTGAGAACCATGGGATAAATTTTTATAAACTCAAGTGGTTTTCAAAAATCAATCTAGATCATAGAATTCCAAGATACATCAATGTTGGGCATTACCTTCTCCTAACTCAAGCGCACGGTAAAGTTCACAGTTAAATTCAAAGTATTAATCCATCTATTAGAACAATTCTAAATATTGAGTTCCATGGGTGTATAGTGCAACCTTGACTTATCACAATTATAGGTCCAATCGTCAATTTTCATGATATCATTGGTAATCAAAAAGAGTATTCCAGAATAACCCAACCTAAATAGAAACTTGCCTTACAGTTCAGCTTTTTTATTCTTCCATCTTTTGATTTTTCCATCGATGGCTTTATGCTGTATCAACCTTTTTAAAGATCTTTAATAGGTAGCTGTTTTCAAGCATAACTGTTTTTTAGCTGGGTATTCTCTTTGTTTTTTTTTCCAATGAACATGATGGACAATTTCCCCAGGTTGGCTCCTTCCATGCCTAGTGACTTCCAGGTTAACAATTTAATATCGAACAGACGTTTTAATGTGTAAGCTAGGTGTGACATGTGAAATCACGACTCAATCAATGTTTAAAACTTCTAATCATGGATTAATAATTCAGACTTAACTGTGAAATCTAACAAATAACTGAATCCAAGAGTCATAAATTACCAACATTACGTATCTTATACTTCTAAATCAAAGATGGCCTTCAAAATCACTTTGAATTCACAAAAATTTCTAGAAAAATTTTAAAAATTTTCACAATTTTTACTCATGACCATGAAAATACTGATTAGGTAACCTAATCTCCCATCCCCAACATAAAATTGATATTGTCCTAAATGTAAAAGATATAAGCATGCAATGCATATGAGATAACGAAAGTAAAGGAGAAGTGATGAAAAGATAGTACCTGACGAGGAAATTGAACAACTTTTTTTTAAGAGATCTCAACGTGATGGTAGGTCAGCACAAGGGTGAAACTAACAAAAGCAAACTATCCGAAAATAACTGGAAAGCAAACTATCCTAACAGCATAAAGCCAACTATCCTAGAACGATAAAAAGCAAACTACCCTAGTCCTATGAAAGCAGTAAACCTACCTATACCTCCATCAGACTAGGAGATCAATCCTGGTAAACAGGATCATTCAGAGACATGGACATGTCCGCTGAATCAAATTTCTCAACAAATGGCTTTAATCGATGTCTATTTACTTTAAACTCATTGTCATTGTTTAGATTCCAAATCTCGACAGCCCCATGAGGATAAAAATTGATAACAGTGAAAGGGTCGATCCAACGAGATCGAAGCTTACTTGGAAAGAGATGTAACTAAGCATTGTACAAAAGGACCTTTTGACCTGGCGTGAATATTTTTGCAGAATGTGTTGGTCATTAAATGCCTTCATTCTGTCCTTATAAATTCTCGAGTTCTCGTACGCATCGTTTCGAATTTCTTCATGTTCATTTAACTAAAGTTTGCATAGTGAGCCAGCGTTGTCCAGATTGAAATTCAAATTTTTGATTGCCCAGTAGGCTCTATGTTCCAACTCCACAAGCAAGTGGCAGGCCTTCCCATAGATAAGTCTAAAGGGAGACATTATAATAGGAGTCTTAAATGCAGTACGGTAAGCCCATAAAGCATTGGTCAATAGGATTGACCAATCCTTATGGTCATGGTTAAACCTCTTTTCCAAGATGTGTTTGATCTCCATATTGAAAATCTTGGCTTGCCAACTTGTTTGTGGGTAGTAGGAGTGCTCACCTTATAAGAGATACCATATTTCTTCATTAAATTTTCGAATGGCCTATTATAAAAATGTGAGCCCCCGTCACAAATGATGGCTCGAGGCATTCTGAACTGGGAAAGGATGTTCTCTTTTAAGAATTTAATGACCATTCGATGATCATTGTTCCGGCATAGAATCGCCTTGACCCATTTAGTGACATAGTCTACGGCGAGCAAAATATATAGATTTCCAAAGGATTGGGGGAATGGTTCCATGAAATTGATGCCCTAGCAATCAAATGCCTCTATGATAAGGATGGGGTTCAAGGGCATCATATTTCGATGGGATAACGATCCCAATTTCTGACAATGCTCACAAGCTTTATAAAACTCATGAGTGTCCTTGAACATAGTGGGCCAGTAAAAGCCACACTGCAGAATCTTGGACATGGTCTTTTTAGCAGAAAAGTGACCACCATAGGCCTGAGAGTGACACAAGGAGATGACACTCTGATGCTCATCGTCTGCCACACATCTCCTTAAGATTTGGTCTGGGCAATATTTAAACAAATATGGATCGTCCCAAAAAAAGTTGCGCACCTCGGTGAAAAATTTCTTCTTATCTTGCGCAGTCCAATGTATCGGTGTGAAACCTGTGCCAAGATAATTAACAATATCAACGAACTAAAGTGAATGGGAGACTGTGAACAATTATTCATCAGGGAACATGTCATTGATATGTGTCGTCTTAAGGGAATAAGAGACATTTAGGCGAGAAAGATGGTCAGCCACTACGTTTTCTACTCCCTATTTTATCTTTTATTTCTACATCAAATTCTTAGAGTAGGAGGATCCATCTTATCAGGTGGGGCTTAGCATCTTTCTAAGAAATAAAATACTTGAGCACTGCATGATCTATGTAAACAATGATCTTGGATCTGATCAAGTAGGACTTAAATTTGTCCAAAGCTAACACTACGACCAAGAGTTCCTTCTCCGTAGTCGAGTAGTTCACTTGGGCAGGATTTAGAGTTCTACTTACATAATGGATAACAGAGGGCTTCTTTTCTTTTCTCTGGCCTTAAACTACCCTAAGAGCATAATCAGATGCATCATACATAAGTTCAAAAGGAAGGCTCCTGTCGGGTGGCTATATGATAGGTGTAGTGGTTAACATGCCCTTAAGCTTAGTGAAAGCTTCCTGACATTACTCAGTCCACTCTCATGGTGCATCCTTTTGACGTAGATTACACAAAGGACGAGAGAGGAGATTAAAGTTCTTTATGAATCTTCTGTAAAGCCTAGCATGTCGTAGGAAGGATTGCACGTCTCGTATGTTCTTGGGAGGAGGTAGGTTAGAGATAAGATCAATTTTTGCCTTATCTACCTCGATTCCTTTGGACGAGATGATATATCCAAGGACAATTCCCCTACGAACCATGAAATGACACTTCTCCCAATTAAGTACCAAATTCTTTTCTTCACGTCTTCTCAGCACACATTTAAGACTCTCTAAGCAATCGTTGAAAGATGGACCAAAGCCAAAGAAATCATCCAAAAAGACCTCTAGATATTACCCCACCATGTTAGAAAAATACTCATCATACATCGCTGAAAGGTGGTAGGATCATTACATAGTACGAATAGCATCCTTCGGTAAGCAAAGGTGCCAAGAGACATGTAAACGTGGTCTTTTCCTGATCTTCAGGGGCTATCTCTATCTGATTGTAGCCCGAATACCTGTCAATGAAGCAGTAATATGACTAACCAGTTAGCCTTTCCAAATTTTGATTGATGAAGGGCAAAGGAAAATGGTCCTTCCTCGTGATGGTATTCAACTTCCTGTAGTCAATGCACATTCTCCAACTAGTAGTAACTCTAGTTGGCACGAGTTTATTATCGGCATTGGTTACGATGGTGATTCCAGACTTCTTGGGAACCACCTGAGTTGGACTCACCCATTGACTATCGCATATAGGGTATATGATAGCCACATTCAATAGTTTAAGAACTTCGGCTTTAACTACCTCCTTCATGTTTGGGTTTAGTCTACATTATGATTGCCAAGAGGTCTTCGCATTATCCTCGAGATAAATGCGGTGAATACAAATTGAAGGGTCAATTCCCTTGAGGTCTGCAATTGTTCATCCAAGGGCTCCCTTATGCTCAATGAGAGTAGATATGAGCGTACTCTCTTGTTCTTGCTCAAGGTGGGAAGAAATCACCACCGAGTAAGTCTCATCTTGACCTAAATAAACATTTCAAATCAGAGGGCAAAGGTTTTAGTTCAAACTTCAGTGGCTTGAGGTTAGACGGCAGAGGCACTTCATCAGTTTGGGGTAACTCTTCAAATTATGGCCTCCACCAGTTAACTTTAAGTACCGGCACAACATCAAGCATGACACACATCTCCCTAATCATGTCATCATTAAAATCATGAGAGTGAGCCAGACACGTCTTTAGAGAGTCAGAGGATAAGGTCAGAGGCGTTCTATCTTTCATAAAAGAGTCGATCATGTTAATGTCGTGAAAATCGTCATCATCCTCTAATCATCTGCCTGTGTTGAAAAAGATGTTTAACTTCAATGTCATATTCCCGAAAGGCATGCTCATGACACCATTCCTGCAATTGATGATTGCATTTGAAGTGGCAAAGAATGGGCGACCAAGACTGATGGGAATTTGAGTGCTCATGTTATTGATGGGTTTAATATCTAGGATGATAAAATCTACAGGGTAGTAGAATCGGTCATCCTGGACCAACACATCCTCAATTATCCCTCTCGATACATGAACAAAGCAATTAGTAAGTTATAGTGTGGTTAGGGTGGGTTTTAATTCACCCAAACCTAGTTATTTCTACACCGAGTAGGGAATCAGATTTACACTCACTCTTAAGTCGAGAAGTGCATGCTCAATTCAGTAGTTCCCAGTTACACAAGGTATGGTTGGGCTACTGGGATCTTTGAATTTCTGTGGCACATCTTTCTTTAGGATGACACTTACTTTCTCAATCAAGAAGATTTTCTTTTGAATATTTTGTCGTCTTTTGGTCATACACAAGTCTTTCAGGAATTTGGCATATAAAGGTATTTGTTTTACGGTATCAAGTAGAGGAATATTGACCTTCACTTATTTCAACACCTTTAGAATGTCCTGAGAGTTAGATAGAGGTTTTGGTGCAACTAACCATTGAAGAAATGAAGTATCCGGTTTCCCTTAATGTTCCGGTTCTAATTCTTGTGGAGCATGGCTAGATCCATCATCTTTGTCCTCTTCCGGTTTCTTATGCTTTTTAGCCTTAACCGGAATGGTTTTGTCAATGGTCTTATCACTCCTAAGAGTGGTTATAGATTTAGCTTGCTCCATCTAGCTTGAAGAGCTTGAATCACTTATCTCATATTACGATTTAGGATTGGGGAGAGGTTAAGTAGGAAACATCTCCTTTTCTATAACCATCATACGTGAATCCATCTTTTGTAAAAATTTTGTAAGTTCTTGTATTGCTTGAGTAAGCTCTTGTGTGGAATTTTGGACCGGTTCTTCTTGAGGTTTCCCTTGATTTGAATTTTAATTGAAGAAACCTTGAGGGGTAGCAGTTTGTCCATTCCTCCAACTAAAGTTTGGATGATTTCTCCAACCAGGATTATATGTATTAGAAGTGGGCCCACTGAAAGGTCTTTGGTTATTGCTTACAGCATTAGATTGCTCATTCAGTATCTCTTAAAAGGCAGATATAGTTAGGCAATTTTCAAAAGTGTGAATGTTACAACCACAAATATCGCAAACAATTTCCTTATCCTCATCCTTCTTTAATTCCATGGCCTCGAGTTTCCTAGTGAGATAAGCCATTTTAGCATTGATATCATCGTCGTCTTTCAGGAGATACATTCCACCCCTCTCCTTGGATTCAATCAGCCTAAACATGGTGCTTGGTTTTGGGTATGTGTTCCATGATTGTGCATTTTCGGCAAGTCTATCCAAGTAGTCCCACACATCATTGACATTTTTATTCAAAATTCCCCGTTGCACATTTTCTCGACCAATTGGCACATGGAAGATGTCAGACCATCATAAAAGAAGTGTATAATGCACCACGTTTCAAATCCGTGTTGTAGGCATGAACTGACAAGATCATTAAACTGCTCCTACCATTGGAAGAATGTTTCATCCTCCTTTTGAGCAAAGTTCATGATTGACTTTCTAAGGGTGTTCGTTTTATTATGCAGAAAAAAATTCTTTATGAACTCCCTTATCATGTCATTCCACGTGCCAATAGATCGAGGACGTAGTGAATGCAACCACATCTTAGCTTTCTCTTTCAAAGAAAAGGGAAAGAGTTTTAGCATGACCATGTCATCAAACACATTAGGAAAGTATAAAGTGGCTATGATCTCATCAAACTCTTTCAGGTGTAAGTATGGATTTTCTGACTCAAGCCCATGAAATTTAGGAAGGAGTTGGATCACCCCTGGCTTGATATCCATGTGTCCCATATTCTCTGGAAAAACCATGCATGAGGGCGTGCTCACCCCCGGCGATTGTAAATAATCTCGTAAAGTACTAGGCGGGGGTGCTTGATGCACCTCATTCTCATCTTAGACTTCCCTAACCATAGGTTAAGGTAGTCATTCTGGTTGATTGGCCAGTTGATTTGCAGCCATAACCTCAATTAACTCTAGGGATCTTGAGCGGTGTCTAGTCCTGTGATGGATAGTTAACCCCTCAACCAATCCTCCTTAAATCAAGAGACATCGAGTGTTATCACAGACCCACTTAGGCATGAAACACTCATAGCCCTCAATCTCAGATTCTAACCTAAACCTAAAGAAGAAAAGAAATAGAAATCTATAAATAAAGAGAAAGAAGAGTTGGAAAGAGGTTACCAAATCAAAAGTTCCTAAATTAAGATCCTTCAAAACAAAACAAAACAAGTCAATTTCTAAAAATAGAAAGTCTAAAATTAGAAAGTTCCTAAAAATAGAAAAATAGAAAAATTAGAAAGAGATTACCAATTTAGAAAGTCTATATCAGGGTCCTACAAAATAGGAAAGTTAGGTTAGTTTTTAGAAATGAAATAGAAAAACCTAAACCTAGAATTAAAAACTAAAAAAACCCTAATCTTAACCTAATTCTAAAACTAGTTAATCTTAGAAAAACATAACTATCAATCCCCGACAACGGCACCAAAAACTTGTTCACCACCCCAAGTATAGGGTTGCGATGTAGTAATAATCTCGGTAAGACCGAGGTCAAATCCATAGGGACTGAACCTTGTACGTAATCTGAAAGTAACTAGAACTAGAACTAGAAGAAGATGTAATCTAATTAGGAAAATTTAAGAGAATAATGGTGAAATATTAAACTAAAACTTATAAAATTCACAGGTGGAAAATAGGGATTCCAAGGATCCACTTATAGAGATCAGGGAGATCTATACTTGATTCACGAACACAACTAGATTTAGAGTCCCATCTTCATCCAGTTAGAAGATATATCATTAAAAATAAAATCTGAACTTCCTTTGATCCAATTTTTAAGAGATGAGAGGTATGGAAATTAGAATGGATTCCATCACAAAACCATGCCCATGAGAGAAAGCAAACAACAAAATTTAACCAATCCACAACCAATCTGAAAGAGTTATGAACGTTAGGAAGGATTCCATCATCTAACCATGTCCATGAGACGATGGTGAACAACAGGGTTCCTACAATCACAACCATAATAATGAAAAGAACATACTCAAAGCTATCGCAGATTCATTGTAATTTAAGTCACAATCAACCATTAAAAACTATGAAATTCCTTATAATCAAACTAGAAGAAAGGATAGTTCAACTTAAACCTGAATCAAAGCATAGAAACAACCCATCACACTACAAGTTTCACCTCCTAGCCCTAGCTAAGAGGTTTAGCCGATCATACTCATGATCAAACTAAAGTCTCTTAAAAAGAAAGCGTTAAAGGAAACAAATGAATAAGAAGAAGGAGAAGAAGACTCCTGGCCGACCAAGATCTCTCTCTCTCTCTCTCTATATTTCCTTCTCTTCCACGTCTAAGCTCTCCATGTCTAAGGATATGATCCTTCCGCTCCTTCTCTTCTCTCCCTTTTATAGACAAAAGGAGTAGATCGAGTGGATGCTATTTATGCAGCAACAAAGATTGCGCAGCGAAAGAAAAACGCAAACTGTTTGCGCTTGGTGGAGATTTTGGGACGGTGGTCATCTCATCCTATTTTTGGCCTTCATGGTGATGGTTGTGGCCACCCTCTGAGCTTGTGGACGGTTCAGATCAATGGTCTGTCATCTCCATGATCACACAATAGCCCACGAAGGGCCGGACGTTTCGGACGCGCGTAGGCCTTACGCACCTTGCGCTGATGTGTTCGGTGGGCCCCAAAGTGATGTTTTCGAAGGAATCCACCTCGTCCATTGGATTCCTAGAGCGGTTTCAGTCAGAAAGGGGTGGTTTTGGTTGAGTTTGATGTGACCTAAAGGATCGAATTTATCGCCATTCATCCTGCATTTGACGGCGATTTGCGTGTGTACACGTGCATGGGACCAAAAAGACTTCATGGGTAGGGTCGTCCCCACCCCCTGAACACTTTGGATTGTTCAGATCAACCAAATGATGGACGATGGTGGCCACTACACATCTCAGAGGCCGAACATGCAGCCTCTGTTGCGTTAGAGAAGATGGGGTCGGGTCAACCGACCTTTGACCAGGATCCCCAGTCCGGTGCGTGGCTGATGCGTGTGTGTTGTGCACATGTATGTCCCCAGGTGGGGTCCACTATGATGTTTATGAGAAATCCGTTTCGTTCATCCATTTTACCCTCTAATTTAAGGGGTTGAGACCAAAATTGAAGCATATCCAGAGATCAAGTGGGCCCCAGATCGGTGATTTATAGGCTGATCTGTCCGTTGGGCCACTTTCACAAAGATCCAAGGGATGAATTTTGACATGTACAGTTAATTTAAGGTCCTCAGGCCAGATATAAAGTTTCGAGCCAAACGAATGGTGGGAACCCTGTGATCTTACATTCAGGACGACTTTCAGGCCCCTTTAACTTCTATCACTTAATTTTCTCAGATCTTTGGCGTGTAAATTCTTCAATCTCGGTCTCCTCGGATTTGTCCCTTGCCTTGGTGATATGTGAGCACCAAATTCATGCCTTTAGTACCCTTTTCAGTCCAAGCTCCTAAATTCACCTTGCAACAAAAACACGATTATAATAGGACGTTAAACATTATCATGTTCGTTAAACCTAGTAATAACTGGGTCTAATATGCAATATTTGACCCTCAACAATCATCTTTAAATCTGATCTCTAAGGCTCATATAGGATCCTAGTCTATTTTAAGGGGAATTTAATGATCAGATTGACTCAGTGTCAATAATCAACGGTCCTAAAAGGACTCCAACCTAGTCTAGGTGCACATGATCAGTTAGTGTTACCATCAAGTAGTGATATTCACACGATCTAACGCTTGATCATTGAACAAGATGTCATAGACTCAATGAACGGTGGATATGGTGGGTTCGGTCCAAATGTTATGATGATTTATTGTCAGAGTCTTCCACAGTCCACCTTGGAAGGTTTTACTGGTTCCAAGGGTTGTCAAATTACAACCTAAGGATTGGTTTTATAACCTGATGGTTGGATGGGTTTCAAATTCGATCCACATGGACCATTCGTTCCATTAGTCCATGTAAGGCCATGAGTCCAAGAATGAGGGTGATATAACATTCTGGTGGCCTTATAACTTGATTATGCTCTTAACTAATAATAATTGATGACCGTTGATGAACTGACGGTCTGATCTTTATCAGCTATGATCGACTTGATCCTAAGGATTCCTAGGAACTGTTTAAGGGGAACCTCATAGTTTGTGTTGTACCAAATAGTCTACTTTATGTAACTCAATTAATGACTTGACTGATGGGATATCACGGTCTTGGCGAGTTGTAGGTCCATTAATCTATGTCTTACATCAGATGATTTATGGTTAGGTTTGTCTATTAGTGGATTGGAATCCTAAAAATAGGTATCTCTTGTGGTATGGTGATCCATCTTGGAAATCGATGGATGGATAGCTTGTTGTACGAATGGGGATTATTTTCAAGGGTTGGATTTAGGCTAGAATGAACATGAGCGTTCATTTAAGCTAGGCTTGTATTTATACTAAATTGGATTACATGGTAACACTCGAGTACTGGAAAGTATGGGGTGTTACAAACTACCCCCCTTAAAGAGAATTTCTCCCCCGAAATTCAGTACTTCCTCTATGAATGTGAACAACAATTTATCTTATGGTCTCTACATGCATCCACTAGTTCTCCACACTAAGTTTATTTATATATGCAAGCGCTCATGACTTACTATAAGGACAAAGGTCATTACAATCTACCCCCCTTAAAGAAAAATAAATAAAGTTCTATTTCAATATTCAATGATATACGTACCTATTATTAATATTTCGAGTGGTTTAATTATCCTAAAGATGTACCCTATGTCTACGTATGAAATCCCAACGAGCTTTATTAAAATTTGTCACAACCGTTAGGTTTCTCATATAACAAATCAATTAAGGTGTCTAAGCCCCACTAGAGGTTAGAAATCATTTAAATCTAACGAATCGTTTTAATGCTTATCAATGTTAAAATTTTTTATAACATTTCATACCTTTCTCTTGATTTTCTTTTTCCTTTAATGATAGTTCCCCGTTGTCTATGGTATGGTACAATTTTTCATCTTCAATGTTTGAGCTAACACGGATAGATGGTTGTAGTAGTTTTGAGCTCGTTACATCGATCATTTGCCTACGTATAACAGAGGATTTGGCTATCAATTCATAATCCTGTTAAATCTTCGTCCTTTGCTTGATTAGGGCATTGGAATCATTGAGATTTGCTAGGACTTAGAATTTGAGTCAAACCACGTACACATCGCGTAAACATGATTTCATCAATTCATGATCTCGATTATTCTAGACTTTTGAGAAGTATCATGTAATCTTATAAGTCTACATGGCACATTATACTTTTATTGCGTACCTCAATCATTTAAGCACTACTTAGAGTTTCAGGATCAGGATTTCTACGTGAAACTTGAGTTTGAAATTTTGCTAAATCTATCTAGGATTTCAAATTTGATTCCAATATGCTTAGTATAGGGTTGAAAATTCACCCAAAATTCTTTAACTTCATTTTTAGTTAACCTTAGGTGCTAAAATTTATGAGAGTTGTCATCCCTAATTAAGGGGATGTATTAGGAAATTCTAAATTATGATTCCTAGTGTGATTCTTTGAG
Organism: Magnolia sinica; assembly: GCF_029962835.1. Taxonomy (NCBI): domain Eukaryota; kingdom Viridiplantae; phylum Streptophyta; class Magnoliopsida; order Magnoliales; family Magnoliaceae; genus Magnolia; species Magnolia sinica. The sequence continues at coordinate 68,120,011 of NC_080578.1, read as the reverse complement.
TTTAGAGAGTACTTAAATTTGGTTTAAGATTTAGTATGGTGAGTGAGGATTTTCTTACAATGCAATGACACTATTTCTAACTTTTTTTTTTTTTTAGGAAGTGCAGATTTCTAGATTTATAAATTTGTTCACAGAGAGTCAAGTCCAAGGAATGTTTCGATTGATCCTGTTTAATCATAGTGGGCATTTGCTCTCCCACGGTTCATAAGTTTCGTTTCTAAGTTCAAACAGTAGTTTTAGTGACTTACATGGGGGCCAAAGTTTCTGTTCTAAGTTCAAATGATCGGGCCTAAAATTTTCAAAGGACTTAAGTTTAGTTCGTAAGTTCTAGGATTATACAAACAACTCTCTAAGGGACCTAAAATATTGGATATCTATATTTTCAACTTTCCTATGTTCTAGGGGAAATGCACTTAATTTCAAATGGCTATCCTAATCATTTCTAAGGAATTTCTACATAAGTTTAAGATCCAAGGGTCTAACATAAAATTCTTAAGGGAGTCTAAAGTTTGAAATTTTTATGTTTCCAATTTTCTCTTATTATAAGGGAATTTCACCTAAGTTCAAATGACTAAACCTTAAAATGTTCAAAGAGGCCTAAGTTTATGTAACGCCCTGAAATTCGGGGGTCGAGCATAACTCAACTCCCGAGTTCCAAAACATCACTTATGCAACATATTTAATGATGGATGTATGTTGTTTGTATTAGTGTATAATACATGGAATAGATTAAGCCAAATAGCAAATATAATTCAGGGATAAGTGAAGAATGCAAGCGGAAGACTTATAAAATCATATGTGTACATGTGCAAATCCCTGAAATACATATACATACCAGGTCATATTACAAGTGTTACTATCAAAATTACAAGTATTAAATTACATCATTTAATCCCAAAAGTAATCCCAGAATCCCGCGCATAGAACAAGGCTCGCTAGAACCCATCTGAAAACTGCATGAAAGAAAATGCAGCCTCATCATCCTCGATCTCCGGCTCTGCCTCAAAGGTTGCATCAACATCTGCAACATCAGCAACTAAGACAGAGTCTGGTGGGTGTTTAACACCGCCCCAGAACGTGGGAGTGAGTGATCAACTCAGTGGAACAATAAAGCAAAGGTTAATATGTTATCAGTTCAATCAAGTAGTAATGATAAAGCAGAACAATCAAATGTCCTAAATACTCTTGTTAATGTAAGGATGTATGAAGAATGATGCGTGCCCTCGCGCGTACACCCTCAACGTCTTCATCTTACGTTACGCATGACATCGCCTCAAAGTGCGCCACGTCTACAAAGCACATGTAAATGCGGTGCATGAACATGATTACCAAGTTGTTATTAGTCCTTTTCATACAGCAGGATTGGGAAGCTAAGGTACCTTCCTCATATCACCATCCAAATAGTGATCCATTCTAGGGTCGTCAGTCCTAGACATCTCATACGATCATATGGTTTTAGGTCGTTGCAAAGGGCACGTCACCAATCAATGCACGCCTATCATATCTTCATTACTACAATAAGGCTCGTCACCTCAATGCGGTACCCAGGCATGCTCGAGGTCACTACAAAGGGCTCGTCACCAATCAATGTAGGCCGACAGCACGAATATAGTGTCCCATACCACCATAATCGGTTCACGAGTTTGGTTGCACACTGGTCACTACGGGGAGGCTCGTCACCCCAGTGTAGGCCGACAGCTCGACCACGGTGTCCCATACCACCATGTCCGGCTCATGAGTCTTAGCGGATCAAGGTACCATGGTTAATAGGATTTCATTGGTAAGTTTGGTGCCCTAGATTCAAACAGTAGCGTCCATACATAGTGAACATACATCAGACAATCGGGTTACTTGACGAACTCGACTAGCACGAGCGCAAGTTGGGTTGAACGCCACTGCCGACAACTCTAATACGGCTCAGGTTCGTCTAATCACGTCCTTTGTGGCGAAAGCAGCCTCAGCCACAATCTCAAGGCTGATTACCGATTTCCTAGACTATTCATAGTCCCAAACACATTCCACAACAACAGATAGTCATATCAACAATTTAGGATAGTAATGGAACAACAACTCAAATCATGCGGTATGTAAGCATTTGAAGAATATCAACTTAACATAGATTTAAGCACAAGTAAGACTTGAAATTAAACAACAAGGAATGTAACTTGCATGAAGGAAATCATACACACTGGTGGGAGAGTTGAGAATCGCTTCTCAACGCCCGCAAATAGCATAATAAATTATACTTTAGATCATTCAGGCATTTCTACAAACACTTAGAATACATAGTTCAACATACATGACGTATGTTGAAATACACACATTTGGACAATTCCTTTTACCAAGGAGTTGCTACACATACAATTAGCATAAGTACACGACAAATAATCATGGCAACCACATGTTCATATTTTATGCGCATACGGTACTTTATACATACACATAGAATACATAAATCTCAATGTAACACATGCATATCAGGAACGCAAAATAAACATAACATTTGGCATGTGAAATCTCATCCATAGCAAGAATAAACCATTTACTGGCATTGAAAGCCTTGAAAACTATAACCTATACGATTAAAGTTCGCACCTTAAACCAGAAATAGAGCACCGAACTGATTCAGACGATATGTCTTCGTCAACGGCGACAAGACAACCTAAAGCAAGAATAGAAATGAGCTACAACAACACAAAAACTATTCTAAGCTCTAAAACAGATTAGGGTTAGGTTAACTTACCCAAATATGAACTCAGAATCGCCGGAACAACAATTCTAAAGTGAAGGTTTAAGGATGAAGAAGAATAGGAAAGAATCTAAGATGATTCACCAACTTCTCTCTCACTTTCTCTCTCTTTTCCTCTTTCTTTCTTAGCTAGGGTTTGGAAATTCGTATGGAAAAGAGAGTTAGGGTTTTAAGGTCTATATATAGGCCTAACATTGATGAAAACAACCCTAGGGCCAAGGTATGCTTAGGTTATAACCAAAACAGGCCTCTCTCGATCCAACAGAGCACTTTCGGTGGGCCTATTACCACGAAAGGTCGGACTTAAGCTCACTGACCATGGATCTAGGTCAAGCTGAGTTTTTGTACCGATCGGATCTTGAGATTAGCCGTGGCGGACCACACTCAAAACAATGGTCACCGAATCTCGATCAGGACCATAAGCACTAGGACATGCCTGGGCCACCTTTTCTGATCAGAGGGTGAAATTGAGTCAGAATCCAATGGTTAGATTGCTAAAAATCATTGCGCAAGCGACACGACTCAGATTTCATAAAGTCTCATTAATTTCTCACCGTTCTCACACTCTTCACTCCGGACTCAATCAAATTGACCCAGAACATCATCTGGATTTGATTTTTGAGGTGATGGCCAAGTCCAACATGGTGACCGCAACAGCTTAAGATCATCGCTATCGGACTTCCGACGCGTGATCCAGGTCCAATCCAGAACTTTCAAAAATATCCAAGAGTAACTGGCTTTAGCGATGAATCCCAGATTTCAGAGTAACCTAGCGCTAATGATTCTACAGGTTTTAAGTCATGCAGATCAAATTTAAAGTGATTGATGCAAATTTCACAAGCAATCGAGTTTAGCGCTAAATACCCCAATAAGCTTCTAAGGAAAATAGAGGTAGTACTCGGGTCTTGACACACAATTTTCAGGGTCATAACAATCTACCCCCCTTAAAGAAAATTTCGTCCTCGAAATTCATACCTTCTCATATTCCTCAAGGATCTGAGGGTAGCTCTTTCTAACCTCAACTTCAGATTCCCAAGTAGCCTCTTCCTCAATATGATGCGTCCATAGCACCTTCACAGGAGGGATGACCTTGCTACGCAATACCTGCTCCTTCCTGTCCAGAATACGCGTCGGTCGCAGTACATATGTGGCATCTTCGCTCAACTGCACCTGCTCCCAACTGATAATATGCGAAGGATCAAGAACGTACTTCTTCAGCATAGAAACATGAAATACGTTATGCACGCCCACAAGAGGTGTGGACAAAGCAAGGCGGTATGCTACCGCTCCCACTCAATCCAGAACTTGAAATGGACCAATAAATCTCGGCGTGAGCTTTCCCTTCTTACCGAACCTCAGAACTCCCTTCATAGGAGAGACCTTCAGAAATACATGGTCTCCAACCTCAAACTCAAGCGGTCGCCACCTTGTATCAGCGTAAGTCTTCTGCCTACTCTGGGCTGTCAGAAGTCGATGTCGAATAACGTCAACTTTCTCTGAAGTCACCTGCACCAACTCCGGGCCAATCAAACTATGCTCGCCAACTTCTGCCTAGCAATGCGGTGCTCTGCACGAGCGACCATACAACACCTCATAAGGAGCCATGCCAATGCTCGCCTGGAAACTGTTATTATACGCAAACTCTGCATACTGGAGACAATCATCCCAACTGTCCTTGAAATCCAAAACATAAGCTCGCAACATGTCTTCCAGGATCTGATTCACGCGTTCCGTCTGCCCATCTGTCTGCGGATGAAATGCGGTGCTGAACTTTAATTTCACACCCATCGCTTCCTGAATACGAGTCCAGAAGATAGATGTGAAACACGTGTCTCTATCGGGCACAATCTCCAAGGGAACTCCATGCAGACGTATAATCTCCTTGATATACGGCCTAGCCAACTCGTCTGCAGAGTTTGTGACTCTGATCGGTAAGAAATGAGCTGACTTCGTCAATCGGTCGACGATCACCCAAATAGAGTCATATCCCTTCCTCGTTCTCGGCAACCCAGAAATAAAGTCCATAGAGATGAAGTCCCACTTCCATTCTGCTATGGGCATGGGCTGAAGCAACCCAGGAGGTCAGCGATGCTCTGCCTTGACCTGCTGGCACGTGAGACAACGAGATACAAACTCAGCAATATGGACCTTCATGTTGTCCCACCAATAAGATCTTCTCATATCCTGATATATCTTCGTGCTACCTGGATGCATCGCAAGCTTAGAACTATGGGCTAACTCGAGAACCTCCCGTCTCAAGTCAGGGATGTCAGGAACACATAACCGGCCATGAAATCGTAGGCCCCCATCAGAACTAACACTCCAGTCAGAGTTCTCATCTGTACTAACCCGCTTCCTCATCTTCGCCAAAAGCTCATCATCTGCCTGAGCTGCAACGATCTTCTCGTCGATAAGGGGCTGTACACGAATGTGTGCGATAACCTCATACGGCTCTTCCACCGTAAGCTTCTGCTCAAAGTCTTGTACAAACTCCAACATATTCCATTCTGCTATCATCAGCGGAGCCGCAAACTCAATAGCCTTCTTGTGACTCAACACATCTGCCACAAGGTTCACCTTGCCCGGATGGTAAGAAACATCGAACTTAAAGTCTTTCAATGTTTTCATCCATCGGTGCTGCCTCATATTCAAATCACGCTGCGTGAAAATATACTTAAGGCTCTTGTGGTCGCAAAAGAGCTAGAACTCCTCTCCATAGAGGTAATGTCTCCAGAGCTTTAATGCAAAAATGACAGCTGCTAACTCCAGGTCATGCGTAGGGTAATTCTCTTCGTGTTTCCTCAACTGACGTGAAGCATAAGTAATCACCCTGTCCTTCTGCATAAGGACACAACCCAGACCAACGCGAGAGGCGTCAGTATATATAATATACTTAACCCCTTGCTCTGGCAATACTAGCATAGGGGCGGACGTCAACTTGT